>NW_024387035.1:665762-1006289 GCF_900408965.1 Simochromis diagramma | reverse complement strand
ACACAGATGGAGCGCCGCGGTGGCTGTTTGGGCGGTGAAAAAACGGACTAGTCAGGCAGATGCGAGTTAAAGGGCAGGAGGAGAAATGTACCGGTGAGTTAACAGCACAGCACTGAATCACACACACGAGAAGGCGCTGTGTGGTAAAGTCTAAAAATGGAGCATGTAATGATCACTGTGACGCAGACGCGTAAATTGATCTGAGCTAAAGGTTTAAATCACCGTCAGTTTCAGTCCTTTTATGTGGGAAATAAGATTCAGAGTTTGTGCCACAATTCCGTCATACGAGCTCCGCTGGCTGAGTTGGGATAAAAGTTCTCAACGAGTTTTTGTGAGCTCCGAAGGAAACCTGTCCGATTCATGGACATGTAGATGCGGTGAAGCTGTACACAAGATGCCACAGTGGACAAGCCTGCCTACCTGTTCACCTGGATATGCCATGAGTAGATGTGGGACAACTAAAGATCCAAGGCGCACTTTGCTGACTCTGCAGCTGTGCAGATTCAGATGGAGCTGCAGTGTAATGATGCACTCAGGAAGCACTGACTGGCCCGCCAGTTTTTAGTTTCCACTCCTGAGGCAATGCCCAGCTCGTCTACATGCGGCTCCAACCTTCCTTGTGGTTGTTTGCTCCATCTATTTTTTTCTGGGTTTGGGCAGCATGTTCATATTTCTAACTTTGTGTAATTTGGACAGATATATTTTTATGAAGAGCAAATATTTAAGTTAAAGTTTTAGTTTTTAAGTTTATTTAATCTTTAATAATATTCCTGCTTTTTTAATTCATATGTAGTTAAAGAACATTGTTTTAGTGGCTCAATAAAAAGTTTTCATTGTGTGGCCCGAGACCTAAAGTGTGCCTTGACCTTTGGCCCCGGTGCGATGAAGTTTGAACAACCCCTGACCTAGCACGATTGTGGGAACATAACAAGAAGAAATACAAGACTTTAACTATGTCCTTATTGCAGCATTAATGGCACAAGAGCCAGCCTACTGATAACATAAAAGGCGTGTTGAACAGAGATTGGTGTTTTTTTGTGAGACAATAGAAAAGGTTCTGGCTTAAGCGAACATGATTCCAAGGTGAAAGGCGAAGACGTGGGTCAGGCAGCCAGGAGAAGCGGTGTTGACCCAGAACCACTGGGACCACAGAAGAGTGGCTCGTGTTCTTGGGTAAGCCACACGCCTGTGATAAAAGTGTCCCGTAACAGGGAAAGTGCTTGCTCTGCTACATATAACAAGTCTGGCTCGTGTTGGTGGTCCATTTCTTGTCTTGGCTGCACCACTTGCAGCTCAGAAACATTTCAAGTCAGAGAGTACACGCCCCCTGTCACATGTACGGCCTGTTACTAACCACTCAACATAGACCTTCAGTAATTCTATATAATCTGAAAGCTTTCAACATGTATCACAAGGCTGTAAGGGTCATCCTGAGTTCAATCAATATGTGTTCGTTTCATCTGTCGTACAGTCTGTGTCTGTGGTGGTCTGGGCCTGTGGGAGGGTTGTCTGTGTGGGTCTGGCATGGGGAGGTTGTCCTCTGGTGTGTCTGGCCTGGGGGAGGTTGTCTGTGTGTCGCAGCAGAGGGTGGAAAGGACTTCATCCCAACTAATGGGTGTTTGTTGACGTTTTGTTGGTTGAGTTTTTGAGTATTAAAGCTCGCTTTTCTTCCCTAACACCTCATCCGCACCTGGGAAAAGATGACTGGAATTCGGCCCTCAGAGTGTCGTCTGTTGAGGTTTATGTCTGCTGTTGCTGCTCAGAGATGCACAGAATCGATATAAGGCCTAAACTAACAGCTTTTCCACTGGACCAGTTATTATGTCAACAGACCTAGACAGAGTATAAGAGACAAGAGAACATGAGTGGGGGTGGGTTTTTTGTTGTTTGGTGGGTGTGTTCTAAAATAGAAGTGAAGCTCTATGTGCTGCAAAACAAGTTGTATAGAAAGATGTTCCATGTGGAAAATTATTGCTATTATTGCCAAATAGGCATTTCTTGCGGGAGAACAGGACTCACTGAAAAATTATCCAGAGCTTTTGCTGACAAAGACATGTTCCAGTCAAAGCAAGACAAAGTCAGCTTTGTTGTCAGAAACCATGTGTACAGATAATAAACAGGAACTGAAATACAGCCTGAGTGGTTTGCACTAGAACAAATAAAAACAACATGAAAGAGAAAAAGAGTCTGAGTTTGAACGTTTGAAAAGAATGGAACAATCTATGATGTTCACTGTGTCATGGCGCAGTGGCACGTGAAAAGGGGAATTGGACTCAAGTGCAGTTCAAACCCGGAGGCGCAGAGGGGTGGTGTAACGAAAGAAAGACTATTTACAATGCTCAGAGGGCGAACAGAAATTGGCAGACTAGGAGTTAAGGAACATAAACTAGATGTCTGGGCGAGAGAAAATACTGTGACTTAACGATGGCAGGATAACTGGGTGGCAGTACTGGGCAGGGAAACTGTGGCGGGCCAGGGCACTGACAACAGAGGGAGAGAGAAAGTCAGGGGAATCCACGAGAGGGCTCGAGTGAAGCTGAGATAGTACACTGAGCGGTCTACAGCTTGCAGGTGGGGGTTGCGTGGAACAGGGGGGAAAGGCAGGAGATGTCCGGTGGGTGCTGCATGCAAAGCAGGGAGGCAGGCAGGAGAGAAGGCAGTTTCCAAAATGGGGAGGAGTGACCGGCGGCTGCAAACGTGTATCCAGGGAAGCTTGGTAAAGGTGGGGGTTGCAGAGGTAAAGTTGGGCAGAATAATCTGGCGAAAGACCAGGTAAGTGCGCCGGTCATAAAATACTGCCGGGTATGATTTGCCATCGGTGAGGAACAACAAAGACTCCACCCAGGGGGGGAGGAGCAGATGCTGCGGAAAACCACCCAACCACCACACCAACCCCACCCATCAAGGTCGACTCCCGGCGACTCGAGCAACCGCGGCCCGCGGCGAGGCCCCTGTAAAGCAGAAAGCAAAGCAGGATCCAAACCAAGGAACCGGATCCAGGACCGCTCCTCAGGCCCATAACCCCTCCCAGTCCACCAAGAACTGCCGGACCCTCCACCCCCCCCCCCCCGCAGCCGAGCGGAGACGTCCAGATTCGAACCGGACCGTGAAGGCAGGATGCCCATCACAAACCGGGCGTGAGAGGGGGAGCGGAAGGGAGGAACAACGTACGGCACGACCACCGGCTGGACCTGGGAGACTTGGAAGGTCAGGGTGAAGTGCGCAGCGAGGAAGGCAGCTCAACCTCAGCGCAGAAGGCTGAGGACCCGCTCCACCTCGAAGGGTCCAATGAAACTATTTATTCAGCGTAAAATCGATTTGAATTGGAAAATTGATCATTGACACCCAGCCCTAACTGGAAGGTCCGTCTCCCGCGAGATCCAGAAAATGTCAGTTTTCTCTCCAAATCACACTAGAGTCAATCTGTCCACTCGATGTCTCACAATCCTGCCCAAAGAGACAGACTGATGACTATAAATCCAAGCAACAACAAGAGCAGGAGTAGAGCATCCCTAACTGCTTTCATTCAACCATCCACCGATGACTGATCCACTGCTGCTTCCTTATGAAGCTGCGGGTGTGAGACTGCCAGGTGTGTGAGTCTAAAGGCAGGATACTCCTCAGGTCCTGATAATGTGCATGATGATGAACACACAAACTTAAACACAACAAAATGGCAGGTTCAAGGTCTCGGGGGACCATGCAGTCTGCTTTTAGAAACGTCAGCAACAGAATGGGTGTTTCTAAAGAGCTCACTGCAGCTAAGCCTGGTTCTGTATCAGGATGGCACCACTGTAACTAAAGTGGAAACATTTAGTCACCACAGCCACAAACAGAGGCAGGAAGTAACAGCGTTTACTTTACTTGGAGGTTTTCAGGTTTCTGCACTGCATAATTATTTTCTGACAATTTTTTACTTTTACTCCCTACATGTTTAAACAAAGATCTGTATTTCCTTCTCCTTACATTTTAGAAACAGGCTTGTTACGTTTGGTTTAAGACTTGACAGGAGTTATTATTTCACTTTTTTTTTTTCTCTAAACATCAAACTGATTTGAGCCTTAACAGAAACACATGAGAAGAAGTGCTGTTTGTTTATTAATCACCAGATGATGTTGCAGAAAAAGAGATGAAAGAGGTAAAACCATGCGCCATGGTCAGGGGTACTGATGGGGTGATTGTGGCGAATCTTTACAGCCAATTATTTAACTTCGCAGACGAAGCCCTGTTTAACAACTCATTTAGAAGTACTTACATCTGCTGGTCATTCAATTTACAGCAGTTCGGCTGTGATAATACATGTGGGCTACATATCTGTTGTTACAACTCGGCTCAAAAGCCGCAACATAAATATGGGGACAAACACCAGAATTTCAATGAAAAGAGGTTTCATCTTAAATTACCTAACAAATAGCTAAAATAGCTTGTACCACCCAGGCAAAGACTAGTGAGCCTCAAAGAAAGCTACCTACCTTTACCGAGCCTCAGGTACGTCTTTATCCACACCTGACTAGGCGTGGTCAATTAGCAACAGCTGAAAACTCTTGCACTGCCACTGCAAAGAGATTTGGGGCTGTAGAGGGCCGTAACACCTTTGGATATGTAAATGTAATGTGATGATCCTCACAATCACCTCATGCCAAAAACTAATTCCTAAAATCACATGACGAGGCTGTGCCATCATTTCAAAGAAACAGGCCTTGTTTTTCTTTGGTCTTTGGATATTCTAAAGAATGATAAGGGGCCTTGACATGGGCATTATTTAGACATGCTGTACTCACAGTACTCACAGAAGATGATAGTTTATGATAGTCTCTTTTTATCTCTTTAAGCAGTACAATACTCTTCAAACAAACTAAATAAAAGCACATGGTGCCTAAGTGTGTTCCAACATTACTTTTACACTTTACAACTTTATTTTGAACACCTGTAGGACTTGGTAACACTCAGAAACTGGGGTGTTCTCGGGATTTTGATGTAGGTCACAGTTTCAGGACATACCTTCCTGTGTTTGCATGCACATGGAGCTTTACCTAAGCCACCCTTAACTTTTACTATAGCTTGGTTTTGGCTTGTCTCAGTATCAGCCGTTTCCAGGAGATTGGTTTCAGGACCCATCCTATGCTTCCACATCAGCAAGGTGACGTTTCACACATCAACTACATCTTTGGCAACTGTGGTTCCAAAAATTCAGAATATACATATTTCACAGGAGTATTTTGAATACTCCTTCATTCAACACCAATTGGCCTTGGGAGACCCTGCCAGTTGGTAACTTGTCCCTTGCAACTAATAAACTCTAACCACCTCTGACCTCCTGTTACAGGTGTGTGTGTGCTGCTGCTGTCTGCACCGACTGTTTCTGCAGGTGAGGAGATGAAGTGAAAACAATCAGTGAGACTCCAACAAGAACACAAATACATTTACTGTGTGTGTATGTGTGTGTGTGTGTGTGTGTGTGTGTGTGTGTGTGTGTGTGTGTGTGTGTGTGTCCTCCAGTGTCTCTGTCTGTCAGTCCAAACCTTCAGCAGGTCTTCAGAGGATCTTCTTCAGTGTATCTGAGTTGTGTTGATGATGGACAGACAGCTGATGGATGGACAGTGAAGAGGACCAGAGGAGGACCCACTGAGGACTGTGGAGCAGCTGCAGGCTTTGGGAGGGTTCATGGTTCCTCCTGTGTTCTGGATCGCTCCGTCTCCTCTGATGGACATTACTTCTGTGAGAACTCATCTGGACAGCAGAGCGATGAAGTGTCCATCAGTGTTTTAGGTAGAGACAGGGAGATGTTCCAGCTGTGTCTCTGTGTCTTTGCAGATGTTGGATACATGTCTGTCAGTGAGCTGAGAGTGTGAGATCAGTGGATTTTGCAAGGTGTGACCTGCTTAGACTGTCGCTGTGACAGGAAGACAGCGAGGTGCTCATTAAGACAGGAAGCAGCTCGTCTGAGAGGAGCTCTTGACTTTGCTCTGTTTGTGTTTCTGTTGTCAGATAAAGGTGTGATCCTGGAGATTCCTGCACTTCCTGTGTGGACAGGAAGTGATGTCACACTGCGTTGCAGAGAGAGGAGCGGTGACACAGCTGCTGCTTATTTCTCCTTTAATGGACGTCATGTTGGACCTGGAACAGCAGCAGAGCTCGTCATCAGAAGGGTCAAACAGTCTGATGAAGGTCTCTACTCTTGTGCTACTGAAGCATTTGGACCGTCTCCTCAGAGCTTTCTGAGGGTCAGAGGTCAGAACAGTGACATCACTTCCTGTTTACAGACATGATCTCCTGATAAAATGATTGAACCGTCTGCATCATCTCTCCTGCAGATCCTCCTCAGCACAGGAGCTCAGACTCCACTCCTCCTGTGAACTCTTCTGCTGACACTGCTTCATCACCTCCTCAGGGTCTCACCTCCTTTCTCACTGCACTCACAGCAGGCCTGGTTCCTGTGGTTCTTCTGGTTCTGCTCTTGGTTCTAGTTCGACTTCTTTTCCACTGCAAAAAGCAAAATGAAGCAAATGGTACGACCTCTGTCACATTGACTTTATATCTTTTATTTTTCATCACAACAAGGAGCCCAGCTGCTGCAGTCTGAGGCCAGATGTTTCCATGTTGGTTGATCTCAGCTGCTCCTTTAAGAGAACTTTTGGTTTTATAAAGCTTCAGATGTTTCAGTGGGTAAAACATCTGGACTGCAGGTCAGCTAATTTAGCAACCAGACATATTTCCCATGGAACCATGCTGCTGGAGTGCAATTACAGTTAGGTTTGACATTATTTGCCTAAAACAGTAAAATATTTAATGTGCTGCCCGATGACTCTGAAGTCTGAGATTTTGCTCTGGGGTTATTTGCTCTTTCTCCGAGCGTTACACGGTGAATGTGCGTTATTTGGATTTTAGTCCATGTTTATCTAATGCTGTGACCTTCTATTGGCCACATACTCTTTTTTATTATGGCCTGCCATGTAAAGCTTTAGAACTTAAACTCTGTGTACTTGATTATTTATGTAACTGTAATAAGAACCACAACAACCTTCACCTTGTTTATGTGTAGTGAGTATTTCGGGTGAAACCATTAAGAGACCTTATTAAAACCTGTGCTGATAATGACCCACACTCCACACCTTGACTCATGTCATGAGGGACATGATCAATAGTGGGTCAACGACCCTTTTAAGGTTCAAGTCCCACTGGGGCTTGAGATATGGGACTGTCCAACTCCATTTGGTCTTAGACTTGAAGAAGCTTCTCGGATGAAACATCTTCAGGAAACTTACAGTGCTGATGCTCTTATTTCACCTTAGACTATGATGACCTGAACGACTGAGGACCTTTACAAACACACGCTGACATGTTATGAGTGTGACTCATTTTTTTAATTGAGCTTCAGGCTATATGACCTCTGTGTGTGATTCTGTGTGTGTGTTCCAGATACACATCATGTTGATCCATATGTTGTCTACTCTGATGTGAGGATTCACACTGCAGGTACAGATGAACCATTAAAAATGAATTTAATTAAATCAAGTTTTGTTTCTTACAACAAATGTGCAGATAAAACAGCAGATCATAACAGAAAATATACAGTGTTATATAAATGGCCTGTATTTGTGTAGTGCTTTACTCAGTCCCTAAGGACCCCAAAGCGCTTTACACACCATTCAGTCATTCACACACTGGTGATGGCAAGCTACCTGGTGCGTACTGACAGAGGAGAGGCTGCCAGACACTGGCGCCACCGGGCCCTCTGACCATCACCAGTAAGTAAACATGGGGTTAATATCTTTCCCAAGGATATTCGGCATACAGCCAGGAGGCAGCCTGGGATCGAACCACCGACCTTCTGATTAGTGGCTGACCTGCTCTGCCACCTGAGCTCCAGCCATATAAGACGTTGCCTAGAAGTTTAATACTCCTTGAACTTTGTGTCATGTCACACAATCTTAAGTGTGTTACTGGGATTGTATGTGACAGCCAAACACAAAGTAGTGAAGAATCATGAAAGGGAATGAAAATCATATCCGTGATATTGAGAGTCAGTGTTGTGTGGGCTACTACTCTGGTTAATGCTCTTTAGGTGGACAATCATGTCTTTGTACTTACTGTAACACTAACAAATCGATGCATCACGGCCCAGAGGACTAAAAGTCCCTACAGAGACGGTGGTTCAGTTGTAGACATTCATAGAGGCTCAGAGTGGACATGTTCAGAAAAGGACGGTCATGTTTCCTGTTTCTAATCCACCAGCATCACCTCATCCATGTCTCTGTTCAGGTGCTGCTGACGTCACTTATGATCAGGTGGTCATCAGAAATCAGGGGAAGCCTAGCAGGAGGACAGGTAACCATGAAAACCACGCACACAGGTACAACAGAAAATGATGTTATTATTAAAATATTGAAAGCTATATTTATATGGATTTCCACATGCTGACAGTGCACCTGTAAATCATCATCTTCATAAATGTCTGACCTCGTTAGTGTCTTCACAGTGAACTGTACGGGTCAGTCTAACACCTACACAGTGCCCGAGGAGTCATTACAATAACTATATAACCACTTGGGTTCCTTTAGTTCAATCATTTTTGATCTGACATAAAATCCCAAAACACATTAAAGTTTTCATGGATGAAAATAATAAAGTCTGTTACAAACAGCATCCACACCACGAGGTAGATCATTATCTCAGTATCAGAGCTTTTAATGTCCATGCCATAGAGGAGCAAACACAACCGCTAGTGCCCTGATGTTTGATCATTCACTAGAGAAAACAAAGCACATTCTGGGTACATTTTTAAGGCTTATATCGGTGTGCAAGATAGGCAGCTGTTCATATGTTTAGAGCAGATGAAAGACATGTTGTGCGTAATGCTTCCTGATTAAACACCGTTAGGTGTTGAAATGTCTCACCCTGAGCTGATATCATGTGCAGTGACTCGTGAAGGCCATGTCCGCACCAATATGTTTTCGTTTGAAAGCAAATCTTTTTTTCTCCATTTTGACAAGGAAAACACAGCGTTTTGAAAACGCTCTCGAAAACAGATACATTTTACAATGGTGTTTTCGCATCGCAGTGTGGGCAGCGAACCCAAAGACTTTTCAAAAACAATGACACATTTTAGTCATGTGATGCAGTCATGTGGCCAATTAAACTAAGCTATTAGAGGGCATTATACAGCAGCAGTTTTGACAGCCCTATTAAAGATTAATATCAGTCTGTACATGCTCCACATAGCTTTTCTTCAAATTCTTTAAGTCTCAATCGCTTTTGCAACTTTGTACGTCTGTGTTACTCACAGCAACAACTCCACCTCATTGTTAGTCCATTTAAAAAACTCGGTGCTTTTCAAAGAGATGTTTCAAAGAGCTGGAAAGTAAATAAACGGCAGACAGAAATGAGGCATGTTGAATCGTCTTGAGTTCCACGCATGCGCAGTAGTGGAACGTAAGTGTTTTAGGCCAATTCAGTGCGGACACGGAGCGTTTTCACATGAAAACGCCGTTTTAAATTTATCCTGGCTCTGTGGGTGTGAGCTGCCTCTGGCATGTTGAATAGCAGACTCGGCACATAGAGCAGATCAGTGGGGGCTCTGTCAGCAGGTAAAGTCTTCACAGTGACTGTGGGTCAGTAACACCTGCTAACTGAGTCTACCTCACTACTGTCAGAAACCAGCACGCTACAGGCGAGTATGTGAAACAGTGTTGAAGACAGATGACACGTGTGACACTCTCATAGTTCTGTCTCTGTGTGTTACAGTGCAGTCAGCTGATTCAGGTGCTGTGAAGCCATCACTGAGAGCAGGTAACATTTCCACACAAATGTAAAGGTTTAGTTTAATTCAGTACTATTTGTACAGCACAAAAATCACAACAGTCACCTCAAGGCGCTTCATAGATACAGAGAAAAACCCAACAATCATATGACCCCCTATGAGCAAGCACTTTGGTGACAGTGGGAAGGAAAAACTGCCTTTTAACAGGAAGAAACCTCCAGCAGAACCAGGCTCAGGGAGGGGCGGGGCCATCTGCTGCGACCGGTTGGGGTGAGAGAAGGAAGACAGGATAACAGACATGCTGTGGAAGAGAGACAGAGGTTAATAACAGATATGATTCAAAGGTCACAGTTTCCTTCCACATATAGCTTTGCAAAAATTGCATAAAAAGCACTTGCAGCAACAAAGACATAATATTCCAGAAACACGCTTTGCCGGTCCGATCAGCTGTTTGTAACACTTCCTACGTTGGAATAGACGTCAGTGCGAACTATCGCATATCCACCATTACCTCCCCGGAATCGGAAGTGACGTCATTTCCGCAGAAATGTAGTTTTTTTACTTGTAGGCATTATAAGCCTTTACTGGTGTTTTTATAAGTCAGTGTTTGACTTCATGCTTTTCTGAATAGTTTCTGTGATGCTCATAACTCAAATTGCACTGCTTTAAATAGTTTATTTTGATGCACATGCTGTTTTCTTTGCAAATTTGCATCATAGGATTGTTTTTCGTTTTTTCTGCAGTTTATATAAATTGGGTGTATCTCAAAAATAAAACTATGAAGACACTCAAACTAAATTTCCTGTTGTTGTAAACTATTGCAACTTTGTTGTATTTAGGGTTTTGAGGGATAAGCCTCTTCAATTTCTCTAAGTAGAAATATATGTAAAAAAAAAAAAAAAAAAAACGATTTCCTGATTTTTTTGTAGTTTATTGCACTTTTTTGCAATTTATGTAGTTACTATCTACTTAATGCAGACATATTATTAAAACTTGGGCTATAATTGTTGTATTGATGTATAGCAACTTGAAATGCTTCCAAAAATGGCTCCACAGCATGGAAAAATATAATATAAGCTCTGGCAAGGCAAGTTTATTTATATAGCACATTTCAACAACAAGGTGATTCAAAGTGCTTTACAGAGACATTAAAAACAAAAATAAATAAAAAGCACGATTTAAAATTGATTAAAAAACAGTAGATAAAATCAGAACAGTAGATAAAATCAGTAGTTAATGTAAGTTTTAAAATTTAAGCTTAAAAGTGCGGATTTGCTGTTTTATTCAAATGCAGCTGAGAACAGGTGAGTCTTCAACCTGGATTTAAATAAACTGAGTGTTTCAGCTGATCTGAGGCTTTCTGGGAGTTTGTTCCAGATATAAGGAGCATAAAAGCTGAATGCAGCTTCTCCGTGTCTGGTTCTGACTCTGGGAACTGATAAAAGACCGGATCCAGATGACCTGAGGGATCTGGAAGGTTCATAAATTCAAATTCAAATTCAAATTCAAATTTTATTTGTCACGTACACAGTCATACACAGTACGATATGTAGTGAAATGCTTGGACAACTGCTCGTGACCTAAAGAAAGCAAAAAAGGAAAAGGCTATGAATAAGATAGGAAATAAATATGAAAAATTAAAAAGGGTAAATTTAACTAGGAAGGAATAAAATATAAATTAAGGTTAAAAATGAAATAACTGTACAACACAAATTAGAATGAAGGGTAAATTTAACTGGGAAGAATAAGATAAAATATATAAATTAAAGTTGAAAATAAAATAACTGTACAACAAAATACACAATATAGAACTATATAAGAATGTATGAAGAAATATAAATAAATATATACACAATAACAGCAGCGTGATTTAAGTAATGAAGTGAAAACAATGTCCAGAATGTCCAGTGTGTGTGTAAGAACTGTATGTGTGGGTCAGTACTGTGTGGTGGTGTGATTGAGAGACCGTATCGCCTGCGGGAAGAAGCTCCTCCTCAGTCTCTCTGTGTTGGTCTTCAGGGAGCGGAATCGCTTTCCTGACCTCAACAGAGAGAACAGTCTGTTGTTGGGATGGCTGAGGTCCTTCACGATCTTCCTGGCCTTGGTCCAGCACCGCCTGCTGTAGATTGAGTGCAGGTCAGGGAGCTCGGAGCGGATGGTGCGCTCAGCTGACCGCACAACCCTCTGTAGAGCTCGTCTGTCCTGCATGGTGCTGTTCCCGAACCAGGTTAAGATGTTTCCCGTCAGGATGCTCTCTATGGTGCACGAGTAAAAGTTCCTGAGCACCTTGGAGGGCAGTTGGAAGTCTCTCAAGCGTCTGAGGTGGTAGAGACGCTGACGGGCCTTTTTCACCACGGTGTTGATGTGACAGGACCATGACAGGTCCTGCGTGATGTGAACTCCGAGGTATTTGAAGCTGTCCACTCTCTCCACTGGGCACTCGTTGATGACGGGGGTCTGGTAGTTCCTCTCCTGCTTAGTGCTGAAGTCCACTATCAGTTCCTTTGTCTTACTGACGTTTAGAAGGAGGTTGTTCCTCTGGCACCAGTTCTCCAGATTCCTAATCTCCTTCAGGTAGGCCGTCTCGTTGTTATCAGAGATCAGGCCCACCACGACGGTGTCGTCAGCAAACTTGATGATGGTGGTGGAGCTGGTAGTGGCCACACAGTCATATGTGTACAAAGAGTACAGCAGGGGGCTCAGAACACACCCCTGGGGGGCTCCAGTGCTGAGAGTGGTGGAGGCTGAGACATGTCCGCCCATCCTTACTGCCTGTGGTCTGCCAGTTAGGAAGTTGGAGATCCACTGACACATAGATGAGCTGAGTCCCAGATGCTCCAGCTTGGTGGTGAGTGTGGAGGGAATTATGGTGTTAAATGCAGAGCTGTAGTCTATGAAGAGCATTTTAACATAATTCCCCCTTCTAGTGTCCAAGTGAGTGAGTGATGTGTGGAGGAGATGAGAGATGGCATCGTCTGTGGAACGATTTGGACGGTAAGCGAACTGTAGTGGGTCCAGTGTGTCTGGTAGTGAAGAAATGATGAAGTCTCTGACCAGGCGTTCAAAGCACTTCATCACTACTGAGGTGAGGGCTACAGGGCGATAGTCATTGAGAGAAGCAGGGTGGGGTTTCTTCGGAACAGGAACAATGATGGACTCTTTGAAGCATGTGGGGATCACCGACTGAGATAAAGAGATGTTGAATATCTCAGTGGACACAGGAGCTAGCTGGTATGCGCAGTCTCTTAGGATACGACCTGGGATGCCGTCTGGTCCTGCTGCTTTCCTGGTGTTCACTCTCTTGAAGGCTCTCCTTGCTTCATGCTCGGAGATGACGAGCACGTTTCCGGTGCTGGCAGTATCTTCCTGTCTGCAGCCGTTAGCGCCGCTAACACTAGCATTGTTGGAGACCTTAGCTGCAGCCTCGAAGCGAGCATAGAAAGTGTTCAGCTCGTCTGCCAGAGTCACGGCCGCGTTCGTCATACCGGTTGTTGGTGCTTTATAGTCCGTTATTGTCCTTAGTCCCCGCCACAGGCTCCTAGAGTCACTCTGTTGGAGTTGTGACTCTAGTTTCCTCCCATAGCGCTGCTTCGCCTCTTTCACCGCCCTCCGCACGTTATATGACGCGGCTTTGTACGGGTCCATGTCCCCCGTTGTGAGTCCCGTGTTGTAGGCAGCGGTGCGGGATCTCAGAGCATCGCAGATGGTTTTATCCACCCACGGCTTCTGGTTGGGAAACGTTGTGATAGTCTTTGTCTCCACGGTATCATCCGCTAGTTTCCCGATGAATCCCACAACCGCTTCCGTAAACACGTTGACATCATCATCGGAGCTGTTTCTGAACATGCCCCAGTCTGCGTCATCGAGTGCGTCCTGTAACGCGGCCACCGATTGGTCCGTCCAGCGCGCGACCTTCCTCTGAACCGGAACTTCCTGTTTCAGCCTTTGTTTGTATTTTGGGATGAGGAAGATGGCGGCGTGATCAGATTTGCCAAAAGGAGGGCGGGATTGTGCCTTGTAGCCGTCCTTGACCGTAGTGTAGCAGTGGTCCAGTGTCCTTTCACCTCTGGTGGGGCAGGAGATGTGTTGATAAAAGTTTGGCGCTGCGCGTTTGAGGTTGGCGCTATTAAAGTCCCCCGTCACAATAAGCGCAGCGTCCCGGTGTCGTGTCTGGTGCTGTGTGAGTGCCTCATGCAGCTCGCATAAGGCGGTGACCGTGTCCGCTTGTGGTGGAATATAAACGGCACTTACAATGACCGATGTAAATTCCCGAGGTAGATAAAAAGGACGACACATGATGGACAGTAGTTCCAGATTTGGTGTGCAGGAGCGTGTGAGAGGAACAACGTTCGCACTGTTGCACCAGTTGTTGTTCACCATTAAACACACGCCGCCTCCCCTTGACTTCCCCGAGTCCCGTGTCCTGTCCATACTGGGTCAGGAGATCACTGATGTATTTTGGTCCTAAACCATTCAGAGCTTTATAGGCCAGCATCAGAACTTTAAAGTCTATCCTCTGACGGACAGGCAGCCAGTGTAAAGACCTCAGAGCTGGACTGATGTGGTCCACTTTTTTGGTCTTAGTGAAGACTCGAGCAGCAGAGTTCTGAATGAGCTGTAGTTGTCTGACTGATTTTTTAGGTAGACCTGTAAAGATGCTGTTACAGTAATCAAGCCTACTAAAGATGAATGCATGGACTAGTTTTTCCAGGTCCTGTTGAGACATCAGATCTTTTATCCTTGAAATATTCTTGAGGTGATAGTAAGCTGACTTTGTTATTGTCTTAATGTGTTTTTCTAAGTTTAGGTCTGCATCCATCACTACACCCAAATTTCTCGCCTGGTTTGTGGTTTTTAGGTGTATATATTGAAGTTCTCTGGTGACCTGTAATTGTTTTTCTTTGGTGCCAAAGACTATTACCTCAGTTTTGTTTTTGTTTAGCTGGAGAAAATTGTGGCACAACCAGTCATTAATTTCCTCAATGCATTTACCAAGAGCCTGTACAGGGCCTCGGTCTCCTGGTGACATTGTGATATATATTTGTGTGTCATCTGCATAGCTGTGGTAGTTTATTTTGTTGTTCTTTATAATCTGTGCCAGTGGGAGCATGTAAATGTTAAACAGAAAGGGTCCCAAGATGGAACCTTGGGGAACTCCACATGTGATACTTGTCTGCTCAGATGTGAAGTTACCTATTGATACAAAGTATTTCCTGTTTTCTAAGTATGTTTTGAACCAGTTTAGTACAGTTCCTGAAAGACCTGCCCAGTTCTCCAGTCGTTTGAGTAATATGTTGCGGTCAACTGTGTCAAATGCTGCACTGAGATCCAGTAAAACTAGGACTGACATTTTTCCACTGTCTGTATTCAGACATATGTCATTGAACACTTTGGTCAGAGCGGTTTCAGTGCTGTGGTTCTGTCTAAAACCTGACTGGAAGGCATCGTAGCAGTTATTCTGTTTTAAGAAGTAACTGAGCTGTTGAGAAACTGCTTTTTCAATGATCTTACTTAAAAATGGGAGATTTGAGATCGGCCTGTAGTTTTTCATTTGTGTCTTGTCAAGATTGTCCTTTTTCAGTATAGGTTTAATTACAGCAGTTTTTAGTGGTTCTGGAAACACGCCTGACATTAAAGAAGTCATTGCAGGCCATGGTCGAATGAAGTTCAGCTGCCACTGACACAGGAGTGTTTGTTAGCCTGTCAACTGTAGAAAATAAGACCCGAGCATTATGGCTGTTTTTAGTGATGATGTCAGAGAAGTAGGACCTTCTTGCACTCCTCAGTTGTAAATTATAATTGTGAAGTTTCTCTTTATAGATGTCATAATGAACCTGGAGGTTTGTTTTTCTCCATCTGCGCTCAGCTTTCCTACACTCTCTTTTTTCATTTTTCACCAGTGTGGAGTTTCTCCATGGAGACTTTTTCCTTCCAGAGATAACCTTCACCTTAATGGGAGCAATAGTGTCCATTACATTTAACATGTTAGCATTGAAGCTATTGACGAGCTCATTGACTGACCCTCTGGACAGGTCAGGTGTTAATGGGAAGACCTGGTTAAAGATCTCACTACGCGCACGCGCACACACGCACACACGCACACACGCACACACAGTGCGGTGGACAGCACTGCAGCAGAGGGCGGTGCATGCTGTAACTGCAGCGATGGAAAGCGGAGCAGCTTCTTGGGGCGACTCGTTCTTTCTCAAACGTCTCTCGATCCTTTAATCCGAAGCACAAACACGTGCGATTATCCCAGTTTTAGGGGGACGGAGCGCCGAACCCTTCCCATGACCCCGAGGCCTTCGTGTTTCTAAAGTATGTCACGAAACGTCTTACGCCGCCGCGTTCGGATACAGTCTCATAACCATCAGCGCTGACCCCCTGAGGGGCCCCGGGCACTGGTTTGTTGTTGGGCCCCCACTGACCCCATTATCCATGTCAGTCTCTTTACCCAGAATCCTCTCTGCAGGATTTTAACAAAGACGACACACTAACATCAGTCTCAGAGCTCGAGAAACTCTGTGTCTATTCAATGACATAGACCCCACCCCCTCGCAGCGTCCGTGAGAAACACGAGTGAAATGTCCTTTTAAATAGCTCCTAAAATGAGGAGACGAGGCTCTGAGTGAACGAAGGTCACGTCAGATTAAAAATACCCGAAAATTTCATCAGCGCTCCAGCTCTGCTTATTTCTCTGCTACAGCAGCTGAGCATGAGTTCATGCTCAGCTGCTGTGACTGCAGCACAGCCTCCAACCTTTAAAGTTAGAGCGGTGAGTGGGTGAAGCAGACCTGCTGTGGTCTCTGTGAGGACTCACTCCTGCTGCTGTTTAACAGTTAGCACACACGACTCCATCATTCATTCAAGCAGGATTACACAAACTGATCCCACCTGCTCTGTGCATGCACACACGTTTATTACACGTTTATTACACGTTTATTACACGTGTATCTGCTGTTATCTCATGTGTCTGTTATAATTCTTCTTCTTTGGCCTTAGAGGTCATCAGAACAGCCCGTATCCCAGCATCCTCCTCTTCTCCTCCTTCCTGGCAGCTCCATCTTCATCCTCCACCCTCCCTCCTCTGCACATGCTCAGACCGTCTGATGGACTCCTGACCATCTTCAGCTCAGCCTTCTGTGCTTTTGTTGCAGTTCTGCTTTAACTGAAATAAATTATTTATATTTCACTTTGAGGACACTTTCTGTGTTGATACATGGAAGCATCCTTAAAGCTACAAACGTGCATGGGCGTGTCTGTCACATGGAATACTTGACAAAGCTTTATTCATCCCACTGACGATCAGTGAGGACTGATCAGACGTTTGAGGTCTTTAAAAATCAAAGCAAAACGATCTGAAGTCATTACATACATTATAAAGAATAACTGTGATTATTGAAGTGCAGGAAACAGAGCGTCTCTGAGCTGCTGTGTGAACAGCTGGATGAACAGCTGGAAAAGAGAAAAGAGAAAAAAAAAAGAAAAAAAAATCTCACTACTGTCTTCAGTTATACACCGTTTTGTGATCACTGTTGTTGATATATTTGTGTGGGCTGAGATTGGCGTTCTTGGTTCTATGGTAGGTCTTAAAGGGTTAACTAAGGAAGGATTTGGGGTCACCTGGTCCAGCCCTAACTTTTCTTCAAATTCTTTAAGTCTTTAGGCTTCAAACTTTCCTGTTTCATATGTTAGGCTGTCCCCTCTCTATTTTTGGTAATTCCACACCAGTGAAACCCAAACAAAACACTCGAGGCTCTAATGTCTGTGTATCAATCTCTCGACCCATGTCACCCCTACTTGCTGCTCGCATAATGACGTGAAGTATTTTTTTTATTAAAAATTAATATGAAGGCAATAGGCAGAGTGTTACAGGCATAGCCCTAAAGAAAGTAGCCTCATTGGCAGTGTAGCTGTAATTGTGTCATGTGAGGGCTGTGTGCAGGCAGTGCAGACACTCTGAGGCAAAACGTGAACTCAAAACAGTTTTAATGCTAAACTCAAAAAAGTAACAAAACTCAGAATCCAAAATAAACTTACACAAGCAGCCAGAACACACAGCATATATGATGGTGACCATGACACAAACAAACGAAAACACAGGGCTTAAATACACAGAGGGAGCAATCAGGGAATGGGAAACAGGAGGGAAACACAGCTGGGGCAAATCAGGGCTGACGAGACAAAGGAAGCAAAACCAGACACATTAACATGAGACACAGACTTTCAAAGTAAAACAGGAAACACAGACTGAACTTATAGACACAGACTCACAAGCAGGCACTGCAACAGAGGGAACAGATGTGGTACCAGGGAAGACACAGACACTGACTGGACACAGAACAGAGGGAGTATGGAACCAAACCAAGAAGAATTGGGGAAAATAGAAATGCAAAACAGAAATCAAAACCTTCACAATAATAAACTAAGATGAAAACACAAATAAAAGGTACAAAACAGAAACCACTGGGTCAACGATCCAGGTACCCAAACAAGTTGTGAGTAAGCTATTAAGACTCGACTGTACACCGTGTTCGTGTTTTCCTCTAAAACAATAAGCTCCGTTGGAGCAGCCTTTCAACGCCTCTCTCTGTCTCTGCTAGCAAAGTTGACCCAGACAACAAAATAAAGCTAGTTTTCAGCTACAAGCCCGACACGAACCCGACGTATTAGCCAGAGGTCCCTTTACTACGGTTCGGAGCCGCTGACCTGTTTTATATACGCGCTGAATAGTTTTCTATATGAGATCACTGCAAAAAGTGCAGCCTTACCTAATGTCCACCTACTGTTACACATTTATATTAAGATTTTAACATCTAGTTGGTATTGGTACGACGAGTGGCATTCATTAATCAAAAGCAATAGTACATTCATGCATTTGTAAAAAAGCATGATAATATATTAAGTAATCCAAAGTATTCAGAATGCGTTACTCTCATTGAGTAAAGTAATGGAATACATTACAAAATACATTTTGGGGCATGTATTCTGTAATCTGTAGTGTGTCACAAAAGGGGGGATTTAAGGTTTAATTTGAAATGGGTTTAGGATCATTTTATGACTTTTGGGGTGTTTGATGATTTAGATATGGTAAAACTGAGGCAGAAATTGTTATTTTCATGTTTAAGTTAAAGGATTAAAATGAACTGAATCATGTTTAGAAGAAACTCTTTACACACATAAAGAGCATTGAGATTAAGTAAAGTTAATATAAAGGATAGAGCCCAGAACATGGTATCTTGAACCAACTTTGAATGATTAAGGGAACATTAGATGAACACAGTAGATTAGTGAGGTGTAGCAGAGAGAGGTTTTTTGTTTTCTATCCTTTACAGGAGAACATTCCAGTACCACAGCGACCACAGGGGTGGCGAGAATCTCCAGTTTCGCTTCTCTATACACAACTCTTGGCCTCCAGGGCATAACCTTTGGACTTGTAACTCTGATATAAGTCCACACAGTACAGAGAACCTGCAAGTTCAGTTTTTTCTTTTTTTTTCAATTCTCCACACACTTGAAGAACTGTTTGTCATTTATCTGCCCGCATCCTCCACCAAATGTTGCGAGATCGATCAACTTTAGACCGGACAACAAACGACGGAGGCTCCGGAAAAGTGCAATCAAACGATGAGTTTTATTATCACAGGAGAACAACCAACCGTCAGCATACGGATTGTTTTGCTCTGCCAAAAATACAATGGGTTCTGGTCTTATAGGACAAAATATCACACCTACGTCAATGCAGTTCAAAAATACATGGTGACAGACGGACAAAAGTTCAACCTGTACAGGCAAGGGTTCATCACATACACTTCTAATAACTATAAACTGACATATAACTTCTCCTTTCTTCATTACTTGCCTTTTAAGGTAATAACTTCAGGTCTTAGCATCTCTGAGAGCTAATAATGGACCCTCGTCATTAATCACTAAGTAGAGTACTTTGCAGCCAGTCTCAAACTGAAGCAGAAGACGCTTAGGCCTTCGCTCAAACCTGCTACTAGATTAATATGTGTATTGTAAGCATGCATGCAATTAACCTGCTATGTTCTCATCTCCCTCAGCATGTATCATCTGGACACTCTCACCAGTGAAGCTTAAAACCTTCTAGAATGGAACATCAACTCTAACCAAGCACATTCATGCATTGTGTATAGAATGAACTCAACCTGTAAAAATAGAAAGGTCAATGTGATGACAGACATATTCAATGCAATATGAACCCTGAAGGAAATATTACTGATAAATGATACTGTGAAACATGTTATTAATACATTCTTCATAAGGCAAATTATATGGTAGCAATAAAAGAATCTCTGAATCCCAACAAGTGGAATACATTTTAAAAGTAACCTTCCCAACACTGGATATGGTACTACAAGATCATTAAGATAAGATTGGCTGACTGTTTGTGAGGAGCTGACATCATGTTTGTCTCTGAACAGGAAGCTGAGGACACCCTGGGCCTGATGGACCTTCATCCTTCCCTCTGCTCCTCTTCTTCATGCTGCCTGTGTCTTTAATCTGTTTTAAATACAGCTGTTAGCTCTCACCTGTGCACACAGTAACATCTGCTCAGGAAGCAGGTTCAGAAAGTCTGCGTTTCCTGTTGTCACCTGTGCAGGTTTCAGACTTGCATACAGACGCTGTGTGCACCGTGCTGCACTCTAACACACTCACACACAGATGGAGGCTGCAGACTGTCAGTGTTTAAGAGGGATGTCACATGTTCTGCGTTTTGTTTCGTATTCTTCCATATTCTGTTTTTTCCTGAATGACTTTCTTTATATTGTTTGAAATAAAATTAAACATAGATTAAAAATTATAACTTTGTTTGGATATGTCCATCATCTGTTGCCATGGTAATTGACTGAGCATCAGATATGTCTATAACAGAAAAGCCAGAATTTCCTTCATCTGAGGATGAATAAACTCAGAGTTTTCGCAGACCTTCTTCATGGAACAGAACCTGTGTGTTTAGTAATGTTTTAGAGCAGACCCTCAGTGTGGTGGACTGCTGTGGACCGAAGGTCCTCAGAGATACACTTCCTGTTTTCTTGAAAGAATCAGCATCACAGTCTGATCTTTATCTCTGAGCTCTTTATTGTAAAACATTTACAGACCTGAGCTCCATCAGCGCACCTGTTGATCCAACCTGCAGGTGTGTTGAGCTGCTGAGTAAACAAGTCCTGGTCCTGAGCTCAAACCCGCTCTGAGGTCTGAGAGACTCTTTGTTCTCTGAAGTGTTCACATGTGTCTGTGTGGAGTTTTTAAATGAATCTCAAACCCAGAAACAGCTGCTGCAGCGTGACATCTCTATGAGTGACAGCACGTTAAAAACAGATCAACCACAAAATCCAGATGTGATGGTGAAGAGCTGGTCCCTTCATCATAATCATTTACTGTGTGGGAATACCTCAGATTTAGGACCCGTCATCATAAACAAAATGAGTCATGCACAGAAAATTGTTGAGACAAAATTGTTTGCAACACAAAACAACACAGCTGACATTTCAGCTGCACTAACGACAGGAGGGAAACAGTGCATGCGTCAGCCCAGAGGTCATCAATCGGGCTCACCGACCAATCACAGCTGACTAAAGCTTCGTCAGTGACGAAACTGAGAATGTATGAGAATAATAATCTGATTATGTGTCCAGTTTATGATTTAGCTGATTTGAGCACCGATAACATATAAAAGCCAAAATCATCCCTTCATGAAATGGATGCTTGACATACACACATAAAAATATGACAGCATTGAGCTGAAAGAAGAAAGAAACACTGATCATGTGAATCCATAAAAGCTGCTGCTACTGCTCATCACAGCACACGTTATGTGTTCAGCTCTGACACCATCCTGTAGCACCACTCGTACCTGTGCATGTACCCCGACCACCAGCAGAGAACTAGAAAGGATGGAGGTCTCTCTGATCTTTGCAGATCATCGAGTGATGACCTGCAGTTAACACTGGGGCAACGATTCTTGAGCTCTATCAACAATTAGCACGTCCAAATCTGAGGCCTCGACCACGAGCTCTGGGTGCTGACAAAAAGCCCAGAGCTCAGCTCTGAGCTTTTCAACTCAGCAGTCATAAATACTACAGCGGTGTACAGCTGTGAGCTGCTCTTCTTTAATGACAGGCCTGAGCTGCTGGGTTTATAAAATCATGTTTGCACTGAGCTGCTGTGTTATGCTGACACAACTATTATCAAGCTTTTATCTCAGTAATTATCATTCATTTGTCTCAGTTTCCTGAATACTGTGAGCATTATCACTGCTGTGAAGCTGGTCACTTGATCACAGGTGTGCCCTCCTGTTTCCTTCAGGTGCAGAAGGCATTCCATGTAATGAAAGTGTCATGGAATGGACATAATAGTTGTTTAGAAGTGTTACTGCCACCTAGTGGTAACAAAGCAGAATGTCCCTTTGTAAAGAAAGTCGTCTTCAGGTAGTAGTGCGCGCTCTTGCTTCAGTGGAAGAGAGCGCACTAATCTGATGACCGTATCGTCAATCCAGGTTTTAAATCCCACAATATCAGCTTCATCCATAAGTGCTTCTACATTTAAGGTGTGTTAGTAAGTTTGACAGTCTGTGTCCCATCACAATTACACATGTTTACACAGTTAGAGGGTCAAAGGTCGAGTGTCAATGACCTCTGAGCTTTATTACATACTAAAAGGGTGTGTTTTATTATCTTTACCCAGATGAGTGGAGCTCAGTAGGCTGAAGTCTTTGGCTTCTATAAGCTGTGAGACGTTTTCATGTAGTGTGTGATTGATCTTGTGCACCTGTGTGGCGTCATTGTGATGTCATATTATACTGAAAACATGTAATATGTGATACAGCTCTCTGCATGACCTTCCATATGATATACTACTCAGTAAAACTTTTACAAAGTCAACTTTGACCTTGCATGCTAACAATTAAAGTGAAGGTCAGCAGTGGGCCGAGGCCTGGCGTATTGTTGTGAAGTTTGAAGACGATCCATTAAAAAGTGTGGGTAATATCAAGTTTCTACTGATTTTATTATGACATTGACCTTTGACCTGTTATTGGTATCTACCATCACAGAAAATTTGAACAGGATATGTTGAAAACCCTGGATGCGGACTGAATACAGACAAAACTGCATCGTCCCTCCTTCAGGCGAAGAATCAGGCACCAAAGAGTGTTTCTTTACCTGTTCAATCACTATGGCAACCAATCCTGAGCACATCATCTGGTCCCGACTAAGTTCAGTAACAATCTCAGAGTTCAGTGCATGAGGTCAGATTAGAGCAGATGACCTGCTCGTGTCACATGATCACAGAGAGTAAGCTGCATTCAGCTCAGGCAGGTGTGAATGCAGGAATCTGGTTTTGCTCTCAGTCCTGATCCTAATTACAGCTGATTGATCAGGTTAGAGAGTCTCGACAGACATTTTTAAATGTGTTTTGTAACAAAAACACACACATACAAACAGCACGTTTTGTTCTCCTTTAGAATTAGGATGAGGAGCTCGGTCATTTGAGAGGGACTCTTCAATATCGAAAGGAACCAGTAGATGTGGTTTGGACATCTGACGAGGATGCCTCCTGGGTGAGGTGTCTGAGCATATCCCAGCAGGAGGAGGCCCCTAGGCAGACCCAGGACATGCGGGAGAGATCATATCTCTCGGCTGGCCTGGGAACGCCTTGGTGTTCCCACGGATAAGCTACAAAACCTCACCACTTGATGGATTCTTGTAGAATTGCGGTTTCCTTAGTCAGGAGCCTCGCAGAGTAATATTAACTGTACTTCAGAATCAGAATCAGAATCAGAATCGTGTTTATTGGCGAAGTATATGTGCAGACACATACAGGGAATTTGGTTCCGGTAGATGGTGGCTCTCAAGCACAGCAATGTAAATCTCACACACACACACACACACACACACACACACACACACACACACACACACACACACACACACACACACACACGTGTCTATATATACACATTACACATACATACACAAAGCTATGTAAACCAACTATAAATAACGAATCTAAACTTATATACATTAAATACAGAAATGAATGAGGTGGAATGAATACTACAAAATGTACATAAGGTGCAGCTGCAGTCTGGCAGTGGGAGCAGTGTGACAGGTCAACTGTTAAGAAGGGAGATGGCGAGGGGAAAGAAACTGTTCCTGTGTCGGGTGGTCCTGGTCTGCAGGCTTCTGTACCGTCTGCCAGAGGGCAGCAGATCAAAAAGTCTGTGTCCAGGGTGTGAGGGGTCTGTGATGATTTTCCCTGCCCGTTTCCTGGTTCTTGAGAGGTACAGATCCTGGATGGGGGGCAGGGGCGTGCCGATGATCCTTTCTGCTGCCCGTACAGTCCGCTGCAGTCTGCTCCTGTCCTGTTTAGTGGCTGCTCCATACCAGACTGTGATGGAGGAGCACAGGACAGACTCAATGACCGCAGTGTAGAACTGGATCAGCAGCTCCTGTGGAAGACTGTACTTCCCCAGTTGTCTCAGGAAGTACATCCTCTGCTGGGTCTTTTTGAGGATGGAGTTGATGTTGGTCTCCCACTTCAGGTCCTGGGAGATGGTGATACCCAGGAACTTGAAGGTCTTCACAGTTGACACAGGGCTGACTTCAACATAATATTACCATATTGTGTGTGTGTGTATAAGGTGCTCAAAATGGCACCTGCTAAGAGATATGGTTACAAAGCAGATTTCAACATCAAGGCAATAAGTTACGCTTCAGAACATGGGAATAGAGCAGCTGTGAGAGAATTCAGTATCAATGAATCAATGGTATGGAAGTGGAGGAAGCAAGAAGATGGCCTGCGCCAATAAAGAAGACCAAATAAAGTTTTAGAGGGAAGAAGGTGTGACAGCCACAGTTAGAGGACACAATTGAACAGTGGGTTATTGAACAAAGAACAGCAGGTAGAAGCATGTCTACGGTCTCTATTCGACTCAAGGCAACAACAGTAGTGCGTGACATGCAGATCAACATCTTTCAAGGAAGACCTTCTTGGTGCTTCTGTTTTACTAAAAGGCATAATCTCTCAATCTGCACAAGAACTACCATCTCGAAACAATTGCTTACGGATTACAAAGAAAAGCTGGCCATTTTTCGCACCTACTGCAAGAATAAGATCACTAAAAAGAAGATCTGGCCAGAACACATCACCAACATTGATGAGGTCGCCTCACCTTTGAAATTCCCATTTACCGTACTGTCAAGAAAACAGGGACCAGTACAGTGTCTATACTGACCACAGGGAAGGAGAAGTCATCCTTCACTGTAGTTCGCGGTTGCCATTCTAATGGCCAAAATTACCACCCATGGTCATTTTCAAGAGGAAGTCTTTGCCAAAAGAAAAGTTCCTCGCGTTCTTCAAGACTAACCCAAAGGGCTGGATGGACGGGCAAGTTACACCAATGGATCACGGATGCTTGGGATAAGGCATCAGTCTCAAGTGTTGTCGGGGAGCTGGAGCCTATCCCAGCTGTCATAGGGCGAGAGGTGGGGTGCACCCTGGACAGGTCGCCAGTCTGGCACTGGGCTTAGCACCGACCGACCAACTCAGATAAAGATGAGTGTGATCCGGGCATGCTTGATGCCAA
The DNA here is from genome assembly GCF_900408965.1 of Simochromis diagramma. Taxonomy (NCBI): domain Eukaryota; kingdom Metazoa; phylum Chordata; class Actinopteri; order Cichliformes; family Cichlidae; genus Simochromis; species Simochromis diagramma. Next base: position 980,919 of record NW_024387035.1, on the reverse strand, counting down.
AATCGCCCAAATGTTAAACTCCGACACTGAAGATGAAGAATTTGAAGGATTTGTGGAAGCGGAACGAACTGAAAAAGTAAGTGTATTGTTCAGTATTTTATGCAATGTTAACAATGTTGAGAGATACTCTGAATGAGTTGAATTAAGTTTGACAGTGACTGTTTTGTATTGCTTAATTGTCACTGGCTCTTGATTCACCTCCTGATCATGAGACTGGTTTTGGCCATTCTCCTGTTTTCTGTGGGCACAGGCAGCGCTTAAAGCCAATCCAGACATAACCTACGCTGTTTTTCTCTCGAAGTTTAAAAATGTTTTTGAGAAGGGATCCGGCGCCGAAGCAGCAGCTCATCGGTTGCTGAACCTGAAGCAGGGGAAGCGGAGTATGGCAGACTACTCCATTGACTTCCAGATTCTGGCTGAGGAGACCGGCTGGGGTGAGGATGCATTACGTTGTACCCTTCTAAACAACCTTTGTGAGGAGTTAAAGGATGAATTAGCCATGCGGGAATTGCCCTCCTCGCTAGATGCTTTAATGAGTTTGTGTGTGAAAGTAGACGGCCGCCTGCGTGCACGACGGAGTTCCCGGCTCCACTACTTTCATGAGCCTTCGGGGCAGCCCAAGACGGCGCCCGGAGGAGCCCAGGCAGAGCTCCGTGAGCGAAGGGAGGAGTTGGATCAGGAGGAACCCATGCAATTGGGGCACTCCCGGGTTAACGCCACTGAGCGCCATCGCCGTTTGGTTTCTGGTGAGTGCTTGTTTTGTGGCAAGACAGGCCATTTCGTGGCAACCTGCCCGTTGCGATCAAAAGGACGCGCCCGCCAGTAAAGGCAGGAATACTGGTGGGCGGGCTCTCTCAAGATTCTCCTCCACGTCTTCTGCTGCCAGCCAAGATAACTAAGCAAACCATGACACACTCTCTCTCCGCTTTAATAGACTCCGGCGCCGAACAAAACTTCATTGACTCAAACCTTGCCAAACGCTTAAACTTGGTCTCTGACCCATTGCCACACCCCCTTCGTGTTTCTGCTTTGTCTGGGCAGCGCCTACCAGACATCACTCACGTTACGGAGCCGGTTACCCTCACGTTATCTGGCAATCATTCTGAAACAATCAGCCTTTTTGTGTTTCAGGCTCCACACGCGCCCTTGGTTTTGGGCCACCCCTGGTTACAACAACACGATCCGCGCATAAATTGGAGGAGGGGGTGCGTGTCTGGGTGGGGGGAGGAGTGTCATATGAACTGTCTTAGATCGGCCCCTCCCCTCGCTTCTACTGTCGATCCGCCCCCAGCTTTGGAACCACCGGACCTCTCCTCTGTGCCGCCAGTTTATCATGACTTGGCCGAGGTGTTTTGCAAGGACAGGGCGAGGTCGTTACCCCCCCACCGGCCATACGACTGCGCGATTGAATTGCTTCCTGGGGCTCCGTTACCTACGAGCCGCTTGTACAGCATCTCGCAGCCTGAGCGGGAAGACATACATCTCAGACTCCTTGGCTGCTGGCATAATACGCCCTTCCTCGTCCCCGGTAGGGGCTGGGTTTTTCTTTGTTGAGAAGAAGGACAAATCGCTACGTCCTTGCATTGATTACCGGGGGCTGAACAAAATTACAGTCAAGAATAAATATCCTCTCCCGCTTCTCTCATCTGCATTCGAACTCCTTCAAGGGGCCACCATGTTCAGCAAACTGGACCTCCGAAATGCATATCACCTGGTCAGACTCCGAGACGGTGATGAGTGGAAAACCGCTTTTAGCACACACCTCGGTCATTTCGAGTACCTGGTGATGCCGTTCGGGCTAACCAATGCCCCAGCCATCTTCCAAGCGTTGGTTAACGACGTGCTCCGAGATTTCTTAGATCGTTTCGTTTTCGTCTATCTGGACGACATCCTGATTCTTTCTAAGTCTGAAACCGAACATGTAACCCATGTAAAACAGGTCCTCCAGCGGCTGCTAGAGAACAGACTTTTTGTAAAAGGGGAGAAATGTGAATTTCACGTTCAAACAGTGTCGTTCCTGGGTTACATAATTGACCAGGGCAACCTCAAACCAGATCCGGCCAAGATCAAAGCTGTAGTGGAATGGCCGGAACCAACTGATCGCCGTAAGCTTCAGCAGTTCCTCGGCTTTGCGAATTTTTATCGCCGGTTCATTAGGGATTTCAGTAAAATCGCTCTGCCTTTGACCCGCTTAACCTCTCCTAAGTTCTCTTTTCAGTGGGATCAGGCGGCCCAAAAGGCCTTCACACAGCTCAAGGACCGATTCACCACCGCACCCATCCTGGCTCAGCCCGACTTGCGACTCCAATTCATTGTGGAGGTGGATGCCTCCAACTCGGGGGTCGGCGCTGTGCTCTCACAACAGCGAGAGGGTAAGCTACGGCCCTGTGCCTTCTTCTCTCGCCGCCTCTCCCCAGCTGAACGCAACTATGACGTGGGAGGCCGGGAGCTCTTGGCTATAAAACTGGACTTGGAGGAATGGAGGCACTGGTTGGAGGGCACGGCTCAGCCATTCATTGTATGGACAGACCACAAAAACCTGGCTTACCTGCAAACAGCAAAACGTCTCAACGCTCGACGGGCCAGGTGGGCTCTTTTTTTCACCCGTTTCAACTTTTCAATCTCTTACGGACCGGGCTCGCGGAATGTGAAGCCGGACGCCCTATCACGTCAGTTCTCGGTGCCTGAGGAGAGGCAGGACCCTGAGCCTATCCTGCCAGCGACTTGTGCCATTGGTACAATAACATGGGAAATCGAGTCGGCCATTCGTAAGCCTCAGCGGGCTGAACCAGACCCTGGAGGAGGACCAGCGGGGCGGCTCTTTGTTCCATCGGCCACTCGGTCTCAGGTACTGCATTGGGCTCACACTGCCCGTTTCACATGTCACCCAGGAGTACACAGAATGATCACCTTCCTTCAGCGCTATTTCTGGTGGCCCACGTTTTCACGAGACGTTCGGGAGTACGTCTCTGCCTGTTCAACCTGCGCCTGCAGCAAGCTGGGACATCAACCTCCGGCCGGCTTGCTGCAACCTTTACCTACACCGTCTCGGCCGTGGTCCCATATCGCTGTGGATTTTGTTACCGGCCTCCCACAGTCAGCAGGTAACACCACTATAATGACTATTGTTGACCGCTTTTCGAAGGCTGCGCATTTTGTTGCACTCCCCAAGCTCCCGACGGCCCTGGAGATGGTTCGGCATCTCACGAATCATGTGTTCCGCCTCCATGGCATCCCAGAGGACGTGGTCTCGGATCGTTGGCCACAATTCACCTCTCGTGTGTGGAAGGAGTTCTGCTCGGCGCTAGGAGCCAAGGTCAGTCTCTCCTCTGGTTACCACCCACAGAGCAACGGACAAACTGAGCGCACTAACCAGGAGCTGGAGACCGCTCTGCGCTGCATAGTTGCTTCCAACCAAACCATCTGGAGCGACCAACTGCCCTGGGTGGAATATGCCCACAACAGCCTGACATCTTCAGCTACAGGGCAATCTCCATTTGAGGCCTCCCTAGGGTATCAGCCTCCTCTGTTCCCTGCTCTGGAAGGTGAGCACTTTGTCCCTTCGGTCCAGTTTCACCTTCGTAGGTGTCGCCGGGTTTGGAGGGCCACCTGGGCGGCCTTGCTGCGCACGAAGGAACGCAACAAACGTCTGGCCGACCGGCGCCGCACTCCTGCTCCTGAGTACACCATCGGTCAAAAGGTTTGGTTGTCCACACGCTTCGTTCCTGTTCATGCCGAATCAAAGAAACTCACCTCAACCTTCATCGGGCCTTTTGAAATTGCTGCTTTGATAAACCCTGTTTCTGTTCGCCTTAAGTTGCCGCGCAACATGAAGATACACAATGTCTTCCATGTGTCTCAGATTAAGCCATGTCTCTCCAGTCCATTGTGCCCTCCTTCCAGGCCCCCTCCGCCCGCTCGGGTCGTTGGTGGCCTCCCTGCCTACACGATCTCCCGCATCATGGACTCTCGCCGTTGCGGGAGGGGTCTTCAATATCTGGTGGATTGGGAGGGTTATGGCCTTGAGGAACGTTGCTGGGTTCCCCGCTCCGCAGTGTTGGATCCCGGGATGGTTGCGGACTTTCATCGCCTTCATCCGGATAAGCCTGGTGGGTCGCCGGGAGGCTCCCGTTAAGGGGGGGGGGGGTACTGTCACGGTCCCCGTGTCTCTCTGGTTGGCCCACGCTGGCTACAGGTTTTGTTGTTGTTAGTTTTGGTTTTTTGTCTCTCCTCCTCCTCTCTGCCTGGGTGGAGCTCGTTACGGGCTCTCGCTCTTGGCCCACGCACCCGTGTGATGGTGTCCGCCTGCGGCTGATCTGGCTGATTTCCCCAGCTGCTATTTAAGGCAGTGGCACAGAGCAGCTCACCGCTGGAACGTTGAACCACCTGAGTTCGTGCTCGCGGCATATTCAAAGAAGAATCTCTTACATGTATGTTGTTGTGGGACTAACCTTGAACTTCTGTCTGTAGATATCCCTCTTCTGGACCGAATCACCGGACCTGTCCAAGTGGGGCAGTGTGTGGAGTGTTGGAGCGAGTGCGGCTGAAGAGGAGTGTGTGTGTGCGGAGGAGCGGTGGCGGTGACTGAGTGGAAGAGGAAGCGTGTGTGTGGATCCCCCCCCCCCTTCTCTCCCTGGAGCCCTGGACCCCCCTCCCAATTCACTGTACATATATTTTGCACTAAGGTGATCCCTATTGTAAATAAATCCCCTTTTGTTTCCTTGAAAAGAACTGTCTGCGCGTGGGTCCGTTCAGTAGCCATGACACTCAGAGGATCTTCATTCATCCCTGTGCGGTCTCTGTGATTCTGGTCCTTTAATAGAGACTGATTTCCACCATCCTTATACACATGGACCATCGTGTTTTGATGACTCCACTCCACTTTGACGTCCAGAGGAACATCTTTTTCTTCTGTGATCTGAAAGGACAGCTGGACAGACTCCTCCCCCTGTTTCAACTCAACCATCTCCACTGGATAGACTGAGAGAAGAACAGAGCAGAACATGACATCAGTGAGTGAGATCCTCCTTCATCTCCTCTGCTGTGTAACCATTAGTTTTCAGTGTGTCTCTGATTTGGAGCTGAACTGCGTGTGTGCAGCATTAACTCTGACACAGCTGGAAACAGCTGGACAGACTCATGTGGGAGCTGGTTTTGATGAGGATCTGTGATTCTACATGAGCAGCTTCTTTTACTTACCAGCTGCTGTGGAGTCAAATCATCATGTTAGTTCATTTGTATAATGAGAGTGACCTGACTGGATGAGTTACTATGACCTGGTGCGTATAAAACGTATAGCACTGATCAAGTGGGTAAGGCATGTGGGAGCGCCATCAAACATTGTTAGCTCTATGACTCCATCGGAGCTGGAGGAAAACATTTTGAGGTCTTCTGCAGCCTGTGATTAAGGCCTTGACTGTCCTGGAACTAAAGGGAAATTTATTGTATTTTGTGATTGTGGCAGGATGAATGTTATTTCTCGGTTCAACCCACTTTCAGCCTGGCGCATTAGGGGGGTGCTAGTATAAATAGTGGCCATTTGAGCATTCCTGGATCGCTTACCTGTGAGTCAGGTGACCTTTTTGGTCACCTGACTTCCCTTTGCTGTTGCAGAGATCATTTGCGGGTTACCCTTCTGAAGCCTCCATCGCGGCTGGTCATAGCTGTAGAAGCCTCCTATGAGCCACTCTGCTCATGTTTCATGACGCGGTTTACTCGGTACGTAATTCAATTTTGTTACGATCTCTGCCTTTTATTGTTCTTTTATAGTAATTACTTATTATGCTTTGCAGGAAGTGTGGGCCTTAGTTTTACGCAACGCCACGCTAACTGAAGTGCTGCTGCTTTGCTTTTACCGTCTGTTCCCGTTGCGAAGTTTCTTTTCCTGCTGCTGCCAGCTTTTTGAAGTGGACGTCGGCGTGGACAGCTGCCATATGCATGCCGGTTATGGGAATCAGCTGGCGTGCATATTGATTGACCGGATGATTAACTTATAGTCGGGCAGACGGCAAGTTGGAGTAATACGGCGATTCCGTTTGATTTTAAAGTTTTATCCAGATTGTATGTTGCTTTTCTGTTGTTTTGATTTGTAGTTTGGGTTTTTGTTACGCCACTGGTGGGAGGCCCTTTTTCTAGCTGTACATCACCAGTGTGGTCCTGCAGTTGGGTTATCCCCCGGTGCTACACATTAGTTTTGTTGTAATATATTAAAATTTTCTTTGTTTCTTTTATTCAGATGCAGAGTGCCGACGTGGAGGAGACTAGGGTGCCTTGGTGGTGGGATCCTTTGAGTGTACACACCTGCCTTGTTTAGTTTATTAGTGTGAGTGTGTGATAGTGTGTTGCACTTGTGTCTTGGTGTGTTTTCCTCTTTTTTTTGAGTTGTGCGTGGCATCCCTGCCCCTCCACTGGTAAGCCTCAGCTCTGAATACCTTTTTTTAAGCATATTTGTACATGGATATTTATGATTGTGCTTTTATACGGTGTTTTAAATAATTATTAATAAACTGTCAAACTGTTTTATCACTGAACCTCGTCTCTGTACTGAGTATAACAAACCTAACTGCCTTCTTGGTGATTTAGTGTTACTTCCAGTATTCTCTGGGTGAAATTCCCAGGGTGGCGTTGTCTTTTAAACGGTGAAGCCTACTTACTTTATTATTACTTTATTATTTAGTATTTATTAGTATTTATTATATATATATATATATATATATATATATATTAGGGGTGCAACGATATTCGTATCGATATTGAACCGTTCGATACAGTGCTTTCGGTTCGGTACGCATATGTATCGAACAATACAACATTTGTAATTTATTTTATCAACTTTCCTTCTGATGATGCTGTCTGTGTTGAGCGCTCAGTGAATCTGCGTTCGACTACTCCGCCTAGGCTGCACTGTCGAGCGCAGATCCACTGCGCGCTCAACACAGACAGCATAGTCAGAAGGAAGAGCGCAGGGCAAGCTAGCGAGAAAGAAGTTGCAACATGGACCTCCCCCACTCTCATTCAGATCTGGCATTTGGAATTATTTTGGTTTTCATGTGACGTATGACCCTGAAGGTAAGCGAGTCATGGACTAAAGTAAAACAGTATGTTGGATGTGTCATGCAATGCTCAATTACATGGGTGGGAACTAGTGTGTTAGCGCAGTTAGCTCGTTAACGTGTTGGCCGTCTAGCCCCATGCACGGGGCGATCCGCGGTAGCTCGTTAACGGAGATTTGCCGTGTTGTGGCGTTAAGGTCATTTTAACGAGGTTAACCTGAAAGCACTAGTGGGAACACAACGAATATGACTGCACATTTACGCCGACATCATCCTAGTGCAAAGACAAAAACAACAAGCATGCTACTAACTTTAGCCGAGTCATTTAGACAGCTGTTAGCACATGAGTCTCCTTATGCTGCTGAGAATATAGCCCAGAAGAAGCGGATAGTATAGCTTTTATTTTGGAAAGAGACATTTCTCTGTAATAAACTCTCTTTTCCAAAGATGAGTGATTCCTCAATCAGATACAGGGCTCGCAATATCGCTAGCCCGACGTCCCGGGGCTAGCGGTTTTTTTCAGTCGGGCTACCAAAATCTATCTCTTCCCTGCCCGTCAGGCTATTGTAGGAAGGAAAAATATATGTCAATGCTTTTGCATTCTTTCAGAAATGTAGCTGGGTAATTATGTCATTGGCATCGGTGAGCCACTGTCAATATGTGACATATTGTAATCGCGTTTGAATTCGCGCTTGTTTTTTGCTTTCACTTTGCAATCGTGTGAACTGTGTATAGAGAGCGACAGCACTGATCTGTGAGTGATGATAATTTGTGCACCAATTCCTCTGACATCGTCTTATTAATCGTTAGCTTACTATGCAAACATGACAAGTGAAATCTCCCGCAAGCTTAAACATGTGAGAGGTTGATCGCGCAGAGAATCGCTGAGCTTATGTGAGTGAGCGTGTAAAAGCATTTCAGTTCTGCTGAGCCAAATAAGACAGGTCAGGGTGAAGAAGTGACAGCCAAAGAAAAGCTTACCACAAAACGGAGAAGTTATGACAAATCAGACTATAAGGCAAAAAGAAAGTGCAGCTTTATGGTTTCATGGACAAAAGAATTTCTGTGGCTGCAATATGACGAGCTAAATAACCAGGGCTGCACATAAGTGGTCCGCAGGTGCGCATTCGCTGTCAAAATAAAAAACACGCACAAGGGTTAGGGTTAAATTTAAAAACTGTACTTTTGAGTTAAAATATATATTTATAATTTTAATAAATGACATTAAAAATGCATGAACATGTTTTTGTATCGAAAAAATATCGAACCGTGACACCAAAGTATCGAACCGAACCGAACCGAACCGTGAATTTTGTGTATCGTTGCACCCCTAATATATATATATATATAAATAAATAAATGTATAACCCCAACTGATGCAGTGAGTGGCTTTTCATTTCTTAAGCAGGTCAGCTGATCACCTGAATACATGGATGTTTTGTTCCATGTGAGGATTTCTGCTTTTCTGGTGGTCCAGGCTATTCCAAGATGCCATCACCAGGCTTCATCACACTAGAACTGTGACAGTGTGGGTCAGGGAAATTCACCACCACCGACCCGAACCCCACAGAGATCATTTGGAAGAAGACTTTATGCACAGCTTACCAAAACGATGCTAATGCTAAAGGCAGTCAATGAAATAAAATACTAATACACTTTATTTTTGTTGCACACAGCAGTGGACACATTTCATGGTGAATGTCGCTCGCTCACACCTGCACAACCACCCACAGCACTCAGTGTAGCACCCTGAGCTGACGAACGTAAACTATCATCAGTGGACACCAGGGTTCACCATGGCAACGGGATTGAGTCAGTGACCATGGTTACCTTGGATGACGCTGTAACCTGACAGGATCCACATGTGGATCAAACCTTAAAGAAATGTGATGGAACTGTGATGTCAGACACTGTAACACTGATCTGCAAGTTCAAAGTTCAAACCATCGTTTGCTGACTGTATTTCATCATGCGAGCATGAATCTGTCTGAAACATTCAGACTGGTTTGAGAAACCACTTTAAAATGGTAAATGGTAAATGGCCTGTATTTGTATAGCGCTTTACTTTAAACTGCAGCTCACCCAGTTATCGGTGCTCATTAATGATTCTCATTAATGTGTGACAACTGCATTAACATCCACAGAGCTCCCACTGTCACTCAGACCAAGCTGTGGGTCAGTCTCATCTCACAGTTTGGAAACGTGCACAGTCTTTGTGTGTCCTCCAATCACACTGAGAAAACACACAGTGGATGTTATGCATGAGCTTTGTGTGCGCACAGTCACATCAATGGCTGTGTTGTTGGGGGTGGGACTGCACACGCAGGTGGTGAGATGCTGTCCTCCAGCGGTGAGGTCAGCTACAAAAACTCAGTGTGGTCCTTAATAAAGCTGTTTTTGACCCTGCCCACTGACAAACGGCACACATCCTTAAAGCTAACGTCCTAATAACTTGTAAAAAGAGGCCACGCTCATCCTGCTTCAGAGATTATGGGATATGTGCTCAATCCTCTTCAACCTGCTGACTCACACTGTTTTTAGATCAGCTGCTGTGACAGAACTTAAAACATCAGGCAGAGATAATTCATATTATTGCTGTGGTTAACAGCCAATGCAAGGCCTTTCTGCTTTGTGTGTGTGTGTTACTGGACAACTGCACACCTGTACAGGTGCAGGAAGAAGACCTGAGTTTGATTTTAAGCCCATTCTGTTGAAATGAACACTGTGTAAGATGGTTCACACAGCCTGTGGACTGATGTGCAGACACTCATATACAGTTGTAGCTGGTCACAGTCACCAGGGGGCGATGTTTTTAACACCTCTCCCTACTGGGACAGTGGCGCGGCTGCTGAGTGAGCCCTCATCTGGGACTCTCCTCAGCTCTTACTGGGACAGTGGCGCGGCTGCCCCTCTGTTGGTCTTCCTTGGTCTCTTGTGTTCTGGGGGCCTCTGGATGTCTGGAGTTTTGATCTCCTCCATACCTGCTTCATGCCCTGGAGGACGGGGCTGTGGCTCCCCACACTCCCTAGCAGATCGTTACATGGAGAAACCTTTGGAATAGCAAGCATGCTGATCCACACAGGTATGCACACAGGTGTACACATGGGTATTCACAGACGCGGACTACAGCTTTCTTGGCTGCTGCCTCAAAGCACATTGTGCGCTGTCTATCTTGCGTGCTGCACAATATCGTTTATTATTTAGTATCTATTGATATCTACTGCTAGCTAGTTTATTGTGATGGTGCTTTTTTTTTTATTATGTTGCTCTTTGTTGTTTGCTGTCTCCTCTGTTTTTTTTTCCTCCATACAGGTGACCCAGGTGTTTTGTTTTTTTTGTTTGTTTGTTTTTTTTCTCTCTTCCCCCCCTTTCTCACCGTCTCTTCTCCCCTTTGGTTTTCTTTCTCTCCCTCTCTTTCTTTCATTCTTTCTCCCTGTCCTATCCCACAGTCATGTCTGTCCCGTTTGTAGCAACTGAAAATAAAATAAATTCACAATTATAATAAAGGTCAATCAAATGGACCAATATGGCAAGGCCATGATGATCCACTTGGTAAAATAAATCCGCTTGGCATCTTTCTTGGCCTTAAGACAACAATTCTGATGGCTATAGATCCAAACGGGACACACACAAAAAAAAAAAACACCTCTCCCTCTGCATGGTGGCCTGTGCTCAACCAGTCAACCTACACAACCGTCACAAGGAGCTGTTGCCTGTTTGGAGCACATGCATGTTAGCGGTGTAATCCTCTGCATCGGCTCAGTGTTGGAAAACACCTCCACAAATAAATCTTCATCTTCAGCACACATGAAGCACTAACTCATTTATTCATTCAGGACCGTGCGGCTGGTATGAAGTGAACCAAACTGAAGTAATACCAGTTTTCTGGGTGTGCCCACATTCATTGCTGAAAGAGTGACACACACTACTGCAGTGCTGTTTACATCTGTAACAAGGTCACATGATTACAAAGATGATTCCCAAGGTTTTTTAACTAAATATATTTAGACCCGTCAAACACCAGTGATTATTTAAAAGCAGCTGCCTCAGAAAAAGTAACATTTTTTCTTCTTTTTGATTTCATATCCGAGAGTCCATCCTGCATATGTCCACACCCACATCCACCCTCATCCTCAGACAGAAGCACCAGCTGTGAGCTGCTGGCAAAACACAGCCAAAACAATGAACCTCATCTTCATCATGTTAAAAATAACATCCAGCACAGTCTGCATTTACACAACACCTCCCAGCACTGACTGTATGAGAGCCCCCCTTAAGGGGGCTGGAGCCCACATACCCATCACTCACCACAGATTCACAGCTCCCCGTGGGCACAGGCCTCCCGAACTGAGACACAGTTACTGCTGTTTGTCACACAGTTCACATGGAGCATTTTACAAGAAGTACCTTTGATAAACATGAGCGTTTTGATGTTTTATGTTCATTGATGCTTTGATTTCTTTTTTATTTCTATGAGATAAACCAAAAAAAATGTTTCTGTGCTTGAAGAATAAAAATGAAGATGTCAGAGTCATTTACTGTTCACAGCCTGAGGCTCTGTGTGGAACCTTTAATGACCACTGACCCACTGTGACTGTGACTTTCCACAGTGATGAGTATGTCAAGAGATTTATTCTAAAAGACACTTCTTCAGCTGAGAGTCAGAGAGTGGAGACACACACGCTGCAGTTTTTACTTGCAAGGGCGGTCACAGAGCGCTCACATCAGAGAGTGGGGGCCCTGTGATCAGCGCTCTGTTACCGCTCTGGTCTTTATTTATATACAAAAAATAATACAATAGTGAATAGACAGAGGAATGTTGGTGCATATGTAGAAGGGAGTGAAGATAAGAGTGGTTCAGGTGTATGTGTGTGTGTTGTGGGATACAGAAGGACGTGGCCCCTCTTCTTGTTAGGGAGCGCAGATAAAAGTGTCCAGCTCTCCTCTTCCTGGCAGGAGTGAAATAATAATAGCTTGTTCAGCTATTATCGCTGTGAGAAAGAATTTATAAAACAGAAACAAGTCTTGTAGTGGACAACAGACTAAGTCATCAAAAGGTCATCATGCAGTTTTCTATCATATGCAAACTTATAACATTAAAAGCTTATACTGACTACTAAGTACAATTTTATATTGACAGAGTAACACAGTCAAACACAGCAGTAAGCTTCCTGCCTAAATGTGTTACAGGCTGTAAACAAAGAGACTCAGCACACAAACACTCACATTTTACATACTTCATGTTCCCCCCATCACAAACAAAAGCAACACAATTCTGTGGGCTACATATTGAACACAGAAACAAAGCATTGATCGACTACAATTTATATCTGGATCAATCCACCCGCCTCTAAATCAGACCCGACCAACACAGACTGAAAGTTCATCACTTCCCATCATCAGTCACGGCTCGCCATCCCGACACCTTTTAAGGAAAAAGATGAAGCAGGAAAAGAAACAGAAACAGTTTCAGGAGCATCATGTAGAGACGTGCAGGATAAACATACAAGCTGAGAGTCGCAGCACTGTGCAGGACCAAAATCTGACGCTGCAGAGCAAATGGACACATATTTAAATCCACAATGAATATCTGAACACCTTCAGCTAACCTGTCAGTCCAACAGTGACCCAGAGCAGACATCCACATAAACAAAAGCAGGAAACACCAGAAGAAGGTGAAAGTTTTAGATGATCCATCTGAAATCTGTGGGGTGACCTGATGAGGTAAATGGTAAATGGCTTGTATTTGTATAGCGCTTTTCTAGTCCATAGGACCCCAAAGCGCTTTACACTACATGCAGTCATTCACCCATTCACACACACATTCACACACTGGCGATAGCAGCTACATTGTAGCCATAGCTGCCTTGGGGCGCACTGACAGAGGCGAGGGCGCTCATAGAGCTGCAATGTTCCTGCAAACATGGGCAAAAATCTAAAGGTGCTTCTACAGAGTTTGAGAAACACCTGTAGGGGTCTTCACCTGAATGCAACCAGGTTATTGTAGGTTTTTATTTTATCCCCGTTAATATTCCAGCCCAGTTCAGGGCGATGGTGACGTTAAAGGTGGAAAGGTTCAGGATTAAGGTGAGTTTCCAGACATTTCTGCTGATTCAGTGATCCTGTCATTGTCTCTGACTGTGGCTATGATGAAGCACAGGTGAGGCCACATGCTGCTGTTTTGTAGGTTTCTCTTCAGATCTGTGACGCTGTCAGCATGATTTATGATGGAGTAGTGACACTTTAAAGTGTGATCTCACCCCAACCGGTCGTGGCCGCCCCTCCCTGAGCCTGGTTCTGCTGGAGGTTTCTTCCTGTTAAAATGGAGCTTTTTTGTTCCCACTGTCACCAAAGTGCTGCTCATAGGGGGTCACATGAGTGTTGGGTTTTCTCTGTATGTATTACTGTAGGAGCTACCTTACAATATAAAGGTCCTTGAGGCGACTGTTGTTGTGATTTGGTCCTGTGTCAATAAAGTTGAATAATGTCTCTGTTTGGCAGACAGGATCTGTACCACACACCAGGAGGAGGTCACTTGTTATAATTAAGATGCAGGATTACATGGAAAAAAGATCATTTAATAATGAACTTGTGATGTTGGTGTAACAGAGGGATTCTTCACTTGATGCCTGATTTTGTGCAGGTGCGTTCTGACTCAGCTCAGTCAGACGAGTAGTGAAAGTGTTGGAGCAGAGGGAAGTGTTGAGTGTGTAACAGGGAAGTGATGAAGCTGAAAGCACCTCTGCTGCTCAGGCTTCAGACTCTCAGTCGTCACTCAGACATGAAGCCTGCGTCCGTCTGTCTGCTCCGGGGTGAGTGAACATCCTTACAGCTTCATCCAACATGCGCTCAGACAGCACGTCTGCATGAGTGCATCAGGGACGCTTCCACTGATGTATCACCTGAGTATCTGCAGGTACATGAGCTCAGTACCTGTTCTGCTCAGAGTCGGGATGAGGTTCTTGGTTCTGGTTTTCCTTCAGTGGAGGAACATAAAAATCCTAAAACAGCATCATTTCTGAACTGAGCTTTCATTGACCTCTGACCCTCAGTGACCTCTGCCCTCCTGTTGCAGGTGTGTGTGTGCTGCTGCTGTCTGCACCGACTGTTTCTGCAGGTGAGTCTTTTCTAAGTTTATATTTATGATTTCAGGAGACAGTCTGCAGTCATTCCCAGTATTCAGATCTCTGTGACAGAACAGAGTGCATTTCATATAAACTGAGCCAATACTAAATGTTTGTCTAACAGCAGTAATCCCACTCAGTTACATGTAATACAGAGCAGTTACATGTAATACAGAGCAGTTACATGTAATACAGAGCAGTTACATGTAATACAGAGCAGTTACATGTAATACAGAGCAGTTACATGTTTCCAACATTACTCATTTTTACGGAGTTATTCATTCTTTTGGAAGTGCCCTAAAATTCTAGTTCTTCATATAAGTTATAAATCTTTTTAAATATGGCCTTTTTCATTGGTTGTGAATGGCCTTATGCACAATGTTCTCCACCAGCTGTACTTTTTCCATTAATACATTTTTACTGCTTAAAGTCTTTAAAATAATCTGTTCGCCGGTCTTAATCTTAAGGAAAGCCCTTTGAAGAGGTCCCTCATTGACCCTGTAGTCACAGACTTACAGTAAGTTGTAGATTTTGTGGATAATTTACCAGAGTAAATATCCGTCTGTCATCACCCTTGTTTCCACGTATCAGGATGGTTGACAGATGCATTAAAGAACAACACATCCAGCCTTATTCACAATATAATCTGATATTTTTGGTAATAAGGGTTAAGCATGAAACATCCTGGCTTTTACTTTTTGTATTATGACGTACGTGTAATAAATGGTTCGTAGGAAAAAGTCCAAATTTATAAATATCAACAGTGTTAAGACAGAGATGATTAAAATAAGCAAACATTTTGTTAATAAGTTTACGCAGGCACGGTCAGTCATTCCATGTCACATAACACGGACCTTATATAAGGATTTTTAACTTCATGTATCAAATACTTTTCAAGATACTTAATAAAAATATCACATTGCAAAAGACACATAGTGACTGAATCGTACTGTACATTAAACATAAAATTCTCAGACACAAAAATAAAGAAACTTTCCTGCATGAATTAGTGCGACTGCAGTGATGCAGATGCTGACAGATGCCGGTCCGTCATGGTGAAGAGAGAGCCGTTGATTTATCAGTCGATCTGCATCCCTACCCTCACCCATTCTCACAAACTCTGACTTTGACCGAAAGAATAAGATTGTGGATGCAAACGATGGAAATGAGTTTTCTCCAAGGTGTGGCTGTCAGAGAACAATTTCCTGCAGACTGATTCTTTGCTGATTTAGAATACATTTGCACAATAATTGCAAAAGACAGCCAAAGAAAAAATTAAGTTATTTTATTTACATTTAGCTTTGACTCAAACTCAGAATACGAATATCTGACGATGTGTCACAGGCATGTGTGGTCCTTTAAAATCTGCCTGTGCCTCAAAACTACGTACTGATTGTACTGATTTCTAATGGTCTTTAAAAGTTCTTAAACAAAGCTCTTCCACTCTTATGCTGATGACACATACACATTTTTGACAGTTATAATTGATGATTTAAAGATTTATAGTCTTTAATACTAACTCAGTCATGCCAAGTAAAGAGTTAATTGGTCTGCATCCTGTCAAATTCAAATTACCATGGCAACCATGCCCATGTGAGCTGGCTGCACATTTGGATTCTGGTTTTGATGCAGGTTGGTGTGAAGTTTGATGATCATCGTGACGCTGGTCCTCTCCTCTTTGGTGGTGATTATCTGTCTGTCTGTCCTCCAGTGTCTCTGTCTGTCAGTCCAAACCTTCAGCAGGTCTTCAGTGGATCTTCTTCAGTGTCTCTGAGTTGTGTTGATGATGGACAGACAGCTGATGGATGGACAGTGAAGATGACCAGCGGAGGTCCCACTGAGGACTGTGGAGCAGCTGAGATGAGTGGAAGTTTGTGCGTTTTGGATCGTAACTCGTCCTACGGTGGAACCTTCTGGTGTGAAAGCTCATCTGGACAGCAGAGCGATGAAGTGTCCATCAGTGTTTCAGGTACAGTGAGATGTTCCAGCTGTGTCTCTGTCTCTGTGTGACTCCAATCTGATGGTGGAAGTCTGTCTCTGTTTACCTGCTATTCAGAAAAAGGTGTGATCCTGGAGATCCCTGCACTTCCTGTGAGACCAGGAAGTGATGTTACTCTGCAATGCAAGAAGAAGAGTGGTGAAACAGTTCCATCGTTTTTCTTCATGAATGGACGTCTCCTTGGGTCTAAAGCAGAACACGTTATCCCTAATGTCAGGCACTCTGATGAAGGTCTCTACTGGTGTGCTTCTAACACATTTGGATCATCTCCTCAGAGCTTTCTGAGGGTCCGAGGTCAGAACACTGACATAACTCCGTGTTTAAAGACCTGACCTGCTGAGCTGACTCATTAACCTGTTTCATCATGTCTCCTGCAGGGTCTCCTATAACTACTCTCAGAAAGTCCGTCCCTCCACCTCCAGTTTCTGAGGCCAGTTCTTCTCTGTCCACTCTTCCTCCTCTCACCAACTCTTCCTCCCCCTATTCTCCCTCTGTGTCTTGGATCAGAGTCATCTGCCACCTGTTGGCCTTCTGCCCGTACTGCATCTGCACCATCCTGCTCGTGTCCATCTGCTGCAGCAGGAGCTCAGGTACAAACTCAGGCAGATACTCACAGAAACACTTTGATCACGTCAGCACTGTCCTGATTTCTCCACTCTGCCCACAGGTAACAAACATGCTGTCTCCATGGAGATGCCATTGGATGTTGACGAGCATGATGACACCACTGAGCATTATGTTTGAGCGGATGGATCCTCTGATAGAATTAAATGTTTCTAAAGCTGAAAACTCTGAAGTCCTCACTCTGAGTTTCTCAATCAGAACCTGATCTGTTCACTGATCGATCAATAACGCTCAAACTACTGATGAATTACTGAATTATTGAATTATTGGATGAAAGCTTTGTTTGACATTGTTAGCATCTTCAAACATTGAAATCTCTGTGCACCTCTCTCAAGTTATTTACTGCATTTCATTTATTTACCACTGGTTCCCAACCTTTGGGAGCCACGGCACATATTTCACATTAGAAAAATCACACCACCAACAAAAATATCACAGAAAGTATATTGATAGTTTTTTCCTGCACACCAGGTACAGTGGTATTGGCTCGTTTTGTCCCCAGTGTACCTGTTGTACTTTCTTCTGACCACTACTCATGCTAGGACCTTCATCTGCGTCTGAGTTTTCTCCAGGACCAGGTCCGATTGTTTTACTGCCAGTTGGCAACTCATTTAAATAGAGCTGGTAGTTGTACTGCCCTCTAGTGGAAGAGAATGTAATTGTTCCACCCGTTACTCGATTACTTCGAGGACTAATCAGGTGGAACCAGATAATCGTCCACGGCACACCTGATCATTTCTCAGGGCACACCTATGTGCTGCGCCACAGTGGTTGGGAAACACTGGGATAAATGGTATCAAACACTGGGAGCGTTTGCCGGCGTTTTACAGAATGATGGTGAAAGAAATGGTTGATGCACTTTGAGTTCTTCAGCTTTGTTAAGGTTTTATTTTAATCAGCAGGAGAAAAAAAAGCCATGTAGTTTTAGGAGATTATCATATTTATTACCAATCCCAGGTTTCTGCCACGGCTGACTAAATACAGTCAATCCAGCAGTGTGCACGACCTCTTTAAAAAAATGATATTTCAATGCTCAGATCCATGAATTTTCAGTTCCATGGATAAAACGATAAAATTAAACCAGATTGTATTCCATTAAGATTCCAAATGACAGTTTTTTACTTTCATCCCTGAAGAGGAACTTCGTGTTTTTGAGTTTTTTTGAGATGTCCAGTGTGTCGGCTCAAATTTGGATTTATAAAAAACAGATTCAGGTTCCAAAAGGTAAAACAGGGAGAACTCAGTAAAAACGAGGGTTAGATGACAGGAGGTTTAATAAGTGTGTTGATCAGTGTTTGTGGAAGCTCCGACAGAGTTAGTTCAGTTCTGAAACTTTACTGTGGCCTCACAGCTCTTCTTCTACTGTGTCATTGAAGAACCTTCAAACTCTCTGAGCTGGTTTTCCTCCTCAGCCCTGTTTGATGACAGAAAGCACCAAACTGTGTCCTAATCTCACTTCATTATTTATCAACTTGTTTCTTTACTAACCAACAAATTATTTGAACATGTCAGCAAATAGCAGATTGTAGAAGAGTAAAATAATAACTTTAACTCCAAGTGTCTCATATTTGATGCGCGAGTTTTTCACACTTCTACATCGTCATTTTACATTTTACACAATAACCTGCTGGATGCAGCAAATGTGATACAAATTAAAACTCGCATAAGCAAATGAATGTTACATTTTTAAGTTCTGTTTTTTATGTTTCGTCAGAAGGTTCAATAAACATTCAATAAAAAAACTTTTTTTTCTGGTGATTATTTCATAGTTAATGGTTTTAACGGCACAGGAGCTAAACAAAAGTCATCAAAGGTCAGCATGTAATGACATGAGTCAACATCACACTGCTCTGTGACATCTGTGACATCACTTCCTCTTTTGTAAAGTTTTTTTTTTCATTTAAATGTTCCATTCAGAGTTTAATCATTCACTTTATTTGGACACTGTTGATTTGTTTCACACAGTCAAAATCTTCTTCAAGTCATTAGTAAAACACAGTTCACGTGTCAGTCAGGCGTCTGTTTGTCTTCCCAATAAACACGTTAGAAAGAGACCAAACCAACAAAACCTCTGCTTCAAACACTAAATCCATCCATTCTCCTCTGCTTATCTCTGTCGGGTCACTCGAGCCCTCGTTTATCCCTCGTTTCAAACAGCTTCTGGATGTTACCTGGTAACTGTCTTCTATGTCTTTTAATATTATCATCTAATAAATCCTTAAATTCCATTGCATTTAATTAAATAAATGATGAATTTGTTGACTTTAGGATTAGGATTCAACTTTATTGTCATTACAAATGTATAAACAGAGACTGAAATATTGTTTGCATCTAATCAGATGTGCAAGAGCAGTAAGTGCAATAAGAGCAGATTATATGCAGATAAGGATAGTGTGAAAGGTGGGAACAGTTATGAACAGAGTATGTACAAGTAAGCTAAGTGTACAGATGTTTATATTGCTATACAAAAAGCAAATATACAGATGTACTACGGACAATGTACAGATATACAAGTCAAGTGGCTTTATTGTGATTTCAACCATGTGCAGTGGTACAGTACAGAGTAAAATGAGACAGCTTTCCTCTGAGACCCTGGTGCTACACATGACATATAACAGACAAACACACGACTACGTAAAGTGCAATGTGCAAAAAATTGCAAATAAACAAGACAACACAGTGCAATGGAAATGTGCAAAATGCTAAGTATTTTGAAAAGTAACTTGGTGTGTGTGTGTGTGTGTGTGTGTGTGTGTGTGTGTGTGTGTGTGTGTGTGTGTGTGTGTGTGTGTGTGTGTGTGTGTGTGTGTGTCAGTCCAGTCTCTGCGTGTCTGATGACACGACTATGTCAGTGTCCTAAAACTACAGCAACTTTATCATGTTAATCTATCATTGAAGTTTTTCAAAGTAAAATGATTCAGCTGATGTTTGTCTCGGGTCTCCTGGCACCGCTTCACAAATATTGCTGTGAAACTTCATTTGTTACATTTTCCTGTGAATATTTAATGAGTGATTTCCTAATACTAAACATTTTTTCCTAAGTGAAGAGAGAGGTGAATAGCATGTGTTACAATCAAAGCAGTTTACTAACAGTCACCAGCTCACGTTCCATGGGATCCAGAAGCTGCTGTAAATGTTCCTGACTACAATAAAGTTGTGTCATCAGCAAAGAAGATACACCTCAGAGACATGAGACTGAACATTAACCTGTAATAAATAAACAAACATGGTCCCAGTACCGAACCGTCTTTGGATGAGAGTGCAGAAACATGAGTGAGACTCCTTTATAATCTGGTTATTTCTGCTTTAACAGCAATGATAAAAGGAGGAACCATCAGGACGCTGCAGCTGCTTCACTCCAAAAACTCTAAAATGACCTGTAATGATACCGGCAGGAAACAGTCACAAAGAAACTCAACAGAGTGGAACTGATCTCAGCAGCTGGACGTCTATTTTAGCTCTTCTGGAAACAGCTCAGTCAAACCTGAAGTGACAAACTGGGACTTCTGCTTTTCATGCACAAACTGCTTCCATCCTGTCCGTGAGCTGCCTGTGAGGCCATGAACCTGCTGCTGTGATCTCACACACGCACGCACACACACACACACACACACACACACACACACACACACACACACACACACAACATCATTTTATTCTGTCTTTGCACATTGCACTTTATGTCGTCCTGTGTTGATTGTCTGTTATATGTAGGGATGGGTAACGGTATCCGGTGCCGTAAACGGTAGTAACCAGACCGAAAAGCAGCGCACGTTTCGGTGCTTTTTTTTTTCCTGAGATGTGATACACTTCTAGCCAATCATTTTACCTTTCCAAGGATAGTAGGCGGGCCCAGGTACGTACGTTCTTTTAGAGCAGAGCTACAGATTAAATAGGCGAAGCGGTCAAAGTCTGGCTGTACTTCACAGCAAAAGATGCAAACTCAGCAGCAACAAGTGCTTTAAGCTGATACTGTGATACTGTGCAAAGGAGGTAACACCTCGAATCCGATGAAACACCTGGCGACGCATAGCGTTTTTTTAAAAGCCGAGAAATGCGCCGTATTTGATAGCTTGCTGCGAGACCTCACACCGAGCGCATCTACTGCGGGTGGGTTGCCTGTTATCGACCCGGAGTTAGCAACATCCCCCAAAAACACGAAGAGGAGAGTCCTGGCCCCTAGCCCTGCCAGTGTAGCAGAAATGATGAGGATGATGATGCAGCAGCAGCCGTTCTTCTCTGCGTGAGTAGCTTAATGTTGTTCGTGTATAATTTACGTTGAGTAGGCTAACCACGTTATTACATTAATGCATGTAAGGTGAACTAGCAAACACCATCATAGCTACATGCGGCTGTCTTCTTGTTTGATGGCAGATACTCCCTTCACCCTGGCCAAAAAGGCTAAAATAACCAAAGAAAAAGAGGGAAACAGTTAAACATGAGAGGTTTTTGGACAAAGTTTGTGTTTTTTCCATTGTTTAAGCACTGCTTCCAGCCAAGAGTGATACCATATATGCCCCATAGCTGCAGAAAAGGCTAACATTGTTATCTTTTTACAAAAAAAACAGCTGAACATGAGAGGTTTTTGGACCAATTTTGTGTTCTCCATTCTTTAAGCACCGGTTTGAGCACCGTTTAAGCAGTAACATTGTGTACTGTACCTGGACATGGTTGTGTAACACAGTAACGGGAAAAGACAATATTAATTATTATTAATTAAAGAATATATTAATGGGCCAATAGGTTCGACTATAGAAGCACAGGGGTGTGTTTTAATGAGACACAGAGACAGGAATGTAACTCAAAAGAACAAACCGGCTTTAGTGAAATAAAGCATGAGTTTGACAACCACAGGTTAAAGGCGATTTACAATTGTAGAAAAGAACAACAAATGAAAGCAAAGTAAAACACATAAAAATAGTAACTTTTGATCTCAATGTTGGGACACCCTAGTAACCGGACTCCTTAACTGTTATAGAAAGCAGATTACACAAATTCAATGTTCATTCAGATGAAAATCTCACACACCTTTCACATGTGGAGAATGTTCTACACAACAGCTTATCATTTAAAGTCCCAAATAAAACATGTCCAAGGGGTAAAGTCCAAAAACTCCCAGGGTGTGAAAGAAAATAGGGGTGAGAGAATGTCAGTCAGTGGTGTTATGTATAACCAGCTGTGTGTGAAAGTGTGAGTGATACAGTCCTACCACAACACAAAGTGCAGCAGATCATCAAGAAAGAAGCGAATCTCAGTCTTTCAAAGTCCAGGTGGGAAGGCTCGCACCTCAGGAACAATCCAGTGTACAACCTGTCAACAGACAGGGTCAGCAACTCAAATATTAATTATGCTGTTCTAGCTGTAATTCACAACTTAGAAGTTTGATGACATCATATTTAACATAAATGACAAAAAATAAAACATCTCTCTTATACAAACTATGCATTAATGCAACGTATTGTAAAACACTTTTCCAAATAATATATGAAAACATTAAAACTTACAGTCCAACTAAGTAAAGTTATTGCAAATGCGACAATTATAAATCAAAGCAATTTAGATAAATTCAGTTACTCAACAATAAAGTGCAAAACAACCTAAACTAACTGAGACATACAGTATGTGCTCACTGATCTCAGCGCATCGTGGCCGAACACAGTGGTATGGTGTCTCTCAGTCAGAATCCGTATGGGGTTAGAACGATGCCACCTTAAAATGGAACTGAGAAAAAAATATTGTAACTGAAATAAATGTACTCTTGTATTGAAAGTTTAAAAAAAATGATAGTGAAAAAACAATTAATTGAAACTACATTTTTTGTATCGCTTACAATTTGTTTTTCAGTTTCAATCTGCTGGCACTGTCTGGGGGCGCGCTTGAGCTACATCTGGTGAAGTTGTGGTAAAATGTTAATGTAACCCAGTGTTAATTTGGTGATCTGATATGGTGTGATATTCAGTATATATGTATATATCTGTATTGGGTGTTCGGTTATAAAATGTTCTTCAATGATTTTGAGGGTTTTTGTATTGCTATTGATTTGCGGCTGCTTTACGACGGTCGACTGTGGTAGTACATCCTAGTGGGAGGGGCTACGAGCTCACATGGCTTGTAGCTGTGCCAGAGCAACACGTTCTCACTCCCAACTTGTCAAATGTGTGACGCATGGTCAGGCTCCCTCTGCTTCACTTATCGACGCGAAGGGGGTACCCTGCGCGTCGAGAACTGACGTGCAGGGTCCTCTCATTGAATACTATAGAGCTCCCTAAACGTTGCTTATTGACGACAAGAGATTGCCGTGGAAGAGCCTGTTGTCCATATTTATATATTTCCGAAATCCCACTGTAGTGACGTGTACTGAACACAATATACAGGGTGGGCCATTTATATGGATACACCGTAATAACATGGGAATGGTTGGTGATATTAAAGTCCTGTTTGTGGCACATTAGTATATGTGAGGGGGCAAACTCCTCAAGATGGGCGGTGACCATGGTGGCCATTTAGAAGTCGGCCATCTTGGATACAACTTTTGTTTTTCCAATAGGAAGAGGGCCATGTGACACATCACACTTATTGGTAATGTCACAAGAAAAACAATGGTGTGCTTGGTTTCAACGTAGCTTTATTCTTTCATGAGTTATTTACAAGTTTCTCTTTGTTCACAGCCATTGACATGTCGAAGAGGTTAACGTTTCTCGCGGTTAGTATCATGGTTGCTAGGCAACCTGAACAGCACGCCTCTCACTTCCGCACTTCTCGTACTTATAGTACGCACCGTACGTAGTGCGCGTAGTGCGCGTACGTCAAGCATGCGACCCTGAATTGGGGCACAGCCCTGGAATCGATTAGTCACTTCCGGAGTACTTCCGGTAAGGTCAAAAGGTCAAGGCTAGGGTCATCAATCAAACTCGCATTCTTGAGTGACACAAGCAGGGGTGGTTATCGCTCTGTGGAAAAATTAAATAATTATAACTTAAGCTGTCAACTGACCATAGTTGGTTTTAGTACATAAATACTGGGCTGACTGTGTTTCTGCCCATATGGAAAAGAAATAGTAAAAACTTATAAAAGACTTGCATCAGATGTGGCCTGCTTCATATAGTGAATCATATCAGGCTTACATGATTTACTCATGAAAGTGGCCACTTTCTCATTACTTTCACATAAGTATCCAAAACATACATGTTTCATTTATATGATTTTTCTAGGCATCTTATATCTGTTTTCACTCTTGCATGCTGTTCATACAAGTTTTCATACAAGTTTTTTTCTTTAGCATTCTGCAGTGTATAGGCAGCGTGAGCTAGTGCATGAGGTTGAGAAATACTTTATTATACGTTTTTAAAAGTTTTAAATTGTGTAACAAAAAAATATACAAATACCAATTTAATAATTGTTTAAGTATTATTAAACAGCACAAGACACAATAGTAGGAATATGCTTGTTTGATATTTAGCAGAACAGTGTCCAAGATGTTTACTGATATACTTTCTTGCATTTGAAAATCACCGTTGGACTGAGTTTAACTGCATTAGAAGAAATGCTGATAGTTATTTTTTTAGCCATAATTATAGTGTTTAAGTGTTCTACTATAAATCTCAAGTTCAAGGATGATAAAACATTAGCAAAATTTAAAATAGTAAGCTAACACAAAATTTATATATATTTTTATTTTGTTAGATTTAAAATCTTTTTCAGTGGATAAACCATTAGTATTGCTCACTCAGAAAAAATGAAGTCATCTGTAGTACTTTGTACTCACAATGATTAAGTCGTCCTAATTTAGTCATCTTAAGTAAGCGTTGTTAGTGTTTCTTTGTTTTCTAGGCAATGCGTTTGCATACGTTTTTTAAGCTCAGAGAACTAGTTAGATTTTACAGTGCGGATGTATGTGATATTTAAGAGTACACTGATAAGCATGAAGCATTTAAATGCACAGAACATTTTGATTCAATGCTTAAGATTTTAATGATGAAGAAGATGAGAAACAACAATTCATTCTGGGAAACAAAGCTTTGCTAAAAGCATTCTTTCAAGTGCACATGCAATTTGCTCCTGTTAAAAGAGCAGCTCCAGCTTATGTCACTTGTCGCTTCATTCCTTATGCAGCATTACAGTAAAAGAAAAGAAGTAAATCAAATCAGAACCAGATTCTTATTGTGATATATTAGAGCATTTGCTCTGTCGTCAGGTAGGCCACGCCTTCACGAGAGCCCAGGAATCAGCAGATGGCCCTGACACAAATAAATGGGTATTGGCTGTCACATCTCCCATCATTCCAACACTTGCTTCCTGTAAGTACACAAGATCAGCATGAACTGAAATCACAATCACATGGAGAAATGATCACTGATCTAAATATGTTGTTCTGTATAACAACAGCACCTGACACATACATGTGTTTAGTATTGCATCAAAACACTATGTAAATAATTAATATGATAGAAAAATGTTACCCATGTTAGTCCGCTTTCACGAGAGGCACTAGATATGACGGCTCGAATGAACTGGTACTCGTCGTTGCTGTTTACAGATGCCAGGTTTGCATTCAAGGACTGGCAGATTCGCTACAATGGAAATCAACAGACTGAGTTTATAGAAATGACAACGTAAACAGAAAGATTTAAGATTGCACAAAGGATAAATGATAAATTCACATCAGTGCTTTTATCTGCGCCTGAGCCCAAGTCATTTGACGGTTATCGTAGAGAAAGCATCGATTCCCATACTGAGTCCAGCCGCTTGGACAAGATGCTGCTCTCTTCTCAACATGATGTTCTGCTGAAGACAATCAAAGAATATTGAGCTACTTTACTGTGTCGGAAAAGTTTTTAAAATATAAATTCATGAAAAATGTGTTTTTATCTGAGTGTTAAAGATGAACTTTTTTAAGCTATAAATGTACTTGTCCATCACACATGAAAACAAGTTTATGAAAGCTGACATAGGAAAGCTGATGTACTCTTCTTCTGTTCAGCATGATAAAAAATGTGATTGGTTTTGGTTTCAAACCTGAAAAGTCCACTGACCTGCTGAAATTGATGCCTCTGTCCCATTACTGGCCACTTCATCTGGAAGTGCTAGACAACAGCAAATGTTGATTTTCATTATAATTTTCAGTTTAATATATTCATGCATAAGATGTATAGATGATGCTCAGTATACTGGAATACTCACCAGCAGCAGTGCCCAGAGCCACCATTGCGCAGAGAAGTGTAGACACAGTCAGCAGCTTCATGGTGATGTTTAGCATCTCTGTACAAATCAGAAAATTCAAAGTAGGTCGTTTATGAAAGAAAAGACAATAATCTGACACTTCCCAGCAAGCATTTGATATAATACCTTATCTTCCCTGTTATCAGTGTCAGCTTGTAACTTCAGCCTTCAAGTGTGGAGGTGCTGAACCTAACACCAGCACTTATATACTGTTTCTGTACCTTCACTCAAAACCAAGAACAAACAGACTAAAATACACTGTTATTTATTTTAGCTCCATGCTTGCTGGCATTTCGCTTTATAACAATGGTTTTTACCTCCACCCAGATAAAATGTCACTGCTGTTTAATTTGTCATATTGACTGATGGTCAACACAGAGATACATAACCTCATCTTTGTGTCACACTGTTGTTTTGCATGGTGAATGTAGCTGTCTTTTACTCATCATTATCCACACTAGATGAAATAAAACATGCCAACAGTATGTTCCTTTTTTCTTCCCAGTAATGACTGGGGACACCCCTGAAATTGAGGAGCAACCTGAACAGTGATTTGGTGAACAGCCAATTGGAAAATGAGACAGAAAAGGACCGTTTAGAATGACTTCCATGTAAAATAAAAGTCATTAGATTATCTATTAGTACACCAACTATATACATTTCAAGTGTGCAATAGGCCTGAAACCCAAAAATTCTACAAAAAGAAAAGAAAAGGAAATAAAATGGTCTCTCAAACCTTTTTTTGTAGAAGAACACAAAACCCAAGTCCTAACTCAAGCATGGAGCTTTAACAGCAGCCCAGAGGACTCAGCTGAAAACTGCTTGGAAACCAAAAACCTCTGTGAAACGGTGACAGAAGCATCTTTGTGCTTCTTGGTTTCATTAAGTACCTCCAGATTATGGCAAATGTCATCTTGATGATTTTCAAACTCAATATTGCCAAATAAAAAACCAAAAGGATATGGTTCAGTTGGACAACACACACACTTTCAGATTACCAGTCAGTGACATGCAGTAAATGGTGTGGGCTACAGTGTTGAAGACACAGCCACTGTGCATGATGCAGGCTCTCAGGTGAGCTATTAAAAATGTTAGCTTCTTATAGTTAGTAAAGCATATGCTTTTGAAATAAGTGTTTCCTAGCTTTAGTGGTTTTTTGTGCTACTGAGCCACGTGTTTTCATTTAGTAGTCTTAGGCTACGTTCACACTGCAGGCGAAAGCGCATCAAATCCAACTTTTTTGACCCTATGAGACACATCTATCCCATCATGGTGTGACAGTGTGAACGGCACAAATCCGATATTTTCAAATCCGATCTGGGTCACTTTCGTATGTGGTGCTGAATCCGACACATATCCGATGTTTTAGAAAGCGACTGCTGTTTGATGGTCATGTCGCATTAAATCCGTCTTTTACGTCACCGACACAAGACAGACGCTCCGGAGAAGACATCGCAAACGCTTCCTGGCCATCCAGTGTAGATGTCAGTGAAACTGTTGGGAAGACAACGTTGGAGAAACGTGAACATTTTATTTGTACTGCAGAAATTTGCAACTATCTTTTGAAGCACCGCTCCTCTAAAACAGCAGTAAGGATCATTATTAGGCCAAACGTAAATAAGAAAATAACTTTATAACTTAAAGCAAAATTGGGAAACGCAAAGTCTGAAACAAGTCTTTATATTAAGGCCATCAGTCAAACAACACTGTTTGCTCTGGGTCTGAACAGAGTGCCTTGTGTGTGACATCTTCTTTTGTGCATGCTTTGAGCGTTCACACTAGAGCACGTTTGCTGTCGCATTTTAATTGTAGTGTGAACGAGCAGACAAAAAAATCGGATTTGATCAAAATATCAGAATTAAGCATTAAGACCTGCAGAGTGAACGTAGCCTTAGAGTTGGCTGGAAAGAGTGCTAATGAAAAAGTAACAAAGGAGACCCATAAGAATCTACATCAACCCATGGCGTAAGACTAGCTGATGTGTGAGCGGAGGCTGCTCAGCAGCAGGAGTGGAGAGCCAGACAGCGCAGGACCCAGCACACATGTGTCAAAGTCAAGGCCCGCGGGCCACATCCGGCCCGGCGGACATTTATATCCTGCCTGCGAGATCCTTTTATATAGATGTGCTATTATTGTTATGCATGGCCCGGCGAGATGAGGCGCTAATAATATACAAACTACAGATCCCATAATGCAGCGCTGCAGCCTCCTTGCTGAACGCTAGGCTACCTGGGAACATCAATCAAGTCAAACTTCTGTTATTGAAGCTCGCTGCTCACAATGGTGGAGAGAAAAGTTGATTCTGACAGCAGAGCCTTTCAGCGCCAGTGGGAGGCTGAATATATGTTTACAGACATGCAGGTAAACTGTGCGTCTTATTAGTGGAGCTAATGTGGCTGTAATGAAGGAATTTAACTTAAGACGGCACTGCGAGACAAAACGTCAGGATAAGCTGAAAAACCTAAATTCAGAAACTACAGAAAGTAGAAGAGCTGAAGAAGAATCTGACATTTCAGCAGACGTTTGTCACCAGAGCAAAATCACAAAGTGAAGCTGTTGTGTAGCAAGTTTTATTGTAACAGAGGAGCCAAATCAGCCCGGTACCTCTCTGAAGAGCTGCAGGATGAAGCTGTGGACGTCTTGTGTCCAGACAAAACGCAGATTTAGGCAAACGTGAGCCTGAGCAGAAATACGATTGCTGATCGGGTTTGTGAGATGGCCACTGATTTAAGAACACAGCTGTGTGAAAGAAGCTAAAACTTTATTGCTGTGGATGAAAGTACAGACATGATGGACACTGCACAGCTGGCCATCTTCATCCGTGGAGAGGAAATATTGAACATTAAATCAATGCACAACGACAGGAAAAGACATTTTTTAAAACGTATGTCAAAGTGTAACGACATGAAACTGCCCTGGGACAAACTTGTTGGACTGACAACAGATGGAGCGCCGGTGCTGTGCGGTGAAAAAAGCGGACTAGGCAGCAGGATGCGAGTAAAGATGCAGGAGAACTGTACCGGTGAGTTATCAGCATCACTGCATCACACACCAGGAAAGGCTGTGTGGTAAAGTCCTAAAAATGGAGCATGTAATGATCACCGTGACGCAGACCGTACATTTGATCTGAGCTAAAAGTTTAAATCACCGTCAGTTTCAGTCTTTTATGTGGGAAATAGATTCAGAGTTTGCCCACATTCCTTCATGCAGAGCTCCGCTGGCTGAGTTGGGATAAAAGTTCTCAACAGAGTTTTTGAGCTCAGCAAGGAAACCTGTCAGTTCATGGACATGTATGATGCGGTGAAGCTGTCACAAATGCACCAGTGCAGCCTGCCTCACTTTCCCTGTTGCAGTAATGTTGAACCAAGTCAGCGGACTTTGCTGAGCTGCACCTGTGCAGATTCAGATGGAGCTGCAGTGTAACGATGCACTCAGGGAAAGTACGACACTGACTGGCCGCACAGTTTATTTGCTCCACTCCTGCAGCAGCGCCCAGCTCCGTCTGCATGCGGCTCCAACCTTGTGTTTGCTCTCATTTATTTTTTCTGGGGTTCTGGCAGCATGTTCATATTTCTAACTTGTGTAATTTTGACAGGATATATTTTTATGAAGAGCAAAATATTTAAAGTTAAAGTTTATTTTTTTAAGTTTATTTAATCTTTAATAATATTCCTGTCTTTTTTTATTCATATTTATGTTTAAAAACATTGTTTTAGTGCTCAATAAATGTTTATCTTGTGTGGCCCGAGACCTAAAGTGTGCCTTGACCTTTGGCCCCCTGTGCGATTGAGTTTGACACCCCTGACCTAGCACGATTGTTGGAACAATACAAGTAAGAATACAAGACTTTAACTATGTCCTTATTGCAGCATTAATGAGCACAATAAAGCCAGCCTACTGATAAACATAAAGGCTGTTGAACAGATGATTTGTTTTTTTGTGAGACATAGAAAAGTTCTGGCTTCAGCGAACATGATTCAAGGTGAAAGGCGAAGACGTGGGTCAGGCAGCCAGGAGAAGCGGTGTGCCCAGAACCACAGGAGGACCACAGAAGAGTGGCTCGTGTTCTTGGGTAAGCCACCCCTGCTGATACAAGTGTCCTTCAACATGGAAAGTGCTGCTCATTGCTACATATAACAATTCTGGTCTGTTTGGTCCATTTCTTGGTCTTGGCTGCCCAGCTTGGCCTTACCTTGTAATTAGAAGGTTGTGATCTCATAGTGTGGCTGTGGTTCAGAAGGGAGCACATCTATTATTCAGACAGTTGCAGTCTGCATGCCAAATATCCTCGGGCACGATGCTGACCCCAGGTTGTTCTCCACAGTCCACTGCAGTGTGAGTGTGGGATAGAAAGCACTTAAAGCTTGTGCCATTAATGAGGCGTGTTGTATAAAGTGGTGTGAGTGCTCAGGCAGAGTGTAAACAAGCTGAGTAAGACATACTCCACAAAATGACTACTACATAATTCATTCTAAAGTTCAGAAGCTATATCTGAATTCTGCACTTATATTCTAATCTCTCTGCCTTATTTAAACATACGCGTTTTCAAAAATCTGTGATAACCTTAATTGTTTTAGTAATACATGTCGATTAGCTCTCCATTGTGTAGCCCCTTAAAATACAGCTTATTTCAAACCGTCAATCCTTCCTCTTGGATGCAGGATTATATTCTGTAGGAAAGCTGAACAGATGTGGAAAAAGACCTTATTAACCTTGTTCAACTGACTAAACGCTGCAAGAACATCTTACTTTACTGGCTTGATTAGCAATGATAAGCACTATACGCACATCTTTGACTGCTTTGTCAAGGAGGGAGTGACAAAGCCGTCCTTCGGTGTAACCCGCCCTCAGAAAAGAATCTCCACAAATATTTGCGTACTCATACTCAAGCTTGATACATTACTCCCTGTCTCGTGAAGGTGTCTGATGATCAGTGTGTCAACGTTTTAAAATTCTCTCCCAAGTTGTGCATTAACTTGGCACTTTGGCACTTTGGTCAACAAAGTTGGATGTAAAGTGCGTTATAAATAAAGATGCTATGCTATGCTATTAAGGTGAGCCTGACTCTGTCTGGCTGGTACTCCTCAGATAATATCTGATGTTTAGATTATTTATGATGTTTGTGCTTAAATGGTTTTATTTCATATTAAAAACGCTACAGTTACAAGCAAAATAGAGTAGAAAGCATTCTGTTTGTTCAGGCTTATTAAAAGCAGAAGAAAATCCAAATCTCTGGTGTAATGCACACACTGCTTCAGTCCTTAAGCTGCAGAACAAAGGAGAGAATAAAAATGCAGACAATTAGCGTCTGAGCCGATCACGTTCATCTGTCGTTCAGACATGTGGATTACAAACTGAGTTACAGGTGAACTGTTAGCTTGTTTCAGTGCTGGGATGATCACAGATTATGATAACGACAGATGGAGATTAGCATCATTCATATAAGAACAGGATCCAGATTTCCTCGCACACAGACAGTGAGAGCGACGGTGATCATGACAATCAAAACAAAAGTAGTTTATCGAAGCAGCCGCTCAAAGACACAAAGAGAAGAAGAGCTTCATCTATCAGTGTCTCACACACAGCAATGACTTCTGAACATTGATTTATGTGTCATTAGAAGTGACCGAGATGCAGGAGTTAAACACAACTACAGCACTTTTCAATTTTTAATTCGGTTTTATTGCCACTTCACATAATAAGATATGATTTACTCTGTGTGCTGGGATATGAGAATGTTTTCAAAGCCACTGTATCAGTTAAAGAACCACCTCTGCATCTGCTACCAACTCCTATTGAACAAACGCAGCTCAATGTCATCACATTAACTAACACCTGAGTACTCTGCTGTGTGACTGATCTACTTTGAAACGTCTCGTTTTATTTCCAGTGTTCATTTCTGTTGCTTTATCCTATAGTCTATCGTTCAGCATCGCCTCACTCAAAACGCGCAATGGGTGCTTCGACTTACGAAAATTTTCGACTTACGAAAGACCCTCGGGAACGAATTAATTTCGTCGGTTGGGGTTCCACTGTATATAGAAGCCCTACAACAAAGTGCATGGAGTTATGGAACAAGGCCTGTCATTCTACAGTGGCTGCAGAGACAGTGACAATCATGTTTTATTTTAGACTTTATGATGTTGTATGATGTATGACTAAAGAGCAGACCTTCTGCTGTGAAGAAAAAACAGAAAGCATTCACTTAAAAAAATAACACTTATGAAATTTATTAATCTTTATTAAATAAAGAAATGAATATAAGTTTTAGCATGTTTATTAATTTATATTTTAGTATTTTAGTTCCATTCAGAGGGGATCCAAATTTTTATTGTTAAATATTTTTTTTAAAGTACAACAGTAGTTACTTTTTCTGTAATTAGTTACTTTTATAAAATTGTAACTCAGTTACTAATTCAGTAACAGTAACTTTTTTGAAGTGGTAAATAGTAACAATAACTAATTACTTTTCAACTGAAGTAATGTCTCTGCTGCAATTGATCAAGGTCTTAAAAACAAACCCATGGTAAACTTATTTCAAATAATTTTCTGCTTCCTCACCAAGGAATAATCGAAACAATATTAATACCAACAGAGGACAATTTAATTAGGTTTCTAATGGCAGTTTACCATCAGTGTTCAATACCTCACTTGATGGACTGGAACACATGCTACTTTAACACCTCCAGAACTTCCTAACATACCCTCTTACACATCAGCTTGACACTGGCAAATCGAAGGAAACTTAACCAACACTAGGTTAATATTTCCCAAAGTAGTTTTTGTTCAACTGGTCATAACATTTTCAGTGGGGGACATGTTTCATCACTCATCCGAGTGACTTCTTCAGTCTCAGCTGACTGCAGTTTTTCGCAATCTTATAAACTGTACATTTGCATAATGACTGAAACCAGCCCACTGAATGAACAATGGGGGTTTGAGGTCAGTTTCGTGATCATTAATATGCAAATTCTCATGACCATTGATCTACAATTACTGATGAAAGTCCATTGTCCAATGGCCATGATTACCATTCACAGAAAGTTGGGGAATGGCTGCAATATCAGCATTGTAAGATGATCTAGGTGAATATGTTTACAACCTGAACAACTTACAGTTCTCTTGGAATAAAGTTTAAACAAAGATTAGAAGATGAAAAGAAAATATTTGCATCAATTACCCTTCTCTTAGCCTGGAGATATGTGAGTATGGTATTTATAGAGTCTTCTTCTCAGTCCTGGGGTTGCAAAACTGCAGCCTCCTCAGTCCGTAATCAGAGTGTGTCTATTTGGTACTAACCAAAATGTCTTTGTATACTCTTTGTGAATGAGAAAACAATTGTAATAGCTGTCCAGCCAAATAAAGAAAATGCACAGCACTGAATGTGAACATGTGTGTGAGTACTTAGATTCAAACACTCGAGGTCTGGAATAGATGGCAGCCGCTAATCCCTCAATGTCATCAGCGAGACAGCCGGACTGCGAGGCCTCTTCTTCAACCGAAAGAAAGTAAAGAAGTCTCCTCCACCACTGGCAGGAGAACGAACAATAAGTCTTAATAAGGCTCCTGCAGGTGTAGATGTTCAACACTAGCTCACCCAAGCTTGCTCTCTGCCGTGGACAGGTCAAGAGAGAGACACACAACCATTCAGGACTACAGGAAATTTAGAAGCGCTAATTAACCAAATGTAGCAGCATGAAGGAGGAAAACATAAATGTAAGTAAAGGGTGATGACAATACCACATGCGGGGAGAGGGAGTTACACCCTAGGAGATTATAATAGCCAGTGCAAATGTTGTAACTGTTACAAAAGGCCATCAGGCTCATTACTCATATAAACAAGCAGAGGCATGGCAAAGACAAAGTTTAGTGGACAAAACAAGTACAAATATAGCCTTCAGCATCTCATTCATGCTGTGATTGCAGCCATTTTCCAACTCTATGTTTATCTTTAAACCAAATCATCAGAACATGGAAATATAATCATCACATCAAAATTATGTGACTAGAAGGATGCAGCAGTCTGTACTTCACCTTCTCCTTTCTCCACCACTCTTTGAATATTATCCCGTCTTATCAGTTTTCAGTAAACACATCAAAAATCCTCACAGACCCAAAATAACCAAACCACTTTTTATCCAACTCCCCTCAGCTGAAAACTGAATGCTCCGTATAACACCCACACATGATTCTTCAGCTTGAGTCTCCATTAGTAGGAACATTTCCTGATTCAACTTTTCTTCTGTTTGCGTCAAATTCCATGAGAATCAGATCAAAGTCAGAGTCCTGATAATCAGATTCTATAGAAAACATGGAGAGTATTATGCTCAATATGTTCATTTGTTCTCCTCAATAAAAATCAATCAGTTCATCAAATAAAATCAGTCGTTGATCAACTCAGTTTGATTGACAGGACAGATGATCAGAGGTGCAGAGTTTTTACCGCCATCATTGTTACTGGGACAGAAGTATGGGTGGAGTTTGTGAGTGAAGGAGCAGCCAGTAAAGGAGTAGATCAGAGCTGCAGCACCTACATCATAAAAGGAGACCAGACCCTCCTCATAATCCACAAACACCCCCACCTTCTCAGGACCAGGATGAAGACAGAGACGGACTGGAGGTGAAGCACAAGCACTGTACTTATTTCCATTTCTCAACCTCACAGTCCAGAAACCATCCTGAGGACTCAATGTGATGTTTCCCTTCCTGTTGATCGACTCTGTGGCCACTCCTAAAGTCCATTTAGTCTTTCCTTTAACCTGAACCTCAAAGTAAAATCTGCCTGAAGAGAAACTCTGCTCTCCTAAAACATTAGGACATGGAGAAAATCTCTCTGGGTTGTCTGGAAGTTTCTTCTTCACATCACCATACTTCACTTGTTTTCCATCATCAGACAGGATGAGATAAGGATGAGCTGTATCAGGATCCAGAGACACATCTACTGCATACTGCTGCACCCTCTGCAGCTCAGCCTCAAACAGCTCATTCATATCTTTCCAGAGTGTCTCCTCCAGTGTCTCCACAGCTCTCACCACAGTCCCCTCATATGATGGTGGACGGACTCTGACCTCTGTCCAGTCCTTGGTGGGTGAAGCAGCTTTCAGGGAGGAGAAGCTTTGGAGGAGGTGGAGGTGGTCTTCAGAGCGTGAGAGCTGCTCCACCTCAGAGCTTCTCTCCATCAGCTCAGAGATTTCCTGTTCCAGATCTTTGATGAGACCTTCAGCCTGTTTCTCTGTAGTTTCCTGTTTGTCTTCGATCTCCTTCATGAGCTCCTTCAGGCGTCTTTCAACAGACTCCATCAGAGCCGTGAAGACCTGAACACCTTCTGCTTTCTGTCTGTCTGCAGCATCTTTACTCATCTTCACCGACTCTGTGATCTCCTGAATCTTCAGTCGTCTCTTCTGGATCATCTGCTGAATCTCAGCCTCTGTCTTCTCCAGCTCTGCCTTCTTTCCTTCATATTCTTCTCTCAGAGGAACAAACTCGTGGTTCTTGTGGTCTAAAGCAGAGCAGAGCATGCAGACACATGTCTGGTCGGTCTTACAGAACAGCTCCAGGAGTTTATCGTGCTTCATACACATGCTGTTTTCCAGGTTCTCCACAGCAACAATCAGCTGATGTCTTTTCAAACCTTTCACTGTCAGATGAGGCTCCAGGTGAGTCTGACAGTAGGAGGTCTGACACACCAGGCAGGACTTCAGGGCCTTCAGTCTGGTTCCAGTGCAGACGTCACAGGGAACTTCTCCTGGTTTGGCAGCTTGTTGCTCTGAGCTGCTGCTGCTGGCTTTCTGCTGAGCTTCACGTCTGAACTGAGCAACTATCTCAGAGATGAAGGTGTTGACCCTCAGCTGAGGTCTAGTGTAGAAAGTCTCTTTACACAAGGGACACTTACAGATGACATTCATGTCCCAGTGCTGACTGATGCAGGTTTTGCAGAAGTTGTGTCCACATGATGTAGTGACTGGATCAGTGAACACATCCAGACAGATGGAGCACAGAAACTGATTTTCAGATCTCAGATTGTTGGCAGCTGACATGTCTGCACTCTAAAGGAGAAAGGAAAAAAACACATTTTATTCAAAATTCAATTTAAATTTCATTTTACAAAGAGAAAAACAAGCGTCAGTGATCTAAGGAGCTTGGAAAGAAAATGGTCTGCAAGTTTCACCAGTAAAGCTTCTTCAGTTCTAAGAGTAAGTGGTGGAGATCAAGCCACACACTGAGACACAAACGGGTTCATCCAAAACACAAGCTTAAAAAATTAAAGAAACTTAAAGAAGCCAGGGATGCCTCGAAGGGAGACAATCCAGTGGCCAAAGAGGTGAGGCTGTTACGCGAGTATTCGATCCAAAGGAGATGTTTGCTCCAGGTGGTCTGGTGGGTAGAGGCCACACATTGGAGGGCTGCCTCAAGCTCTTGGTTAGCCTGTTCTCTGTTTACTTGTCTGTGGATGAAAAGCAGAAGAAACACTAACCTGGGCTCCCAGAACCGAACAGAACACCTTCCAGCCTTGTGATGTGAATTGTGGGCCTCGGTGAGAGACAATGTCAGCAGGGATACCATGAAGACGAAGTACGTGAGTTGTTAGGAGCCAGGCAGTTGCCAGAGCTGTGGGGAGCTTAGGTAGAAACGACCAATGATAGTTAGGATGATTGTGTTACCTGATTAGGGTGGCAGGCCCGTGACAAAGTCGATGGTGATATGTGATCAGGGATGGCCTGCCATCGGCAAGGATCAGAGCATGCCAGAGGCCGGTTGGTTAGAGGTCTTGTTCTGTGCGCAGACTGGCCAGGCAGAAATGTACTCACGGACATCTTTGGCGAGAGTAGGCCACTAAGCGAAGCTTTAAATTAGGGCTTGGCCATATTATACAGTTCACGGTAATACCGGTACAATGTTAGGCAACGATAAGAAAATGAATATGGGTAAAACGCGAATGCGCAGTGGCTTTGTCTTCATACGCACATGGACGAAAAAGCATGGCGACAACGGAGAATGAGAAGGGAGAAAGCATCTTATTGAGTGAAACGGATGAACCACAATTGGTTTGTAAAAATGGTGCCACTTCAGTGATGTGGAACTGGTTTGGTGTTTGTCTGTCAGATACCCACCAAAGCACATTTTTTTGTAGAACATGCAAGCAGACCGTCGTTATTGCCGTATTTGTCGGACTAAGGTGCTTGTAAATCTGGGAGTAATCTGGGTCCTAAACTCCCTCCGCTTCAGGTCCCGAAGTCAAACGAACACGGCAGCATCACTGAGAGTTAAAAACTGTCTAAATTCTTTCATCTTTAATAAAACAATCAGCATTGCTGCTTAACCAGGTGTAACTATGAAGTTTAACATCTGGGCATCCATGAAAACAGAATTTATTACATTTAACGAAGTTAAAAGTTAGCAGGAAGTTAGTGGAAGTTAGCTCGCTAGTTTCGCTAGTTACCTAAGCATGATATAGCATGTTCTGACTAAGAGATTTCTGAAAAAATTAAAACGTGCAGCTCTGCTATCACTTCCAACATAAACGAAGACAGGAAACTAAACAGCAGTGACGTTGGTAAGGTTACTGAAGTTGGGCTAGGTGGTATATAATGATGTGCTACGTGATCGCTAGCGACACAGCTATGTTAGCATAACATAAACAGCAACGTTGGAGGATGAACGCTAACGCTTTTCCACTCGATAAAAGTTAACGTGAAGGTTCCTGATGATTAGAGACAAATGCAATCGCATGGCAGAATGCTGTAAACGGACCAAACTTCAGTCAGCAGAACAACTGAGATAATCCATCCACAATAGAAGGTTAGTCATTAATATACTGCAACAACATGGGAATAGAGCAGCTGTGATAGAATACAGCATTAATGGTACACTTCTGTACCATTAATGAATCAATGGTACAGAAGTGGAGGAAGCAAGAAGTAGGAGTTGAATAAAGCTTGATTTATCTGACTGCTTTGTTTCGCTTAATGTGCCTTATAATCCCGTGCACTTTATGGCTCGAAAAATACGTATTTTACTTTTTTATTTGGCACACTGCAGTTTAATGTTGCACCTCTTTTTAACTTCAGTGGATATTTTACATGGTTATGCTCAGGATGTGTCAGCCCATTTCTAAACTTTCAGCAAGGAATTTGCTTTTGCACTGTTAAATTTTTATATAGCTTTAATGCACATAAAAAACAGCTGCTTGTTTAAGTGAAAATAGATTTTTTTTGTGCTAGTAAAGTTGTGGAGTTGTATTTTGTCTCGCATCAATTATATCGTCAGTTATATTGTTAGCGCAAATTTTCAAATATATATCGTGATACATATTTTTTGCCATGTCGTCCTGCTCTACTTTAAATGAATGAGATGGTGTGGTGGACCCCTGGGTGCCAGGTGAATGTGGTTGTGCGTGCCCAGTGACCTAACAGAGGAGGGAACAAAGAGTCCTGGAGGGACAGTCCCAGGGTCCGGTTCAGTTCGTTGGGCCTCCTATATGCCAAACTCAATCTCCTAGGTCAGTCATTCTCAGACTGTGGCACATGTACCACTAGTTTAATAATAATCGCACCGGCAACTGTTGAAGGAAGACGTGAGTCTCTTCAAGGTCGTGATAAACAGATGGAACTGAAGAATGGTAAGGTGGATTGTGTGACAGAGGGATTCAGTAAACTGACAGAGAGGGTGGTGGCTTTTAAACAGGTCGTATGGCACCACCCCTTTACCCCACAAGGCATTCCCTTTTCCAATCCAACATGGGTTTATGTTGCTGTAACAGGGGAAACCCTAAAACCAGTGGCGTAAGGGGCGGTAACGGACTCCATCCTCTTTGGTCACTCGCTGCTCGCAGCCAGACACTCAAGACTCAAGAAAAAAAGGGACAATTCAAGGGAGTGCGAGTCACACAATGATCTGGTGATGAATTGCTGCCATCCCTCTGCTTAAATGCTGGCAGGGGAAATGAGGCTCAGGTGCTTCCACTTCACAGGTGCGTGGGCAAGGGCGTAAACCAGCAATGACTTCAGATGTTTCAAAGTAAAACTTTAAAGACATTAATCAGAGCAGAAAGTGATGAACAAACAGTAATCAGAGCAGAAAGTGACGAACAACCAGTAATCAGAACAGAAAGTGATGAACATCCAGTAATCAGAACAGAAAGTGATGAACAAACAGTAATCAGAACAGAAAGTGGTGAACAAACAGTAATCAGAACAGAAAGTGATGAACAAACATTAATCAGAACAGAAAGTGATGAGCAAACATTAATCAGAACATACGGTTACAGTGTAACCTTGGTTCTCTTAGTGAGAGACTATCTCTCCACACTGTTACATATTCCATATGTACAGGGTACGACCCCCCCTTAGTCGTGGCGTGTGGATATTTCTTTAAGACACTCCGGCACGCCCGGCTACACCCCACAGCTTACGTATAAAACAGCTGTGCAGACGTGACACCGGTGATCGTTTGATCGGAACGCGTCTCCGAGTGGCCTCACGGTGGAGAGATAGTCTCGATATGCTAGAGAATGTACGGTTATGGTGTAACCTTGGTTCTCTTAGTGAGAGACTATCTCTCCACACCGTTACATATTCCATATGTACGGTAACTCTTTAAGACACCCCGCGAGGAGACAGTGCAACCGAACTGCCGAGAGTGAAGAACTATGTACAAATACACATATGTACACACCACCCCAGTCAGGGCCAAGCCAGACACGAAGGCCGAGCCAGGGGGTGGAGGCAGCAGTCTGCAGATACCAGACTGGCCTGAACCGGTCCTGCAGGACGCAGGACCGCAAGTGATCGGCCGCTCAATGTTAGCCCAGGAACCGCGAGGCAGATAGCCAGGGAACGCAGCACACCGAGCCACCAAGTAACAGCCCGCATCCGGGGCAGCCGATGCGCCAGCGCTGGGGACCCAGGGCGCTGGTGGGAAATGGACTACTGGCCATCAATTCCATCGTCTCACGCCCAAGACGCCGATCAACATTGCAGCATGGAATGTCAGAACTGGTCATCTTGTTGGGCAGAAGGAGATCATCGCCCGTGAACTTTCAAAACTCAACGTCTCGATAACGGCCCTATCGGAACTTCGGCTGACTGGAACTGGCACTGTCTCTGTCGAAGTGCCGGCCATGGACGAAAAGATGACGTTGTATTACTCGGGCGGCGACAAAAGAGAAGCCGGAGTTGGCTTCATGGTACACCATCGGTTCTCTGCAAGCGTCGTGGCCTTCCAACCTATATCTGACCGTATCGCTGTCCTAAC
This sequence comes from Simochromis diagramma, assembly GCF_900408965.1. Taxonomy (NCBI): domain Eukaryota; kingdom Metazoa; phylum Chordata; class Actinopteri; order Cichliformes; family Cichlidae; genus Simochromis; species Simochromis diagramma. The sequence goes on along the minus strand of NW_024387035.1, from coordinate 940,648 downwards.
TGTCAACGGTACAATCAAGCTACATATCATCGCGGTCTATGCACCGACCGAAATGAACTCCGACGCATCTAAAGATGATTTCTATGATTGCCTGCAAGACGTCTTGGACTCCCTACCTCAAACCGGCATGATCATGATCGCCGGCGACATGAACGCCCACGTCGGAGAAGACTGCACTGGCTGGGAATCGACGATGGGAAAATTCGGCCATGCAAAAATGAACGACAACGGGCTACGATTGCTGTCATTTGCCGCCGCCAACAAACTGGTCCTCGGGAACACGCTATTCCAACACTCGCTCAAGCACCGTCTGACATGGCGCAACCCAAGAGGAAATGACTCAGCGCTACTCGACTATGTGCTCATCAACACCCGGTTCCGATCATCCTTGCAAGATGTCCGGGCGATGCGCGGACCTGACTGCGGCTCTGATCACTATCTTTTCCGCGCCAGAGTGCGCCTGAAGCTCCAACGAGCGAAGAGGCCGACACCCAAACCGCCCAGGCTGGGCTGGCATCACCTCACCAACAATGACCGCCGTCAAGAATTCCAGATCGCATTATCGAACCGCTTCGCCCTACTCCCCCTGAGCGACGATGCCAACAAAGAAGAGCAAACAATATCGGAAGCCATCTTGGACTGCGCCAAGCCGCTGTGCCCACCCGCCTGACGTCACACACAACCGTGGATCTCGGACGACTGTCTCGACTTGGTCGTCGAACGCAAGAAGGCCAAGCTAACCAACTTTGAAAAGTGTCGTCGGCTAAACCGTGAGGTGCGGCTGAAGATGAAAGCAGACCCTGAGGCGTACTGGAACAAAGTCACTGAGGAACTTGAAAATCAGAATCAGAATCAGAATACTTTATTGATCCCTGGGGGAAATTATTTTTTGTTACAGTGCTCCATTATAAACCAACATTAAGACAAGACAGACAATACGCTAACTAAGAATAGTACAATATATACATATATATATATACATACATACATAAGTCAGTCATAAATAAATAGCTGGAAAAGAAACATGTGTAGTTGTAGCAGTAACCAGTGTGTTAAGTGGATGCGTTGTACAGGGAGATGGCCACAGGCAGGAAAGATTTCCTGTGTCGTTCAGTGGTGCTTTTCGATAATCTCAGTCTCTCACTGAACGTGCTCCTGTGACTGACCAGCATGTCATGGAGTGGGTGGGAGGTGTTATCCAACATTGTCTTTATCTTGGACAGCATCCACCTTTCCGACACCACCTTGAGGGAGTCCAGCTCCATCCCCACAACATTGCTGGCCTTACGGATTAGTTTATTAAGTCTGTTGGCATCTGCGACCCTCAGCCTGCTCCCCCAGCATGCAACAGCATAGAGGATCGCACTGGCCACAACAGACTCATAGAAAATCCTGAGCATTTTCTGGCAGATGTTGAAGGACCTCAGTTGCCTCAAAAAATAGAGACGACTCTGGCCCTTCCTGTAAAGTGCTGTGGTGTTTTTAGCCCAGTCCAGTTTATTGTCAATGTGTACTCCAAGGTATTTATAGTCCTCCACAATGTCAACTCTGACCCCCAAGTGTTTCCTGGTCTTCCTGAAGTCCACGATCAGTTCCTTGGTCTTTGCCACATTGAGCTGCAGATGATTCTGCTCACACCACGTGACAAAGGAGTCGACCACAGCCCGGTACTCTGTCACATCATCCCTGCTGATGCATCCAACCACCGCAGAGTCATCAGAAAACTTCTGAAGATGGCAGGTCTCCGTGCAGTGGCTGAAGTCTGTGGTGTAGAGGGTGAAGAGGAAAGGGGAGAGGACAGTCCCCCGTGGTGCCCCTGTGGGGGGGGGGCACCACAGGGGCACCACAGAAAATACGGCCGAACGACAAGACTACAGGGTGTTGTACCAGACCATACGTAGTCTCAGTGGCAAGTGCAAGACGATGAATGATAACATCAGGAAGGTGGATGGCTCGTTTGTAAAGTCAACTGCGGAGCGCCTGCAATGGTGGAAAGAATACTTCAATGAACTCTACAATCACGATCTGCCCCAACGTCCGGCTGCAGCGCCGCCCATCATCGACCCTCCTACGGTGCCGATGTCTGATGCAATCCATTCGCTAAAGAACAACAAGGCCGCTGGCCCTGATCATGTGGCAGCAGAAGCCCTCAAAGCTGGAGGAGAAGTCCTCGTCATACGTCTACACTCATTATTCAAACTGATCTGGACATCAAATGTGATACCAGCAAATTGGAAGAAGGCGGCTGTCATTCCTATCCTAAAGAAAGGCGACAACCGAGAATGTAAAAACTACCGGGGCATCAGCTTACTGTCCATCGTCGGCAAGGTCCTTATGAAAATAATTCAATCACGCCTTCAAAATCACCGTGAGATGACCAGCCGGGAAGAACAGGCCGGGTTCCGACCCGGACGAGGCTGCAGCGACCAGATCTTCACCCTACGTCGACTCATGGAGGAACGGATCAGATGCGGACGCCGAACAGTCATCATCTTCATTGATTTCAAGTCTGCGTTTGATTGCAACGACCGGCCAGCAGTGAAGATCATTGAGCTACTACAAACCGCCTACGATGGCTCGACTAGCCAGGTACGTATTCATGACGAAGTGTCCGAAGAATTCCCCATCATGACAGGGGTCCGGCAGGGCGATGTGATGTCACCGCTGTTGTTCAACATCGTCATCGATGCGATAATGCGCAAAGCATTCGAGGGCCGCCGCGGAGTCCAAGCCTCGATCGATCGATTTATCACCGATCTAATGTTCGCTGACGATAGTGCCATTTTTGCCGAAGACGACACCGAGGCAACTCACATCCTCTATGACATCGCCCGGCACTCCAAACTGTACGGCCTCAAGGTTAACGCCGAGAAGACCAAAGTCCTGACCACCGACGGCTCACCAACGATCATCCACCTTGATGGTGTGCAGATCAAACAAGTCCAACAATTTCAATATCTGGGGTCCCTCGTCGAGGAGAAGAAAGTGGCATCATCAGCGGAGATACGCTCCAGAATTGGGCAGGCGGCGGCAGCATTCGCCTCCCTGCGCTGGTGCGTCTGGAAGAAGAACAACATCTCATTAGCGACAAAGATCCTCCTTTACCGAACCCTGATCCTGCCCATTCTACTTTACGGTGCAGAGACGTGGACAATGCTAAAACACGACCTGAGCAAGCTCGAAGTTTTCCAAATGCGTTGCCTTAGATGCATGCTCGGCGTTTCCCTTCGCGACCGTCATTCGAATGACACCATCCTCACCAGCTGCGGCAGCCAACCGACGATCGCGACCTAATCCAGCGCCACCGACTCCGTTGGTTTGGCCACATTTGTCGAATGGACCCGAGCCGCTACCCCCATGGCCTACTCTGGTTGACCCGCCCCACCGATTGGAGGGTGCATCGAAATGCACCAAAGAAGACATGGATGAAACAAATCCAGGATGATTTGAAGGCCCTTCGACTTGACCTCGAGCAGGCAAGAACCATCGCCTTGGATCGAAAAGCGTGGAAGATAATCGTTGGTCAAGCAAGAGAACCTGCGGCACCTACAGCAGCATACTGGTTGCGCGGCAGACCTCCGCCGCTGGTCGCCCGCTAAGGACAAGAAGGAAGGAACAGCCCGCCTGTCGCATAGGGCTACAACATGCGGGCAATGCCAGACAGAGAGTTGGCACTAAAGTTGGAGAACTCTCACTCACCACAGCGAGGTCCGACTGGTGTGTACGCCAGCGAAGCGGGCAACCACAGGTGAAGCTTGGGATGTGACCCGTCCATCCTCAAAGCTGAAGCCACCCCGAGCTGTTGAGAGACAGGGAGGGGGGGGGGGGGGCTGGCGCTGTCCGCAGACAGGGGAGCAGCAAGACTGAACTTCAAAAACAAGACACCCATACATAGCGTTTCAGGCCGGAGAACACCCACGCGCCGGCCGAATGATCAGACACAGCGAGTCCCAGCTGGCGTGTAAACTGGCGAAGCGCAGGCAACACACCAAGGGAACACAACCGGGAGCTGCAGCAGCTGACATGCCAGAGAGAATCTGGCTAAAATAGGCTGGAAAATGCATACACGCCGCAGCGAGGTCCAACCGACGAATGCAGGCAACATGCCAGGGGAAGACTGCCCGGAGCTGCAGTGCAGCCAGGGACGTGACTCACCGGGGATGTCAGCTCACTGAGCGGGCCCTGCCGGCCACGTAAACCCGCAACATTTGGAGAATGTGCCAGACAGAGAGCCAGCGCCGCAGGCTGGAGAACTGTCAACTGCTGGCCGAGCGGTCAGACGCAGCGAGGTCCGACTGACGTATGAACCCGCGAAGCGGGAAATAGGCCAGGAGAGCACAGCCTGCAGCAGAGCTGGCCACTAGGCTAGCTGAGGATGTCAGGAGGGAGGAGAGCGGCTGGAGGACAGCTGAGCCTAGGCTCCAAGACCTCCCCACCTCAACTCAACACGGCCGTCTCTGCACGCCTGCAGAGGCCCCTCAGCTTCTTTAAAGCGAGGTGGCCGCAGGCCAGACAGACAGTTACATCAGTCTGTCTAGTCGTCTGACCGGAGCCAAGCGTCATAAACATCAACCTCCTGACCATCAACCTCCACCAGCCCAGGCCTCAAGGAGGCGGGGTCATGGGAGAGAATGCCATGGGAGGGCCCCAGAACCCAGGGAACCCAGACATGGGTTCACCCGTCCGGACCCTACCCCAGTGGCTGCCAGAGGGGATTGAAGCTTCTTCAACATCCACCTCACGATAATCAACCTCCACCGGCCCAGGCCTCGCAGAGGCGGGGCCCTGGGAGGGAACGCTGCAGCCATCATCCTCATGTAGCCTGAAAGGCACGGGATTGGGGTGGGCTCTCCATGCCCAGCCCGCCTGCAGCTGTCGTGTCAAGCACCATCCACAGAGGAAGTGACAGAATGGCTACCAGCAGGGCATAAGTAACCCTCACGCCCCTGTCAGGGCATGCCGCCCTGCCCAGGGAAGGCCCGAAGGGGCAACTAGGGACCAAGGGGGGGGGGGGGGGGGGCTACGAGGGAGGGGCCAAAGGCAACTACTCCTGCCATGCATGGCAGCATTCAACTGCGGGCAGGGGATCATAAACGCCAGGAGGCAGGGCACATACGGCAGCAGCGGCACCTTAGGCAGTAGGCACTGAGGCTGCGTGATAGCAACAACCTGGAGGTCTATTAAGCTAGAGTGGACCCCAGGAAGGGTTAATTCCCACACCCAGCATGCTGCAATCAGGAGCCGAAAGGACCCAACTCGCCAGACAGCCCAGGGCAGCCCAGGGACAGGTGGGCAACACCGAAGGAGAAGATGGAAGCTTCTTCAACATCCGCCACATGTCAGTCAACCTCCAAGCCCAGGCCTCACGGAGGCGGAGCCATGGGAGGGACGCTGTGGGAAGGGCCAGCAGTAAATCAGCAACAGGTATGGGAGGGGACCCAGCCCATGGCCCATGCCATGACTGGAGTCACAGCAGTGGCAGCCATGTTCCCCATAGTAGCCTGCTCTCTCATTTTTGGAGGCAGGAGAAGGGGGAGGGGCGGGTCATTTAATGCTTTCAAACCCAGCACGGTCTGTCTAGTCCGCGCTGGCAACAAAGCAGTGCATGCAAGCAACAGCTTCTTCAGCCAGCACAGTGCCTACGATAAAAAGGCAAAAATGCCATACACAGACATGTTTGGGACGTGTGGGCTGCCATACTTCTGCTACCAAGCAAGGGGGCGGGGCCACATGCTAACCAGGAAGTGCTAACAGGTAGCCGGTGTTCTGACAAAACGCCCATCAAGCTGCCCTACTTGTTGTTACTGCGCATGCGCACAATTCAAAACGGCCATGTTTCCGGTGTAAATAGTACACGCCTATTATTTCATCCTACCCCGATCTTGTGCCGATCTCGTTGCTTTCGAAAAAAGGTTTGTATTATAAGTTTTACTTCTTTATTACAGATGATAATTGTTTACCTTAAGCTGCTCACTCGAAGTCATATTCCAAGTGTTTATTTTGTGCTTTTCAACTTCTGCAAACCTTCTCAATGTATTTTAGTCCTCCTGCAGTTACTGGACACCATGCTCCGTTGTTATGTCGAAGAAAGTACTACTGCACCACATACTTGTTAATTGCGTGATAACGTCGTGTAGTCGTTTTATTTTACTGTATGGATTCCGAAGCCATGTTGAAATTGTCCAATTTTCTCCTTAGTTATGGAGAACAAATACGAGGAACTGCTCATGTTTCTGTCTGCTGGGTCCTACCCATCGGAATACGATAAGTCCCAGAGGCAAACCCTTAGGAGATATGCCGCAAAATTCAGACTGAAGGGTCAGTATTGTAATGTAAATAAACAACCAAATGTAATTATTGGTTAAATACATGTTATAATTAATTTACATTTTTTTAAATATAGGCGGAGTGCTCTTGTTTGGAAACAGGAGAGTGATAAAAACAAAAGAAGAAGCCATGGGACTATTCCAAGAGTTTCATTCAAGTCCCATCGGTGGACACACTGGTGTACTCAAGACTCGAACTGCAATTTGTTCCAGATTTTACTGGTATGGCATGTCGGTTGACACTGGGAATTGGGTATGTATTTTTAAAGTTGTTATTTATATATAGTATGTTAATAGTGCACCAATAGAATGCATAGTTATCCTGAAGACACGTACCAGATTTCAGGATGATGTACAGTAATTAACACTGTTTCGCCACTTGATCGAGTATTTTTATAGAACATTTGCAATTTTGTTGTCACGGTCCGCTGTGACAGACCGTGTGGAGAGTGCGTGGAGGACTCAGGTGCAGACACGAGTGACTCGGGAGTGAACTTTAAACAAAAGCGAGCCTTTTATTGTGGCTGGTAACACAAGGGAAACAAACAAGAATAAGGGCAGCACAAAAGCAATAACTAAAAAGAAACCTAAACTGGAAATGAACTAAGGTAAGGCTATGACTTAGAATACAACAGACCGGGCATGGAAACATGGAGGGTGGGAACACAGACGACGCGACACAGACTGTAAGAAACACAGAGACTAAATACGCATGAGGGATGATCAGGGGAAGTGGCCACACATGGGAACGCAGCTGATATACATGAACTTAACGACAGGACAGGAGGAGTGAAACTGAATACACTGACAGTGAATGCAGGCCTTCAAAGTAAAACAGGAAACATGGGACATGAACCGGGGAGACGTAGTACAGGGGGAGGTGACAGACGCGACAGCATGAACTTGACAATACAAGACACACAGACATAAACACACGAAGGGCAAGGGAGGCTTGATACAAGGGTAACATAACTACAAAAGGACTGGACTACCTTAAAGAACCTAAACAATCAATAACCATCAAAATAGACTAAACACAAAACACTGGGTCGCACGACCCAGGACCATGACACCTGTTGTTTAATTAATTGCGATTGTTGGGTAATATAAAGATCGTTCAATATGTTTAAGGTCCTGGCTTGTGACCAGTGTCAAAAAATGGGAAAACCATTGGCTGCTGTGCAACCACTGCAGTGTATAAAGGTAAATATCAGTAGCATTTTAGTAGAAAATAGTAATGTTATAATGTACATTACATATTAATGTGATTCTTTTATCATTGACAGGTGTCACATGTCTGGGAGCTAATCGGAATAGATCTAACTGGACCTCTTCCAAAAACGTCTAGTGGCTTCCAGTACATTATGACTGCAACAGACTATTTTTCAAAATGGGTTGAGGCTTTTCCATTAAAAAGCAAAAGTGCTGCTGAGGTAGCTCATCAGTTGTGCTCACTCATATATAGACATGGCTGCCCAAAACGAATTTTATCCGACCAAGGAAGAGAATTTGTTAACAAGGTAAGTGTTAAGTTTACTTTTCCATACCTCTTTAGGTAAATACTTGGCCACAGTGTGCCAAGTAGCTGCCAGGCCAAAGGTTTTGTGTGGTTGTTTTTAAAAAACAATTTTCTTTTTTCTTTGAAGCTCAACTCAAGACTTTGCAGCTTAATGAAAATAGAAAGAAGTGTCACAGCAGCGTATCACCCTCAGACAAATGGCCTAGACGAAAAGACAAATGACAACATAAAAAGGTATGTTTTATTTGTATGTAACATTTCATTTGCTTTTAAGACACTGTCACTATTGTGTTGTTTTTATGTCCACATGTAGAGCCCTGAGAAAATTAGTCAACAGTCAACAGAATGACTGGGATGTGTATCTGGATGCTACACTGTTTTCTTTGAGGTCCAAGGTCCACACCACAACCAAATACACACCATTCCGTTTAATGTATGGGAGAGAAGCTACATATCCTTCTGAAGTTCCTGTTGAAGTCCCAGTAAGTGTTATTAAGGAATTCTATTTATGCAACAACTATGATAATGCATAAATTAAATGTAATCTTAATTGGAAATTGTGCATATTGATATTGGCTGCAGCTTTAATCTTCTCTGCTTAACTTCTATATGCAAGAAACATTTAAAAGATAAAGTAAGTGACTAGTTACTTCTTTATATTTGTATCTTTATGTAAAGTAATACATCTTGAGGAGACCTTTCAGTATAATGTGTTCACCTATGGAAGTGTATCAAGAGTAAAAAGTGACTATACAAAAAATGATAGGAGTCTATCTTTGTGGCTTTCTGTGATCAAAGCTTTATAATAGTATATTTACTTTTAAACATGAGTTATTATAGTTAGAATTTTCAGTTCATGTTTCACATGCATTATTTGTCTTTATGATTTTAATTGTAATTTAAAATGTGAAAATTTTAGCTGTCCTCCATCATTCTCCCTGAGGAGTCGAGTTACGGTGACTTTGTATCTTCTACAAGAGACACACAAGGGCAAGTTAAAAAAACTGTAGAGGAAAATATGGCAAAGTCCCAAGACTTACAAAAGGAAGCCTATGCCAGACGAGTCCAGAAGAAGTACAGAAACCTTGTGTACAGCGTTGGAGATGAAGTTCTTCTCCTGAACATGAGGAAACGTGGAAGGAAGGGAGGAAGGTTTGATCCAGATTTTTCAGGACCCTACACCATTCAAGACATCGCTGGCAAATGTGTGAGATTAAAAAAACACGGAAGGAGCAACTTTAAAAAAATCACTACAGCATTGACCATATCAAGCCGTACAGAAGAAGCCACCATGTAAATGTCATGTGGTTGTGCCCTGTGAACTTTGGTATGCACTGGATTCTTGTGGTATGTGTCCATTTAGTTATTAATTTGTTGTGAAGCAGTTTCTTGCTGAAAGTGTTATTCTTAAATAGGTTTTCAGTGGCAAAAACTATAGTAATTTTAATTAATTTATTAACTTTTTCTTTAGATTGTCAACATTTCTGCACAGAAAATACTGCTCATAGACCCCATGGGGAATGAAGGTGTTTATGACAGGAAAATTCTGCGCAACTGGAGGTATGCATGATACTGAGGTATTATTCTTAGATAAAACATTTCTTGTTTCATTACAAACATTTTTGTTCAACTAGGAATTTTCTGAGGATGAGAGGGCATGAAGACACCATGGAGTGGCAGTTACAGACTATGCAACACAACAAGCAACAGGATTCCAGCAGTTGCAGAGTTTTGCTGTTAAAGGTAACCCTTATTCAAATGATTCCATTTATTGTTAGCTACAATTAGGACTTTACATTATAATAATGAGAAATCTCAGTTTGCAGAACACTACCTTGCTTTTGGAGAGGTCAGTGAAGTATTAACCACTACAGAAGCAGTTGTGCTGGAGCGAATGCAGATAGCTTGCACCCTACTTGAACATCGAGGTAAGTCCAGTAAAGTCCTTATCACGTTAGAGTGTGTACTTCCAATTTAAATAGTGCTTTTCAAACACTTTCAGATAAGACCCTTCTTTAAGTCTAATTAAAAAAATTCAAGGGACTAATTTGCCATGAAGTATTTGTGGAACAAATTTACTATTATTTTTTAATTAATCAATAAATAATGTTTGATTAAAACCTAAAAATGAATGTGTTTCAGGGAACGCTGAGGATTACTGCATTGTTTGCTCTATGTTAGATGCTGACGCTGACCGCAGCATGATTGAAATGGTAAAACAAAACAAAACAAAAGAAACACATAAGTCTTAGTATCATTACTTGCTAATCATGTTTAAAATGTTGACTAATAGTATTCACCAAACATAATACGAGCTGTTTATTTTTCCTTTCCAGGTGCAGTGTGAATCTTGCCAAAGATGGGCACATTTTGCATGTGCAAAATATAAAGAGAGCAACCAAGAATATAAATGCAAAAAATGTAAGGAAAACACATAACAACTTCTAATAAAAACAGCTGTCTTTCCCCCTCCATGTCTCTTTGCATTCTTTGTCAACATTAGATGATTGTGTGCAGGAAGCATGTTTTGATAGTGTGATTTGGCCATCTGAACATGCTACCTAAATAAAACTATGCAGGAAGCATGTTTTAATAGTGTGATTTGGCCATCTGAACATGCTACCCAAATAAAACCATGCAGGAAGCATGTTTTAATAGTGTGATTTGGCCATCTGAACATGCTACCCAAATAAAACCATGCAGGAAGCATGTTTTAATAGTGTGATTTGGCCATCTGAACATGCTACCTAAATAAAACTATGCAGGAAGCATGTTTTAATAGTGTGATTTGGCCATCTGAAACATGCTACCACAAATAAACCATGCAGGAAGCATGTTTTAATAGTGTGATTTGGCCATCTGAACATGCTACCCAAATAAAACCATGCAGGAAGCATGTTTTAATAGTGTGATTTGGCCATCTGAACATGCTACCTAAATAAAACTATGCAGGAAGCATGTTTTGATAGTGTGATTTGGCCATCTGAACGTGCTACCCAAATAAAGCTATGCAGGAAGCATGTTTTGATAGTGTGATTTGGCCATCTGAACATGCTACCCAAATAAAGCTATGCAGGAAGCATGTTTTAATAGTGTGATTTGGCCATCTGAACATGCTACCTAAATAAAACTATGCAGGAAGCATGTTTTGATATAGTGTGATTTGGCCATCTGAACATGCTACCCAAATAAAACCATGCAGGAAGCATGTTTTAATAGTGTGATTTGGCCATCTGAACATGCTACCCAAATAAATCCCAGCAGGAAGCATGTTTTAATAGTGTGATTTGGCCATCTGAACATGCTACCCAAATAAATCCCAGCAGGAAGCATGTTTTAATAGTGTGATTTGGCCATCTGAACTTGCTACCTAAATAAATCCCAGCAGGAAGCATGTTTTAATAGTGTAATTTGGCCATCTGAACTTGCTACCTAAATAAATCCCAGCAGGAAGCATGTTCTTAACGTCCTAGCGAAATAACTCAAAGTTTTTAAGTGTGAATTGGCCATCTGAACGTCCTACCTATACGACGGAGCCATTAACTACGTAAGGTAGCATATTCTGATAAGGTAGCACGGATTGATAGACAAGACCATAAATTTACGCTACGGTAGGATGTTTTGACAAGGTAGGACGTTTTGTCAGAACACCGGCGCTAGCCACAACCTGAATTCCCCTTCCACTGTTTATTAGCTCCTGCGTCACAGTGCTGACAGGTAAAAGCATATGCTTGGAACTCTGACACATTTCCCCAATGTAGCCGAGCTACGAGCGGAGCCCTGCTGGCCGCGTTAACCCCCGAGCTGCGGGCGACACGCCAGACAGGCTAACCGGCTGGAATCCTACTCGCAGGCCGGCTAACGATTAGCTGACACGAAACGTAGCATAATTCCCCACTGTTTATTCCCACATTGTTAAGCAGGCCAACAGCGAACGTTAGGAAGGCTGAAGTCGTATCCTCTCTGTGTTAACACACTTAGCAGCCGAGCTGCACAGTGCCAAGGCGACAGCGTATGCTTGAACACTGAAGCCGTGTCCCTGCCGTGTTTCCTCACTGTAGCCGAGCTACGCACTAGCCGGCAGCTGCACAGCATGGTCCAACCGGTGCATAATCCTGTTTTTTTTTTCGAGGCGATATGCCGGGGAAGGGGGACCAACCAAGGAGAAGCAAGGGCCAGCTAGGGGGAACCAAGCTAAGGGGTACCAGGGGAATACCGGGGCTACCAGGGGACCTAGAAGGGAGAAATACATCGCCCACGGAGGATGCTGAAGCACGCTCCAATAGACGCACATACACAGTACTCTGAAGGTAAGCACTCTTTTGCCCACACACACAAGTGGAGATCAACGATCACCGGTGTCACGTCTGCACAGCTGTTTTATACATAAGCTGTGGGGCGTAGCCGGGCGTGCCGGAGTGTCTTGAAGAGATATCCACACGCCACGACCAGGGGGGTCGTATCCCGTACATATGGAATATGTAATGGTATGGAGAGATAGTCTCGATATGCTAGAGAACAGAAAGTGATGAACAAACAGTAATCAGAAAAGAAAGTGATGAACAAACATTAATCAGAACACAAAGTGATGAACAAACAGTAATCAGAAGAGAAAGTGATGAACAAACAGTAATCAGAACAGAAAGTGATGAACAAACAGTAATCAGAAAAGAAAGTGATGAACAAACATTAATCAGAACACAAAGTGATGAACAAACAGTAATCAGAAGAGAAAGTGATGAACAAACAGTAATCAGAAAAGAAAGTGATGAACAAACATTAATCAGAACACAAAGTGATGAACAAACATTAATCAGAACAGAAAGTGATGAACAAACATTAATCAGAACAGAAAGTGATGAACAAACCAGTAATCAGAAGAGAAAGTGATGAACAAACCAGTAATCAGAAGAGAAAGTGATGAACAAACAGTAATAAGAAAAGAAAGTGACGAACAAACATTAATCAGAACAGAAAGTGACGAACAAACATTAATCAGAACAGAAAGTGACGAACAAACATTAATCAGAACAGAAAGTGATGAACAAACCAGTAATCAGAACAGAAAGTGATGAACAAACCAGTAATCAGAAGAGAAAGTGATGAACAAACATTAATCAGAAAAGAAAGTGACGAACAAACAGTAATCAGAACAGAAAGTGACGAACAAACATTAATCAGAACAGAAAGTGACGAACAAGCACTAATCAGAACAGAAAGTGACGAACAAACATTAATCAGAACAGAAAGTGACGAACAAGCACTAATCAGAACAGAAAGTGACGAACAAACATTAATCAGAACAGAAAGTGACGAACAAACATTAATCAGAACAGAAAGTGATGAACAAACCAGTAATCAGAACAGAAAGTGATGAACAAACCAGTAATCAGAACAGAAAGTGATGAACAAACCAGTAATCAGAAGAGAAAGTGATGAACAAACATTAATCAGAAAAGAAAGTGACGAACAAACAGTAATCAGAACAGAAAGTGACGAACAAACAGTAATCAGAACAGAAAGTGACGAACAAGCACTAATCAGAACAGAAAGTGACGAACAAACAGTAATCAGAACAGAAAGTGTGGAGTCAGTCCAAAGTTTAGAGCACATGCTTTGAGTGCAGAGTCCTGTTTGAAACAGCATCAACATCTGTGGTTACTGTTACGTTTGTATTTTATTATTGTCGTTTGTATTGAGAAACATATAATCATTTATGCTTAGAAGTATATAGTTGATTGCATATTGAAAGAATGTCTCATCCTATGAGGTCTGTAACAGCTCTGTGCAGAAGGAAGAGGGGAGTGCGTTCACTCCTCTTCAGAGTGTTCTGGCATAGATCACACACCTCCTAGGGTCATGAGAGAGGTCGTATCTTCTCTCGCTGATATGTGGTATAGCAAGCACACGTATATCTGTTTGAGTGTAAGAGCCTTTAGTTCATGTGAGCTGCTGGACTCCCTGGCGCCAATAGGTGTGGGGATTCTTCACAGGGTCACATCTTGACCGCACACACACACACACACACACACACACACACAGACACAGACACAGACACACACACACACACACACACACACACACAGACACACACACACACACACATAGACACACACACACACACACACACACGCTGCTGGTCAGCGACAGGAACACGCTCGTCACAGTTCTCTCCCTCGTGCACGAGTAACACAAAGAACTTTGGTGACTTGCGTCTTGCTTTTGCTGTTGTAGTAGAATTGTCTCGTTCCAGCGAGGGGTTGTGCTAGACAGACCCATCAGTTAAATGAGTAGATTTTTTGGAACCAATGTGACTGTCAATGAGTCAACATGAAGTGAACAGAGAGAGAAGATTTGTGTGGAAAAGGAAGTGTGATCAGCTGCACTCACCACTGTTGCTGACAGAAACCTGATGGACTCCAGTGAATCTTCTTTTAGAGACAAACAGGACTCGACTGCAGCTCTGCTGCTGCTCTCTCACACTTTCACTTCTTGAAAATGATGTTGAATTTCTTGTATTTGAGGTGTTGCTCCGCCTCTACCTGCAGCTGTTTTTCTGGTTTTGCTGCCTCTCCCTTTACAGGAATTATGGTTGCAAATTTTGAAGCTAACATGATAAGATTTTCACCAATTATGTTGAGATTCAGCTTTTTTAGATCCTAATAAAATATATGCAATAACTGCACTGAACACCATTTAATGAACAGCAGCTGTCCCACCCTGATGGTGTTCACATCCACTCCAGATCCACTTGCACATTGTCCAAAACACTGCAGCAAGGCTTCTGTCCAAAACATCTAAACACTCACGTCTAAATACCGTTGCTAATACAGCTGCATTGGCTCCCCATTGAATTCATCAACATTGTTGTGTTTGTTGGGGAGAAAACTCAGAAACATACAGTGCAGCACTTCACAGTCACGCTGCTAGTGAATGAAGATTTATGTAAAAAACTTTTTTTTTTTTTTGGCCTGTCCCGTTTGGCTCTTTTGCATCAGAATTATTGTCTAAAGGCAAAGAAAGATGCCCAACGGATTTACTTTACCAAATGGACCATCCCAGCCTTGCCATAATGGTCCATTTGATTCACCTTTATTGTTTATTTTATTTTCACTTGCTGAATACGGGACAGACTTGACTGGGGGAAAGAAGGGGAGAAAGAAAGAGGGAAAGAGAAACAGCTGAGAAGAGGGACGGGGGAGAAGGGCAAAAGACAAAAACCAACAGAATGGGCAGGAAAAAGAAAAAAAGAAAAGAAAATGCATATATCGATCACCTGGATCACCTGCTGAGAAAGAAAAAAGAAAACAAGCAGAAGAGAACAAGAGTAATAGAATAAACAACATCACAATGATATATGGGAATATGACAGTAAATACTAAATATTAAACATTATTGTGCAGCACATAAGATCAACAGAACACAGTGTGCTTTGAGGTAGGAGCCAAAAAGGGTGTAGTTTGTGGGTGTGATCACCCGTGTGTACACCTGTGAGCATGGACGCGCTTGTTTTTTTAAAATGGTGAATGGTAAATGGCCTGTATTTATATAGCACTTTTACTAGTCCCTAAGGACCCCAAAGCGCTTTACATATCCAGTCATCCACCCATTCACACACACATTCACACACTGGTGATGGCAGCTACATTGTAGCCACAGCCACCCTGGGGCGCACTGACAGAGGCGAGGCTGCCGGACACTGGCGCCACCGGGCCCTCTGACCACCACCAGTAGGCAACGGGTGAAGTGTCTTGCCCAAGGAAAGAACGACCGAGACTGTCCAAGCCGGGGCTCGAACCGGCAACCTTCCGATTACAAGGCGAACACCCAACTCTTGAGCCACGATCGCCGAGAGGCCGGGGGCACCCCACCTCCGAAGTGGCCCGAGCGAGCCCCAGGCTCCAGGCCCCGATAAGCGGCCACCAAGGAGTGAGCCGGTGTGTACCTGGACACCCATCCCCAGACACAAAGAACCACCAACGCACCGATGTCTGAGGGAGTCCGCCACTGGCAGGGGAAGTGGTGGTGGGGGGAGATAGGCCTCCAAACCTTGGAGGGCCTGAGATGTCCCCAGAGAGGTGGCGTCTGACACCCAACCTGACATATAGACACAGACATACAGGCACACACAGATACAAACATCCATTCCCACCCTCATGCTCTCATATGCACTTACTCCACACTCAACCAACGTGGAGACAGACATAAAGAGACGCTGTACACACAATCACACTCCCCAAGCGTACTCTACGAACCGGGTCTAGGTACCCTTGCCCCTGGAGGGGGGAACTGCACCCCAGACCCAGGTGGTGTTACCCTTTTCCCTGCGGTGGGGAGAGGCAGACCGCCCCGACTCCGCAGCAGCAGGGAGGCCCCACACTCCAGACCGCAGTCGGACGGCCAACTCCTCCTCCTAGCCCCCCCGCTCCAGCAGGTCGCAGAGAATTTATGTAAATTTAACAAGCTGAACACATTCTGTACTGTACAGGAGACATGGCACAAAACTGATTGACAATGGTCTACAGCCAATCAGGACACTGCGCTCTTTTTTAAAAAAAAAAGCAGCATGCAAAATTGCACACAAAAAAATCCACGAACAGCGAGGCTGCGAAAGGTAAACTGGCATTTTTTGATGGGTTGGGTCTTACACGGTTAAGCAACAGTACTGGAAATTTAAATAATCTACAAAATATACATTGATGCTAGTGAAGGCTGGTTTTCACAGCCAACGAGCATCATTTAGTCATGCCTAGACTAAATGATGCTCGTTGGCTGTGAAAACCAGCCTTCACTATTTCAAGAGCAGCTAGGCCGGAGAGGAGGAGGATAGAGCTGCAGGAGCAGAGAGCCAGTGCAGACCGGAGCAGTGAGCACTGCAAAATGCTGAAGGGTGCAGGGAAAAGCCA
Source organism: Simochromis diagramma (assembly GCF_900408965.1). Taxonomy (NCBI): domain Eukaryota; kingdom Metazoa; phylum Chordata; class Actinopteri; order Cichliformes; family Cichlidae; genus Simochromis; species Simochromis diagramma. Next base: position 923,897 of record NW_024387035.1, on the reverse strand, counting down.
CAGACACTGTCACAAAATAAAAACCAAACTGTGAGCTTCTGAGTCGTGTCAGGTCCTTTGGGTTACAATTATGTACTGGTTTTGATTGTCTTTCAGTGCTATTTCAGTATCATCAGTGGTGGATCTGGATGCTGAAGTGTAATACACCTTTTCAAAAAAGTTAGAATGGAGATAGGTCTATCCTCGTTTGTGACATTTAAACACCTAAGAAGTGGAGCCTGTGTCTCCTACTGGCTTATAATCAACAATGTTGCTGTATATGAACATATAGTATCTTCCACCCTAAATATCCACGGGCTGGGGGGGGAATGTCTGGGTTGTTTTTGTCTTTTGGAGTGTAATTTTCTTCCTAATTAGATGCCTGACTGACAACTGTATAAAACAAAAACTACACACACTACAAGCACAAAGCGCAGACTGTAGGAATTTACCACTGTGCGTAAATCCCCTCTAATTTCAAGAGCACCTGGCTGCAGCCAGACCCTTCTCCTCACTTCCGCACTTGTCGTACTTCCTCGTACGTGCCGTACGTAGTACGCGAACTGCGCGTACTCCGAAGCGTGCGGTCGCTGAATTGGGTACAGCCTCAAATGACTTACTTTTTCCAGCAGCATCATGATCATTTGTGTCAGCTGTGTCTCCTCAGGCGTTTCCACTTCCCTCATTAACCTTCTGTGTATTTAAGTCCTCTGTTGGGCCGTCTGTCTTCATGTCAGTTCACAGAGATTTTGCTTCCCACTGTTGCATGTTTGGATTGTTTCACACTTATGGTTTTGCGTGTTCCTGTGCAGTTTCATAGTTAGTGTTACTTTTTTCCAATTTAGGTTTTAGTTTAGTGTCAACTTTGTTTCGCCTTTTCTTATTTTCTATTTTGTCATCAGACCCAAAATAAAGATTCAGTTCTGTCTCTCCCTTGTATGTTTTTGGGTTTGCTCCATAGACACACCGGTGATCCCCTGCTAAAACCACCATCCACTACTGTGTCTGACTGTGTGCTGTTGCCACTGGCAGTTTACGCTTAAAGAGATACGTGTTTAAAAAAACAGACCACCTAAATTAATCTTTGGTCTCTGAGAGTTTTGTGAGAGTTGTAGCTACCTTAGCAATCCAGTGTCACAGCAGTGTCAAATGGACACGCATTCACAAGTTGCAGTAAGCTGCGGTATCAGCAGTAAGAAGACATTTGATTTCCGACCAACATAAAGACAATTCTAGGACATATCAGACACCCAGCTCGATCTCACCAGGCAAAGAAGGTGCCTGGACAGTACTTCTTAAAAATTTTAAATTCTCAAACAATATAACAATACAGCGCTTATTTTGACATATCAACAAAGAGTCATGTACAAGTATAAGAACAAAGCAGTAGTCAAACAAAAGAACATTTAAAGAACAGTATAGGTCAGGAATAAAGCAGCATACAAGTACAGTAAGGTGACATAACATATGAAAGTATGCATAAACAATCTAGTTACATCAATCAAAAAGCTGCATCAAAAACTCAAGTAAGTTTTTTTTTTTTAATTTTCTGTAACCTGGACTGTACTTCCTACATTCCTTTGCCAGTAGCGACTGGTTGGCTGTGAATAAATAATCGCAGCTTAAATACTTGTGTCCATTTCACACTAAGGAGAGGCAAAGCGTATAGGGATGTAAGAAAATATCGATACATTAAAATATTGTGATATTTCGTGTAATGATACTGAATCGATATTCAAAATCAGTGTTATCGATTTTTTTTAATTAAAAAATTACATGCATTTACTGTGAATTTCTTTTGTATTTTGCAATTTTAACTCTGGCCACTTGTTTGCAGTTTTTACCGCCTTTACGTTATGGAAAAACGAGGTCTCGCAATAACTGTAGAAGCGTCTAGTTTGCTAAAAACCAACGAAATAGAACAGTGGATGTGTGGCCAATTGTGCTAGCTAACTGATGACCAAAGAGGAGAGGATACAACCGGCCGCAGCAGCTTTCAAAGCTGATATGTGGACTTATTTTGGATTTAGGACAAAAGAAGGCAGTAAAGACAATGACAAGAGCTATGCAGTCTGTAAAATCTGCACCGCCAGAGTCAAATATTCGGGTAACACCACAAATTTACGAACACACGTGTGTAGACATCATAGCGATGTAGCGTCAAATGCTAATTTTAAAACGAAACGAGGTGATCCCGCTCAACGGACAATTGAAGAAGTTAACTTTTCGAAACTACCAGCAACTTCAGCTCGTGCAACAAAAATAACGCAGTCAGTACTTGTTTTTATTTGCAAAGACATGCGCCCTCTGAGTGTTGTGGAGAATAAAGCATTTTGTAATATGATTAAAACGCTGGAGCCCCGTTACACCGTTCCTTCCCGACAACACATCACAGACATCGCTCTGCCAAAGTTGTACCAAGAAGTCAAAGCGACAGTGCTGGACTCTCTCAGCTTGGCAGAGACAGTTGCTTTGACATGCGACGCTTGGACTTCGAGAGCCACTGAATCGTACATAACTGTTACATCACATCACATAACGGACCAGTGGAACCTTCAGTCTCATGTACTACAAACTCGAGACATGCATGGCAGTCACACAGGTGAACACATTGCAGCGTTACTAACTGACGCTGTGGCTGAATGGGGATTGAATGCAAAGGACCTTGTTGTTGTTACCGATAATGCACCAAACATGGCTCTCGCGGCTAGACTTGCAGGCATGACGCACATACAATGTTTTGCACACAGTCTGAATCTCGCCTCACAGAAAGCACTGAAAATACAATGTGTGGTGCGACTTCTCGGGAGTATCCGACGTGTAACAGCCTTTTTCAGGCGCAGCACCACAGCCAGCAATCAGTTGAAGCAGAAACAGTGCCTCCTTCAGCTACCAGCTCACAGATTCATCACGGACATAATTACAAGATTGAACAGCTCCTATGATGATAGAACGAGTTTTAGAACCGCAACCAGCCATCTGTGCAGCTCTGCTTTCTGCAGAAGTTAGGAAGAGTGAAAAATAAATTTTCACATTAAGTGAGTCTGACATCACATGTGCAGAAGAAGTTGTCAGGGCACTCAAGCCTATGAAGGACGCCACCCTGGTGATGTCAGAGGAGAGTATGCCAACCCTGTCCATCATTGCTCCTCTTCATGCCAAGCTTGTGATGGGTGCACAAGAAAGTGTTGATGATACACCGACAGTAAGGGACATTTAGACTGCCATAGCAGAAGATCTGGGAAAGAGATATGTAAATGAGATGTTAAGGTCACAAGAAAAGTGCTTTGTTTTGATGCTTCATAGAGCAGTTTTTGGATAAGTACTTTACAATCATAGTACTTAGTAAGTAAGGCCTCAGTGTTACATTGTTTACCTTTTTTCATGTTAAAGAAATAGTTGATATTTCAGTAAAGTAGTTTTTATTTGTTTATTTGACATGACTTCTCATAAGGCAGATGTTAATTTCTCTCATTTTGAACTTAGAGAGTGTTTTTGTTTTACATGGCTCATGTCAAGCATTTAACAGTTTGGACTGTTTACTGTGATTTTTCTTAATTAAATTCAGTCCTAAACACAAATATCGTCTGGCTTTTAGTATCGCAATATATCGTATCGTCTCCCCTGTATTATGATAGATATTGTATCGCCAGATTCTTACCAATACACACCCCTAAAAGCGTAGAATCCACACTGTGGACCAGCGTGTCTGTTAATCGCTTGCTGTGATACAAGATGATAATTATGTCTGAGTCTAGTTTAGTGAAGATAGTGGCTCTGAGGATCACAGGCAGAGGTGATCAAGGGTACAGGACATGTAACCATGACCTGCTGCATGGCTTGAGAGTCCGAGAGCTCAGCTCCTAGAGCAGGAACAGGGTGTTAAAATTAACTTTCAGGATGGAAGAGACTGTGTTAGCACCTGGTGGGAAGGATTCCTTTAGGTTCATTCACTGATGTGTTTTTTAATGTAGCACATGTTGTATTTTGGCTTTATTAAGAACAGCAGATGAAGATAAAATCATTTTTATTTGAGAAATGTCCTGAAACCATTTTGTCCCCCCATCTGGATCTGTTCTTTGTTGGGTTTCTATCAAAAACAGTTTCATGGTTCTCACTAGGGCTGCCACGATTAGTCAACTAGTCACGATTACGTCGAGTATCAAAATCGTCGACGACTGATTTAATAGTCGACACATCGTTTGAAGCTTTGTAAGATCACAAAAGACGCAGGAATAAGTAGCAGGATTTAAGAGTGTAATAACGGACTGAAACAGAAGATGGCAGCACTGCATGTACAAGGATGCCAGCTGCCGTTAAACCCCGAAGAAGAAGAAACTGTCCGAGAATTCATAGCGCAGCCCAGCTCAGTTTTCAACAATGGCGGCAGCTAGTTAGTTTTAATATTACTCTTATTATTCTTTCTGGGTCACAAAATAAATGTTTAACATGTTTTCAGGCGAGAATGTAGCTGTGTAAACCTCAAATATCTGCTCAGTTTATCAAGACAATAACACCAGGATCCTTTTCTAAGTAGCTGACAGCTGGTAACTGTGCAGGGGCGGGTCTAGCAAAGTTTTTCCAGGGGGGCAGGTAGGGCATTAACAGGGAGAGGGGGGCACAAAGAAATACTTTCTTATTCTCAGTTAAAATTTCTCACTTCAACAAATAATAATCTGAATCTTAAAACAAACGTTTTCATCTGATGTAAAATGTATAGAAATCCATTATTGTACATAGTAATTTTTTTTAGGGTCCCAACATAATTTCTTCAGAAGTAGCTAAGTACTGTATATGATGCCAGTATTTTCCCACATTTTCTAGATACTGTACCAGTACTGTGTGTAAATTTCTTTTATTCTTTCTGTCTCCTTTCACTTTTTAAAGGTTGCCATGTTAGACAAAATATTTTGCCCTGCCATGCTGTTTATTGATGTGGCAAATGAATGGTTTATATATATCTAAATCTGTCATCAGTAATCAGTAATGATCATGTCTCACCTCTAGTCTCTTCTGTCTTAATTTCATGTTTTCACCATGTGTTGTAGAAAGTTCAGGAGGTTAACTCGACCAGCAGTCTACTTTCTGGTACTGTTTAGAACAGTGCTTCCCAAACTTTTTCGAGCCACGTACCCCTAGAGACATGTCACCCTCAGCCGCATACCCCCTACTACGAACAACTCTTAATTAGTGTCTATAAATACATTGCAATATCGCATGCATAAAAATAAATACTGCACAGTCGATTATTTCTCACCACCAAATGAATTTATCAATATTTTTTAGTAATGACAGAGTTTTAATAACAAACTTTACTACTTAATACTAGCAGTGTATCAAAGGATTTATTAGAATTCACTTTTTTGTCGAGAGCATAAAGGCCATGAACTTTCATTAAACAGAACTTTATTTAATGTGATGGATGTGCTTGAGCAGAGGCACACAGCTCTTCAATGTTTGGCTCAATTTGGGAAAGGCTGAGTCTTAAATCGTTTTCCACACAAAGTCTTGCTCTGTATTTTGTTTTCATGTTTGTTAAAGCAGAAAATCCCCTTTCGCATAAGTATGTGGTGGCGAAAGGCATCAGAGTCTTGACAGCGCGCTTAGCCAGCGCGGGCTGTTCAGTGCGCAGCCCTATCCAGAAATCCGCCAGGTTCTTTTGAGCGTGTTCAACTTTTAGAGATCCATCTGTGGCGATTTCAATTAGGCTCTCCTGGTCAGACGGTGATAACGAAGTAGGCACGGCGGTGAACGGGTGACGTATCCAATCATTTGAGCCGTCCGTCTCTGGGAAGTATCGGCGTAACTGCACCGCCAGCTCCTCAAGGTGCACGTTACATTCGCGCTTTACACTTTTAGATAGTGTGAGATCATTAGAGCACAGAAAATCATGCAGCACAGGAAAGACTTCAGTGTTGTTTGTATCCAAGCAGTTCTTCCAAAGGTTTAACTTCTTAATCATGGCCTCAACTTTATCTTGAACATTGAATATAGTTGCAGAAACGCCTTGTAATCCGAGATTGAGCTCGTTCAGACGAGAAAATATATCACACAGATAAGCCAGGCAGGTAAGGTACTCTTCATCATGCAAATGTTCTGACAGCTCAAAGGGATGGTTACTGAAGAAAACTTTAAGTTCATCCCTCAACTCAAAGAAACGGGTCAGCACTTTCCCCTCTAGATAGCCAGCGAACCTCTGTGTGGAGTAATAATGTCTCATGCTCGCTGCCCATCTCATTGCACAACGCAGCAAATAAGCAGGAGTTCAGCGGCCTGGCTTTCACAAAGTTAACCATTTTTACACTCGTGTCCAAAACATGTTTCAAACGGACAGGTATTCCCTTTGCAGCAAGAGCCTCTCGGTGGATGCTGCAGTGTACCCAGGAGGCATCTGGCGCGACTGCTTGCACACGCGAAACCACACCTCCGTGTCTCCCAGTCATGGCCCGTGCGCCATCAGTACAGATGCCAACACATCTGTCCCACACGAGTCCATGTGTGTTCATGAATGTGTCCAGCTTTTGAAAAATATCTGCGGCAGTTGTCCTTTGTTCCAGTGGTTTACAGAACAGCATGTCCTCCTTGATGGTTCCTTCATGAATGTAGCGCACATATACGAGAAGATGCGCCAGGCCAGCCACATCCGTGGACTCATCAAGCTGTATTGCATAAAATTCACTGTGGCGTATGCGCAGAAGTAGCTGCTGTAAAACATTTTCTGACATTGCATTGATGCGCCGTGAGACAGTATTGTTTGATGATGGAATGGACTGTATCGTCTTTTTTGCCTTTTCCCCCAACATTGTCCCTACCATATCTCAAGCAGCAGGGAGAATGAGGTCCTCCACAATAGTGTGGGGTTTGTTGTTTTTAGCCACTCTGTAACTGACCATGTAAGATGCTTGTAGTCTGTTTTTATTCATAAGATCTGGCACCTGAATGCAGGTTTTACTTGTTGAAAGTGATTTTAGCTGTCGCTCAAAATATTCCCTTGGTTTATTTTTCAAATGGGGATGATTTGTCTCTAAATGTCTGCGCAAAGGTGAAGGTTTCATTGAGTTCTGAGACAATACTTTTGCACAAATAACACACTGTGGCCGGGGAAATCCACCAATATTTATACACGTAAACCCCAGCGAAATATAATTGTCATCATATTTGCGCTTCTTTGATGAAGTTGTGTTACAGTCCGAGCTGTCATGCTTTCTCCCACTTTGACGCTCCGCATCAGACACTTCATCACTTTCCACATGGCTGGCTCCAGCTATGCTAGCCACTTGGCTAGTAACCACAGATACATCCCTGCTTACATTTTGGGACCCCTTCTGTTTAACATTTACATGCTCCCACTGGCACAGATTATAAAGAACAACAAAATAAACTATCATAGCTATGCGGATGACAGACAAATATATATCACAATGTCACCAGGAGACCGAGGCCCTGTACAGGCTCTTGGTAAATGCATTGAGGAAATTAATGACTGGTTGTGCCACAATTTTCTCCAGCTAAACAAAAACAAAACTGAGGTAATCGTCTTTGGCGCCAAAGAAAAAAGATTACAGGTCACCAGAGAACTTCAGTCTATACACCTAAAAACCACAAACCAGGCGAGAAATTTGGGTGTAGTGATGGATGCAGACCTAAACTTAGAAAAACACATTAAGACAATAACAAAGTCAGCTTACTATCACCTCAAGAATATTTCAAGGATAAAAGATCTGATGTCTCAACAGGACCGGGAAAAACTAGTCCATGCATTCATTTTTAGTAGGCTTGATTACTGTAACAGCATCTTTACAGGTCTACCTAAAAAATCAGTCAGACAACTACAGCTCATTCAGAACTCTGCTGCTCGAGTCCTCACTAAGACCAAAAAAGTGGACCACATCAGTCCAGCTCTGAGGTCTTCACACTGGCTGCCTGTCCGTCAGAGGATAGACTTTAAAGTTCTGATGCTGGTCTATAAAGCTCTGAATGGTTTAGGACCAAAATACATCAGTGACCTCCTGACCCAGTATGAACCTTCCAGATCCCTCAGGTCATCTGGATCCGGTCTTTTATCAGTTCCCAGAGTCAGAACCAGACACTGAGAAGCTGCATTCAGCTTTTATGCTCCTTATATCTGGAACAAACTCCCAGAAAGCCTCAGATCAGCTGAAACACTCAGTTTATTTAAATCCAGGTTGAAGACTCACCTGTTCTCAGCTGCATTTGAATAAAGCACCAAATCCACACTTTTAAGCTTAAATTTCAAAACTTACATTAACTACTGATTTTATCTACTGTTCTGCTTTTATCTGTTTTGATTTTATATACTGTTTTGTTTGTTTGTTTGTAGAGCTCTAGGTAGCTCCCCAGCTGGGTCTAGACTGGGTCTAGAGAGTATTTTAAATTCAGGGAATTTAAAATAGAAAGTAGCTCGTCTGCAGAGGGACTGGTAGCTCCCCTTACGATAAGGGTTCGGATCGCGCGAACAGGTGTGAATAACACAACCTGTGCCAGAAACGCGACGCTGATGAGCCTCAACTGTCGTTCCAACAACAGTATGCAACACAGGAGCATGCAAAACAGTTTTGAGGCAGCCACCGAAGAACTTCTGGTGGCAGTTTGTTTGTTAATTAGTTAGTTTGTTTGCTTGTTTTAATCAATTTTAAATCTTGCCTTTTATTTGTTTTTGTTTCTAATGTCTCTGTAAAGCACTTTGAATCACCTTGTTGTTGAATTGTGCTATACAAATAAATTTGCCTTGCCTTGCCTTGCTAGCACTGCTAGCATCCAAATCTGACGAACACATTGTTGTTGAACAATCACCTGTGCGATCACTGGAAAATGCATCTTCAGATATGAGCTTATTGGTTGTTGTGGCCGGTGTCTCTGTGGTAGGGCCTTTTTTTCTTGTTAACCACTTGTCCATTTTCGCGCTGCACTGAATGCTTGGAGGCAACTTCAACTGTTAGGTGTCAGTCATTTGGGCAAATCACACCCATGTATTTTGTCAGAGCTATTTTTTTGCTGAACACCAGAGGGTGGTATATAGTCATGTATTTGACAGGCAAATAAAACTGCATTAGCGCAAATTTCGGCTTTTAAAACTTTTGATCCCCACTCCAACCCCAACCCACGCGTACCCCCTACAGCCACTTGCGTACCCCCGAGGGTACGCGTACGGTAGTTTGGGAACTACTGGTTTAGAATACCAGAATAGGGAGGATGGTGTAGGTTTAAGTTTATTAGACTGATACATATATACCAACAAGACAGTGTACATCACTGTGACAACAGCGTTTGTTTTCATTCAAAGGATTTATGGTTTTTCCTAGAATACCTGGTGGGCTGGTCTCTAGTCAAAATGCCCGGGCTGATTTTTTTGTCCCAGTCCAGCCCTGATACACAGTAATGGATGTTATCATCTACAGGCTCAGAGTTGTATTAATATCCTTCCTCTCGCTCTGACCCTGTAAACCAGTATATTATTGCTCTGATGTGGCCTCTGTAGAAAAGAGTGTCAGGCCCTTCAAGTGCACACAGGTGGGTCTAAATGTGGTGCTTTAACTATGTTCCAGCATTTTATTAAATTATGACCTGAAAAACATGTTTAAGCTCTGTTAGAAACTGCACCAATACCATCAGACATAGATCCATGATCTAGCGGGAAAACATTTAATATCTGTGATGTAGATACATATATGAACATTGGTACCCTGATCTTTTGAATCCACCTTCACAAAGTGCATTTTGGGTCAAATTTAAGGGTGATATTAGCATGTGTGATAAAAAAAAAAAGCCTCCTTTAGATAAAAGTGACAGACCATTTTTGCCAAACATCTTAAAGAAGTTGTTGAAATGTTTTACACTGAGCTGATATCATGAGTCATGTTGTCAGAGCTCCGTGTGTATATGAGCTTCCTCTGGCATGTTGAACAGGTGAGTCAGCACTACAGCGATCCTCCTCCAAACGCTCTGGCTCAGCTCTTTCACACTGGCCTTACGCTCACAGTAGCAGCGATCCTCAAGCTGGCAGGTAGAGTCTGGCACAGGGAAAAGAGAGCAGGTTAAGTCACATCACGACGGAAACTCAAGAAGAAGCATGAGACTAGTGACGACACAATAATCCGGCAATGAAGCATTCCCAGCAGCCGCCTTAAGTAGCGAGAGCGTTGATTAGAGGATCGTTCGCAGGTGCCGGAGCCAGGGGCAGGAATCACCATGACTCCGCCCTGGTAGAGCGTGGGGGCGTGGGAGGAGAGCGAGAGGAGCAAAACATAAACAGAACACTTGCAGCCATACCGAGTCAGCTGAGCAGGCACAGGGACCATTACAGGTGTTGGAGCTGGATATGTGAAGAATTCTCAAAGGGTCTGAAATGTAACCTTCCAGCCTCCCCTTCAGTTTGATTATTGGGTGACTTAGATTGGTGGTTCTCGGTGTTTGGGGCTGGGTGCTCAGGTGTGTACTGGCTCACTCCAGGAGGTTGCTTGACAGTGCCTGGCCGCCCCTGGCTCTGTCAGGCCCCTGCTGGGGGATGGGGGGCCCTGTGACTTTAAAGCAAAAAAAAATAAAGGAGCTCATCCTCAAAGGCATGTGCAGGGTTAAAGAACAGATGATAATCAAGAGTTTGAAGTTCAGACCTGATAACATTATTTCTTCACAGACTTTAATAAGAAGAGCTAACAGTGGTTGATTATCTCAGTGTCCTGTGATAATGTATGTTAGCAGACCGCAGTGCTCTGAGCTAAATCTCTCAGTCTGTCAGTGTTCGTGACAGTCTGACGGTTTCAAATTCAAATTCAAATTTTATTTGTCACGTACACAGTCATACACAGTACGATATGCAGTGAAATGCTTGGACAACTTCTCGTGACCTAAAGAAAAAAAAAAAAAGGAAAAGGCTATGAATAAGATAGGAAATAAATATGAAAAATTAAAAAGGGTAAATTTAACCAGGAAGGAATAAAATATAAAAAATTAAGGTTAGAAATGAAATAACTGTACAACACTTTTTTTTTTTCCTGAAAACTAACTTAAAAAACAAAGACAAAGAAAAAGTGGTCGGAGCAGTCGTGACGGCAGCCGACCTCACCGGCGCCATCTTGAATACCACACACACTCACAGCTGTGGTTCATGTTTCCAGTACACAGAGTCAGAGATCTGAGTCTCTGTCTCTGCGGTCACTTCCGCTGAGGCTGAAGCATCATTAACATGCACATTTAAACACACGTTATGAAAGCAGGTACACGCCTCGGTGAGATGAGCTGTTGTCACACAGTACGTGACAGTCTTGATAAGATCAGCTCAGATCCGTGCTGCTGTCTTTGTTCTTCTCTGTTTGCCCTTTAGATCATCTGCTACTGTCTTTGTCTTTAATGACCTGTCTTTGTGACCTTCTAAGAAAAACTATTAAACTTCTGACACTGGTGCTTCAGAGAAATACAAGTATTTCATAAAGGTTAAAAAATGGTTCTGGGCCCATAGAAGAGGTCAAATCTGGGCTCTGGGAGTATCATATGAAGTGACTAGAGGTGAGTGAGAGGACATAAGAAGACATTAGAATTTATGAATAAAGATCATCTAAACCATGTGTTCAGGTGTAAAATGTAGAAAACGTTTGGAAACGGCAGAAAATGAGTTTGTTTTTTAAATTATTGTATTAAATTTAAGTAATGAGAGAGTGTGAAAGCAACATCGATCTGTGATGTGGAAATTTATTAACAAAGCCTGCAGACACGATGAGCAGTTAAAACCCAACACTTTATTTCTCATGCATGAGGAGAGACGTCAGTCAGCGGGCACTGAGAGTCGTCTCTGACAATGAACAGTTCAGGTCCTTTTAAACACAGTCACAGAACAAAAGGCAGTTGCAGTTCACACCTTGGCTCTAAACAGAAAAACTCTCTATCACCTGTGTGGATCTCCCCCACTCTGGGGTCAAGTCTCCGTCTCCTGGGAGACATTCACCAGTTTCTCACCATCTGTTTCCCGGCGTGAATGAGGTGTGAACCAGCCATACTAAACTAAGTAACATGAAAGCATTTCATCAAGACAATACATTAAAGGACAATAAGCTAAAGAGAAATCCCACAACAATCTGTCAGTCTGTATCTCCACCTCCACCTGTGGTCATGAGCCAATGAGAGATGCTAAACAGCTGCACTCAAACTACAACACCAGCGTTCAGGTGAACCAGGTCTATCTTAGAAATGAGACACTGAGTCTCAGCAGGACTACCTGTGGAAATAAAGATTAAATAATAAAAGCTAACGGCTCTCCTTCAGTCTGCAAAGATTCATGGGAGTTCTACCTCTGTTTCTTCTCTATAGCACAGCTACATGCTAACCACACAGCTTGCTGAGAGATGTCCTGTTTCCTGCGCTGTAACTTGAGGTGAACCTCGTTGTGTTGTCGCAGTTTTTGAATATTGTGATTGGTCTGTTCCATACAGTCAACTCCTTTTTCGAATCGATCAGTGAGAGAACTTCAAAGATGAAGAGTAATAATCAGAGTTTTAATATAAAGAATATAAAGACTCACAGATATGAGAAATCCTGGAGGCAGATTGCTGAAAGTGTTGGAATGAATGTGAGCAACTGTACAGAGAAGTAGAAGTACTAGAGGGACGTGTATGTTTCAGCCTCTACAGAGACACAGAGTCCATCAGACACTGAAGTCTTTCTGAACAGTTGTCTGTCTCCAGGATCAGAGTGACCGCTATCATCAGCACCCTCATCACAAAAGCACAGCATATAATGAACTTCCTGTGGTCAATGTTACAATGTTAATGTCAATGTTACTCCTTCATCAGTGAATCCATCCTCACCACCTGCAGACTGAAAGCTGATCCCCTGCAGTCTGCTCTCCCTCCACGTGGGCTTCAAGGACCCTGGTACAGGTAGGACCAGGATTAGTAGGATTAGTGCTGACCTCCCCAACCTCCCTCCCTCAAAGAGAAACTTCCTGAGCTGCTTCCCTCAGGCAGGAGGCTGCAGTCCATCAGGGTCAGAACCTCTCAGCACCAGAGCAGTTTCGGTCCATGTGAAGTTGAACTACTGAACATGAGCTTTATTCCTCCAGCCCGTCCCCTGGTCACTTTACAGTTAATGAATTACAATAACACACTCTTACTCAGACTATGAACACATTAGACTCCCTCGCAGGGCCATCTTTCTCCTAATCTGTGCATGGATAAAAAAATAAATAAATAAACTGTGTGCAGCACTAAAATCTCCTGGTCCCTACCTTTTAGATGCATCATGTTTCAGTTTATACCATGAAACTCATCTGTCCCCTCATGTCTTGGTTTTGTACATATTTGTCACTTTTATTATTTCCAATCATGAAACAAATATCATATTAGACAAATACAAACTGAGTAAATACACAATGCAAATATTGTTGAAACTTACCCACTGTGTGGGTGTGCTTCTCATCAGTGGAGCGTTTGCTCAGACAGTGAAAGTGTTAACAGGGAAGTGGTGAAGCTGAAGACATCTACGCTGCTCAGACTTAAAGTATTCAGTCACCATTCAGACACCATGAAGACCCCGTCTGCCTCTCTGCTCCTCAGTGAGTCAAACGTTCATCTACTCATTTATCCATGATATCATCTGCCCAGTGTTGGGAAGTAAAAGAATACATGTACCGGTGTTACATATTTAAAATACAAAATATGGGTAACTGCATTCCTTTACAGTTACTGTTTATATAGGTGGTAATCAGAAGTTACTTTGTTGAAATAAATTGAATACACGGCGGTCATTTCCAGTTTCATATGTTAGCTTATCCCCTCTCCATGCCTTCTCCAATTTTGGTGCTTAATTGCAGCCCGGGGCAGGCTTAGCTCTGTTGGCATATATCGCATTGCTGAGAGCAGCTGGCCTGGGTTTGAGTCGCATTAATCAGTGAAATCTGGTGTTTTTAATCTCATGACCACAGGTGTATAAAATGCAGCAGCTGCCATGCAGACTGCTTTTAGAAACATTAGTCAAAGAATGGATCTTTCTAAAGAGCTCAGTGAACGCGAGTCTAGAACTGTAACAGGATCATAACACGTCGGTTTGGAAAAATCTTTTTTATTCTATTTTATTCTAAATGTTGCCTCTTTCAAACCATCTGTCCTCTCTGTCCAAAATGTGAACATTGGCATCCTCAAAGAGTGACCTTTGTCCTTGAGATGCAGATGGACTGCTGAGTCTTGTCCTGTGGAGGTGGCTCTTCTATGTTGTGCCATGCGCTTGTGAAGTGGCTGTTTGGTCTCTCCAATGTAGAGGTCTGGGCATTCCTCGCTGCACTGTACAGCAAACACCACATTGTTCAGTCTGTGTTTTGGAGTTTTGTCTTTCGGGTGAACCAGTTCGTGTCTGAGCGTGTTGCTGGATGTCAATAAACTGGATGACTGAGAACCTCCACAGACAGATTCTAAATTTTCCACAGTCGGCTCTAAGTGAAATTATTTCACAGAGGAAACATTTAGTAACCACAGCAGCTCATCCCGGAAGTATAAGACCATATACGGTCACAGAATACAGTCATCGAGTCTCGAGGCAATTGGTGTGTAAAAGTCACGTAAAATGCGGAGCTCCAAACGTCCTGTCAAGATCAGCACAGACACTGTTCACCGCAAAATTCATCAGCATAAAGTTTTTATTTTAATGAGGAGACTAACTGCTGTAGTTTCAAAGATAAATTATTCTCTTTCTAGCTTAATATAAAAAATACAAACTACACAATAAAATGACATCCAACACTTCTGAGCTTGAAAGAAGAATGGCTCATGCAAATACTAAATTCCCTCTGATGACCGTTCCAGGGGTAACTTGTCCGTAGTAACTAATGACCTCTGACCTTTACTGACCTCTGTCCTCCTGTTGCAGGTGTGTGTGTGCTGCTGCTGTCTGCACCGACTGTTTCTGCAGGTGAGGAGATGGAAGTGAAAACGATCAGTGAGACTCCAACAAGAACACAAACACACTTACTGTGTGTGTGTGTGTGTGTGTGTGTGTCCTCCAGTGTCTCTGTCTGTCAGTCCAAACCTTCAGCAGGTCTTCAGTGTCTCTGAGTTGTGTTGATGATGGACAGACAGCTGATGGATGGACAGTGAAGAGGACCAGAGGAGGACTCACTGAGGACTGTGGAGCAGCTGCAGGCTTTGGGAAGGTTCATGGTTCCTCCTGTGTTCTGAATCGCTCCGTCTCCTCTGATGGACGTTACTTGTGTGAGAACTCATCTGGACAGCAGAGCGATGAAGTGTCCATCAGTGTTTCAGGTAGAGACAGGGAGATGTTCCAGCTGTGTCTCTGTGCAGATCTTTCCAGATGTTGGATACATGTCTGTCAGTGAGCTGAGAGTGTGAGATCAGTGGATTTTGCAAGGTGTGACCTGCTTAGACTGTCGCTGTGACAGGAAGACAGCGAGGTGCTCATTAAGACAGGAAGCAGCTCGTCTGAGAGGAGCTCTTGACTTTGCTCTGTTTGTGTTTCTGTTGTCAGATAAAGGTGTGATCCTGGAGATTCCTGCACTTCCTGTGTGGACAGGAAGTGATGTCACACTGCGTTGCAGAGAGAGGAGCGGTGACACAGCTGCTGCTTATTTCTCCTTTAATGGACGTCATGTTGGACCTGGAACAGCAGCAGAGCTCGTCATCAGAAGGGTCAAACAGTCTGATGAAGGTCTCTACTCTTGTGCTACTGAAGCATTTGGACCGTCTCCTCAGAGCTTTCTGAGGGTCAGAGGTCAGAAGTGACATCACTTCCTGTTTACAGACATGACCTGCTGATAAAATGATTGAACCGTCTGCATCATCTCTCCTGCAGATCCTCCTCAGCACAGGAGCTCAGACTCCACTCCTCCTGTGAACTCTTCTGTTGACACTGCTTCATCACCTCCTCAGGGTCTCACCTCCTTTCTCACTGCACTCATAGCAGGCCTGGTTCCTGTGGTTCTTCTGGTTCTGCTCTTGGTTCTAGTTCGACTTCTTTTCTACTGCAAAAAGCAAAATGTAGCAAATGGTACGACCTCTGTCACATTGACTTTATATGTTTTATTTTTCATCACAACAAGGAGCCCAGCTGCTGCAGTCTGAGGCCAGATGTTTCTATGTTGGTTGATCTCAGCTGCTCCTTTAAGAGGACTTTTGGTTTTATAAAGCTTCAGATGTTTCAGTGGGTAAAACATCTGGACTACAGGCAGGCTAGCTGAGCAATGTTACGGATTCAAATATTGGGGATGGAGACAAGAGGAAAGACCACAATAACAACACTGGTCCGGCCGGGTCAAGTCAAACGATGATTTTAATGATCACACGCGTGGGAGATGGACACTGATGCAGACAGCCTCTGATCTCAAAATGGTGGAGCATTGATCAAACTCTTGTAGCCTCTGGTGCCTCCACCTTATCATAAAAGCCTAAACATTCACATGCTTTCTCTCACACGGCGCCTAAGCTACGACCTTGGCTCCCTGTTTATCTGCTCCTGCTGAGATGGGGCAGAAAACTCCAGCATGTTCTCTTCTAATCAGACAAATAAGGCGATGACTTTCTGCGAACCGTATTTCTTATAACTCAGCAGTATAATGCATCATAAAACAATATCATTCATCCACAGTAAATCAGGAGTCTAATGTAATGCAAATCAGTTTAACTAATGCAATAGTTATCACCTTCTTCTACCTCAGGAGAATAATGCAAACTAAAACTACATAATAATTCACAATCTTTAATTAGGGGTCTAACATGGCATAAAATAATATTATAATCTCACACTCACCCTGATGAGCTCTTTAGAATAAACACTTAGGCCTTCAGGTCAGAGGTCACTGTTGGTCCCACGTACTCGGTTCAAAACACCAGTGGATTGTGCTTTTCAGGCAGCGGCACCAGGGTCGTCTCCCCCACTGTGTTTACGCTGAATCCACTGAGTGTCTTTAAAAGGCAGCTGAAGGCATTTCTGTACAGACAAGCTTTTAATTAATTCATTGTTGCATATTATTATTTTATTGATACTTCTGATTTTATTGAGGAGCAGTTTGTGGTTTTTAACTGTGAGTGTGTGATCTACTGTGAACACATTTTACTTATGGTACTGTAAGGTCATTAAGATCAGACGGGCTGCTGTGAGGAGCTGACATCATGTTTGTCTCTGGACAGGAAGCTGAGGACACCCTGGGCCTGATGGACCTTCATCCTTCCCTCTGCTCCTCTTCTTCACGCTGCCTGTGCTTTAGTCTGTTTAAAACACAGCTGTTAGCTCTCACCTGTGCACACAGTAACATCTGCTCAGGAAGCAGGTTCAGAAAGTCTGAGTTTCCTGTTGTCACCTGTGCAGGTTTCAGACTTGCACACAGACGCTGTGTGCACCGTGCTGCACTCTAACACACTCTCACACTGATGGAGGCTGCAGGCTCTTTAGCACAGAGGTCCTCTGACTGCCAATCCACAGTCTCTGATTGTTGTGGACCCGCTGCACCCCTGAGCCACAGACAGAAGCAGTAGTGAGAGCTGAGTCTGTGTGACAGAGCGTGGATGTGAGCCTGAGTGGGCAGGTTTCTGTGGTCACACAGCAGGAACCACTCACTGTGAGCTCAGCAGCTGATGTGCACACAGACACACTTCGGCAGCAGCAGGTGCAGCAGGTGAGGTCAGAGCACAGAAGCACTGAGATGAGCCGACAGCGCCCTCTGCTGGTCTCAGTTTGAGCTGCTGCTGATCGTCCACAGACCATCGTTGTTCATTCCTTTTTCCTCCTACATGCTCTCCTTCACACTCTTTACATGTTTGTACTAAAGATCAGGGGCCCGTTCTTCGTACCTCGCTTACTACATCCAAGATCAAATGACACATCCAAGACCAAACCATCGCGCTAACCGTGAGCCCGCTAATCCGGTTCCCCGAACACACCTGCTGTTGACGGTTAGTACAGCTGGACGCAGTAATGTGACATCACTGGGTGTCGTAAAAGGGGCTACGCATCGATAGTAGAAACATTGATCGGCAACCCTCTGATTGGTCGGCGAAAATGTCGAAGGGGCGTGCTCGGTATTTTTCGGCAGCAGAGCAAGAACTCTTGATTGAGGGATTTCAGGAGTTTCAGAGTTTAATCAGAACGCAAGGGAACACTGCAAAGGCTGCAAAAGCAAGGAGAGAGGGCTGGCAGGAAGTTGCTGACAAATCAAACTCGTAGGTAATTTAATAATAATAATAATAATGGATTGGGTTTATATAGCGCTCTCCAAGGCACCCAAAGTGCTTTACAATGCCACTATTCATTCACTCTCACATTCACACACTGGTGGAGGCAGCTACAGGTGTAGCCACAGCTGCCCTGGGGCAGACTGACAGAAGCCAGGCTGCCATATCATGCCATCGGCCCCTCTGGCCAACACCAGTAGGCGGTAGGGTAGATCTATCATATGACACTATATTGTCCAATATCATATGGCATTATATTACATTATATTATGTTATATTATATCCCCTTTCACATTAGAGCCACAACAGGACCCACTAGAACATGGGAACAAGTAAAAGTGGAATACAGGAGTATTCTACAGAATGGTAATATTTATCTCTTAGATTGCTTTTCGTCTCTTGGCAAGGTAATACTGGCCTGTAATACTCTGTTAGTTTGTTCATAACAGCAACCAAGAAAAGGGCAGAGCACAAAAAGACAGGTGGTGGTCCTGCACCCCCTCGTCAACAAGTTGGTTAAGTGAATAATACCCTCACGGGAATATCGATATCTCTCTATGAGCACACTGTCGCGCTGAGCTAAAGGATCCTGTCTGTCCCGCAATATACGCTGAATTCTGAGGACTCTCCTTATCAATCTTGCACCTTCCGCAATGGGTGGCTCGCGTAAACGGACAGGACATGGCTGCGACAGGCTTCCCAAATCCACCTTCGCTTTTATAGCCGTGGTCTCTCATCTTGATTACACGAAGTAATTTGCAATTGCTACTCTGAAATATGAATTACATCTGTAATAATCACATACATGTAATAGAATATTAATAGTACATTTCCCTTTTTTAGGAAATGACCTGTATGTATCTGTGTGACATCAATAACAAGATCAAGTGCTGCATTATCTTTAGTTACATTGATAATATTTATTTATGGTGAAACGGTGGTAAAATATCGCTGTTGCTTTCGTATGAATGAAGCGGACATACCTGAGTGGCCGCGATCTAATCCTGTTTACATAAAGTAAGCAGCTCCCGAGCAGGTTTACGCTTACGGCTCTGTTGCTATGACAGCAAGTCCCGGATGAGCTTCGGGGAACCGAACGATCCAAGATCACGCGAAATCGTCAACAATCAAATCCAGCTAACTTACTTAGAGAGGTACGAAGAACGGGCCCCTGGAACGGAGACACAGGAAACAACGGAGCAGTACAACGGGTGAATACAACGGACGACCTGACAAAGAATGACTGAGAGCACACAGACTAAATGGACACAGGAGGATAATGAGGGAAGTGACAACACATGGGGGACCCAGCTGATACATGAACATAATTACGTCACAGGGGGAGAGTAACTGAACATGATGAACACAGACACACCAGACCTCTTCACAATAAAACAGGAAACAGTGAGATATAGACATGACAACCTGAACTGACAACATAAGCCACAGACATGAAATACATGAAAGCAGGGGAGACTAAACATAGTGGAAACACGAGGGGAAAATAACTAGAAACACCTAGGCATGATAATGATAAACTTAGGAAAACATAAACTAAACACAAAACGCTGGGTCAGCAGACCCAGGATCATGACAGTGTGGCCTTCACGGGACCACTAAGACCTCGTTGTACAGAGTCTTCTTGATGGTTGGATATGGTAACAGGGATGTTAGCGTGACTCTGAGGGCGTCTCTGCTGATCAGACTGACGTCTAATCATCTTCTGGACAACATGAAGTCTGCATCTATAGCTCTGCTCCTACAAGTGCTAATAAACATAAACATAGCTGCTGAGTGTGCATGAAAGACCCTACTGTGACACCGGCAGTACAAATGTGTCACAGAGGATTGTCATGGTCCTGGGCCATGTTGGCCCTGTATTCTTAGTTCTCATGTATTTTTGTATTTTGTTCCTTATGTGTTTTCCCCTTGTGACTTTTATCCCCTGTGTGCCCCTCTATGTGAGCCCTCGTCTCCCCTCCTTGTGTTTCATTCCATTTTTCCCCAGCCCGTTATGTCTGCGTTCTCCCCGTGCTCTCTCTCCTCCTGTCTGAACCTCTGTACTTCCTGTTTTACTTCGCCCATCTCCCATCAGTGTCCCTCGTTAACCCTCTGTGTATTTATGTCTGCGTCTCCCTCAGTTCTGTGTCGCGTTCTCCCTCATGCTGTGTGTGGTTCTCCCCGTGTCTTCTGGTATATGTTACAATTAGCTTTTCCCAGTGTAGTTTAGTTTTGTATTGCTTTGGTATCACTGCTTTCGTTTGTCACCTGTCAGCAATAAAGCTGCATTTTGAGTTTATCCCCTGAGTCCGTGAGTTTGCATTTTGGGTCCTCTCCTGCCTGCCACACAGCCGAACCATGACAGAGGATACCTTAAATCAGACACACGGGGGGAGTTTAAAGCAAAGTTCCAAAAGGGGGCAGCAGTCCACTGGTGACCATGGCAACACTCCTTAACAACGTCACACTTTATGGTCACCTGTTTGTGGTGGGGTGTGGTTTGTGGCTCTGCAGTATGGGAGGGGTGGAGTAGCAGATTAGGTGTGGTGTCAGAGGAGGCTGGTCGTCACAGCTGGTGAGCATCATCCAATCACACCTACATTAATACTCATATAGTACTGTTAGCCAAAAGTCACAGCAAACTTTATTTATAAAGTTTTCTTATTTATAAAACTTTATTTAAAAACTGCAACCTGATATGCTGGAAATAGCAACACAATAAAGTGTAAATAAAATAATACAAATAAATATAAAACGAACAGAATTAAATTACAACACAAAATGAGAGCATCAACACAATACAACATATAATTAAACTCGTATAGCAGCAGTATTACAGAGCGCAGAGTGAATGTGAGGCAGATAAAGCAGCAGAGTGAGTGCGAGAGGAAACAGCTGCTGTGTTAATAAAGTTTCATGTGTTTGAAGGACAGCACGGAGGACACAGACCGATCTATGATTAGAATCGTTTGAGGGGTTATAATTAGATCATTCATTACATGTTTAAAAGGACACACATGGAGACTTGCCTATGGGTCACCATGGCAACGGGTGAATAAAGGGCAGAGCCTCCATTGGATGGTACCAGTGCAGCAAGAATGAAGGTGTAAGTAATGACTAGGGATGGGTATCGTTTAGGTTTTATCCGATACCGGTGCCAAACCGGTACTTTTGAAACGGTGCCGGTGCTTAAAGAATGGAGAACACAAACTTTGTCCAAAAACCTCTCATGTTCAGCTGTTTTTTGTAAAAAGATAACAATGTTAGCCTTTTCTGCAGCTATGGGGCATATACGGTATCACTCTTGGCTGGAAGCAGTGCTTAAACAATGGAAAAAACACAAACTTTGTCCAAAAACCTCTCATGTTTAACTGTTTCCCTCTTTTTCTTTGGTCATTTTAGCCTTTTTGGCCAGGGTGAAGGGAGCATCTGCCATCAAACAAGAAGACAGCCGCATGTAGCTATGATGATGTTTGCTAGTTCACCTTACATGCATTAATGTAATAACGTGGTTAGCCTACTCAACGTAAATTACACACGAACAACATTAAGCTACTCACGCAGAGAAGAACGGCTGCTGCTGCATCATCATCCTCATCATTTCTGCTACACTGGCAGGGCTAGGGGCCAGGACTCTGCTCTTCGGGTTTTTGGGGGATGTTGCTAACTCCGGGTCTGATAACAGGCACCACACCCGCAGTAGATGTGCTCGGTGTGAGGTCTCGCAGCAAGCTATCAAATACGGCGCATTTCTCGGCTTTTAAAAAAACGCTATGCGTCGCCAGGTGTTTCATCAGATTTGAGGTGTTGCCTCCTTTGACAGTATCACAGTATCAGCTTAAAGCACTTGTTGCTGCTGAGTTTGCATCTTTTGCTGTGAAGTACAGCCAGACTTTGACCGCTTCGCCTATTTAATCTGTAGCTCTGCTCTAAAAGAACGTACGTACCTGGGCCCGCCTACTATCCTTGGAAAGGTAAAATGATTGGCTATAAGTGTATCACATCTCAGGAAAAAAAAAGCACCGAAACGTGCGCTGCTTTTCGGTCTGGTTACTACCGTTTATGGCACCGGATACCGTTACCCATCCCTACATATAACAGACAATCAACACAGGACGACATAAAGTGCAATGTGCAAAGACAGAATAAAATGATATTGTGTGTGTGTGTGTGTGTGTGTGTGTGTGAGATCACAGCAGCAGGTTCATGGCCTCACAGGCAGCTCACGGACAGGATGGAAGCAGTTTGTGCATGAAAAGCAGAAGTCCCAGTTTGTCAGATAATACACAGGAACTGGAAACTACAGTCTGAGTGTTGCACTAGAACAACATAAAAACAACATGAAAGATAAAAAGATTCTGAGTTTGAACGTTTGAAAAGAAATGAACAATCTATGATGTTCACTGTGTCATGGCGCAGTGGCCCGTGGAAATGGAATGGACTCAAGTGCAGTTTCAAACCCGGAGGCCAGAGGTGTGGTGTAACGAAAAGAGACTTTATTTACAATGCTCAGAGGCTAACAGAAATTGCAGACTAGAGTTAAGGAACATAAACTAGATGTCTGAGGCGAGAGAAAATACTGTGACTATAACTAGATGGCAGGGATAACTGGGTGCAGGTACTGGGCAGGGGAAACTGTGGCGGGCCAGGCCACTGAAACAGAGGAGAGAGCAGTCAGGGGGAATCCACAGAGGGCTGCGAGTGAATCTGAGGATAGTACACTGAGCTGTCTTACAAGCTTGCAGGTGGGGGTTGCGTGGAGGGGGGAGGCAGGAGAGGTCCAGGTGGGTGCTGCATGCAATGCAGGGAGGCAGGCAGGAGAGAATGGCAGTTCCAAAAATGGGGAGGGATTTACCGGCGGCTGCAAACTTGTATCCAGGAGAGCTTGGTAGGTGGGTTTCAGAGGGAAAGTTGGCAGATAATCTGGCGAAGACCAGTTGAGTGCGCCGGTCATAAATACTGCCGGTATGATTGCCATCGGTGAGGAACAACAAAGACTCCACGCAGTGGGGAGGAGCCGATGCTGCGGAAAACCACCCAGACCACGACACCACCCCCCCATCAAGGGTCGACCCCCGGCGACCGAGCCACCCGCGGCCCGCGGCGAGCCCTGTAAAAAGGCAGAAAGCAAAGCAGGATCCAAAACCAAGGAACCGGAAACCCAGGACCGCTCCTCAGGCCCATAACCCTCCCAGTCCACCAAGAACTGCCGGACCCGCCCCCGCTGGCGGACGTCCAGAATGTGCCGGACCGTGAAGGCAGGAATGCCCATCAACAAGCCGGCGGGAGGAGGGGGAGCGGAAGGAGGGCACAATGGACTCACGACCACCGGCTTGACCTGGGAGACGTGGAAGGTCGGGTGAATGCGCAGCGAGGAAGGCAGCTTCAACCTCAGTGCAGAAGGGCTGAGGACCCGCTCCACCTCGAAGGGTCCAATGAAACGCGGGGCCAGCTTACGAGATGCCACCTTGAGGGGAACGTCCTTAGCAGACAACCACACCTTCTGCCCAGGGGAGTAGGCAGGGGCTGCCCTGCGGCGACGGTCCGCGTACTGGCGCTGGCGAGCAACGGACCAGCACAACGACCGGCGGGTCAACCTCCACGCTCGCTGACAATGTCTGAGATGGTGTTGGACCGAGGGAACCTCGAGGTCAGTCTCCTGGTCGGGGAAGAGAGGCGGCTGGTAACCTATGGAGGCCTCGAAAGGCGAGAGGCCAGTAGCAGAAGACGTAAGCGAATTGTGAGCGTATTCTGCCCACGGCAGCAATGAGGACCACGAGGCGGGGTTAGAGGCAGCGATACAACGGAGGGCTAATCATCTTCTGGACAACATGAAGTCTGCATCTATAGCTCTGCTCCTACAAGTGCTAATAAACATAAACATAGCTGCTGAGTGTGCATGAAAGACCCTACTGTGACACCGGCAGTACAAATGTGTCACAGAGGATTGTCATGGTCCTGGGCCATGTTGGCCCTGTATTCTTAGTTCTCATGTATTTTTGTATTTTGTTCCTTATGTGTTTTCCCCTTGTGACTTTTATCCCCTGTGTGCCCCTCTATGTGAGCCCTCGTCTCCCCTCCTTGTGTTTCATTCCATTTTTCCCCAGCCCGTTATGTCTGCGTTCTCCCCGTGCTCTCTCTCCTCCTGTCTGAACCTCTGTACTTCCTGTTTTACTTCGCCCATCTCCCATCAGTGTCCCTCGTTAACCCTCTGTGTATTTATGTCTGCGTCTCCCTCAGTTCTGTGTCGCGTTCTCCCTCATGCTGTGTGTGGTTCTCCCCGTGTCTTCTGTATATGTTACAATTAGCTTTTCCCAGTGTAGTTTAGTTTTGTATTGCTTTGGTATCACTGCTTTCGTTTGTCACCTGTCAGCAATAAAGCTGCATTTTGAGTTTTATCCCCTGAGTCCGTGAGTTTGCATTTTGGGTCCTCTCCTGCCTGCCACACAGCCGAACCATGACAGAGGATACCTTAAATCAGACACACGGGGGGAGTTTAAAGCAAAGTTCCAAAAGGGGGCAGCAGTCCACTGGTGACCATGGCAACACTCCTTAACAACGTCACACTTTATGGTCACCTGTTTGTGGTGGGGTGTGTGGTTTGTGGCTCTGCAGTATGGGAGGGGTGGAGTAGCAGATTTAGGTGTGGTGTCAGAGGAGGCTGGTCGTCACAGCTGGTGAGCATCATCCAATCACACCTACATTAATACTCATATAGTACTGTTAGCCAAAAGTCACAGCAAACTTTATTTATAAAGTTTTCTTATTTATAAAACTTTATTTAAAAACTGCAACCTGATATGCTGGAAATAGCAACACAATAAAGTGTAAATAAAATAATACAAATAAATATAAAACGAACAGAATTAAATTACAACACAAAATGAGAGCATCAACACAATACAACATATAATTAAACTCGTATAGCAGCAGTATTACAGAGCGCAGAGTGAATGTGAGGCAGATAAAGCAGCAGAGTGAGTGCGAGAGGAAACAGCTGCTGTGTTAATAAAGTTTCATGTGTTTGAAGGACAGCACGGAGGACACAGACCGATCTATGATTAGAATCGTTTGAGGGGTTATAATTAGATCATTCATTACATGTTTAAAAGGACACACATGGAGACTTGCCTATGGGTCACCATGGCAACGGGTGAATAAAGGGCAGAGCCTCCATTGGATGGTACCAGTGCAGCAAGAATGAAGGTGTAAGTAATGACTAGGGATGGGTATCGTTTAGGTTTTATCCGATACCGGTGCCAAACCGGTACTTTTGAAACGGTTGCCGGTGCTTAAAGAATGGAGAACACAAACTTTGTCCAAAAACCTCTCATGTTCAGCTGTTTTTTGTAAAAAGATAACAATGTAGCCTTTTCTGCAGCTATGGGGCATATACGGTATCACTCTTGGCTGGAAGCAGTGCTTAAACAATGGAAAAAACACAAACTTTGTCCAAAAACCTCTCATGTTTAACTGTTTCCCTCTTTTTCTTTGGTCATTTTAGCCTTTTTGGCCAGGGTGAAGGGAGCATCTGCCATCAAACAAGAAGACAGCCGCATGTAGCTATGATGATGTTTGCTAGTTCACCTTACATGCATTAATGTAATGACGTGGTTAGCCTACTCAACGTAAATTACACACGAACAACATTAAGCTACTCACGCAGAGAAGAACGGCTGCTGCTGCATCATCATCCTCATCATTTCTGCTACACTGGCAGGGCTAGGGGCCAGGACTCTGCTCTTCGGGTTTTTGGGGGATGTTGCTAACTCCGGGTCTGATAACAGGCACCACACCCGCAGTAGATGTGCTCGGTGTGAGGTCTCGCAGCAAGCTATCAAATACGGCGCATTTCTCGGCTTTTAAAAAAACGCTATGCGTCGCCAGGTGTTTCATCAGATTTGAGGTGTTGCCTCCTTTGACAGTATCACAGTATCAGCTTAAAGCACTTGTTGCTGCTGAGTTTGCATCTTTTGCTGTGAAGTACAGCCAGACTTTGACCGCTTCGCCTATTTAATCTGTAGCTCTGCTCTAAAAGAACGTACGTACCTGGGCCCGCCTACTATCCTTGGAAAGGTAAAATGATTGGCTATAAGTGTATCACATCTCAGGAAAAAAAAAGCACCGAAACGTGCGCTGCTTTTCGGTCTGGTTACTACCGTTTATGGCACCGGATACCGTTACCCATCCCTACATATAACAGACAATCAACACAGGACGACATAAAGTGCAATGTGCAAAGACAGAATAAAATGATATTGTGTGTGTGTGTGTGTGTGTGTGTGTGTGAGATCACAGCAGCAGGTTCATGGCCTCACAGGCAGCTCACGGACAGGATGGAAGCAGTTTGTGCATGAAAAGCAGAAGTCCCAGTTTGTCAGATAATACACAGGAACTGGAAACTACAGTCTGAGTGTTGCACTAGAACAACATAAAAACAACATGAAAGATAAAAAGATTCTGAGTTTGAACGTTTGAAAAGAAATGAACAATCTATGATGTTCACTGTGTCATGGCGCAGTGGCCCGTGGAAATGGGATGGACTCAAGTGCAGTTTCAAACCCGGAGGCCAGAGGTGTGGTGTAACGAAAAGAGACTTTATTTACAATGCTCAGAGGCTAACAGAAATTGCAGACTAGAGTTAAGGAACATAAACTAGATGTCTGAGGAGAGAGAAAATACTGTGACTATAACTAGATGGCAGGGATAACTGGGTGCAGGTACTGGGCAGGGGAAACTGTGGCGGGCCAGGGCACTGAAACAGAGGAGAGAGCAGTCAGGGGGAATCCCACAGAGGGCTGCGAGTGAATCTGAGGATAATACACTGAGCTGTCTTACAAGCTTGCAGGTGGGGGTTGCGTGGAGGGGGGAGGCAGGAGAGGTCCAGGTGGGGTGCTGCATGCAATGCAGGGAGGCAGGCAGGAGAGAATGGCAGTTCCAAAAATGGGGAGGGATTACCGGCGGCTGCAAACTTGTATCCAGGAGAGCTTGGTAGGTGGGTTTCAGAGGGAAAGTTGGCAGATAATCTGGCGAAGACCAGTTGAGTGCGCCGGTCATAAATACTGCCGGTATGATTGCCATCGGGTGAGGAACAACAAAGACTCCACGCAGTGGGGAGGAGCCGATGCTGCGGAAAACCACCCAGACCACGACACCACCCCCCCATCAAGGGTCGACCCCCGGCGACCGAGCCACCCGCGGCCCGCGGCGAGCCCTGTAAAAAGCAGAAAGCAAAGCAGGATCCAAAACCAAGGAACCGGAAACCCAGGACCGCTCCTCAGGCCCATAACCCTCCCAGTCCACCAAGAACTGCCGGACCCGCCCCCGCTGGCGGACGTCCAGAATGTGCCGGACCGTGAAGGCAGGATGCCCATCAACAAGCCGGGCGGGAGGAGGGGGAGCGGAAGGAGGGCACAATGGACTCACGACCACCGGCTTGACCTGGGAGACGTGGAAGGTCGGGTGAATGCGCAGCGAGGAAGGCAGCTTCAACCTCAGTGCAGAAGGGCTGAGGACCCGCTCCACCTCGAAGGGTCCAATGAAACGCGGGGCCAGCTTACGAGATGCCACCTTGAGGGGAACGTCCTTAGCAGACAACCACACCTTCTGCCCAGGGGAGTAGGCAGGGGCTGCCCTGCGGCGACGGTCCGCGTACTGGCGCTGGCGAGCAACGGACCAGCACAACGACCGGCGGGTCAACCTCCACACTCGCTGACAATGTCTGAGATGGTGTTGGACCGAGGGAACCTCGAGGTCAGTCTCCTGGTCGGGGAAGAGAGGCGGCTGGTAACCTATGGAGGCCTCGAAAGGCGAGAGGCCAGTAGCAGAAGACGTAAGCGAATTGTGAGCGTATTCTGCCCACGGCAGCAATGAGGACCACGAGGCGGGGTTAGAGGCAGCGATACAACGGAGGGTGGTCTCCAGTTCCTGGTTGAGCCGTTCGGCCTACCCATTCGTCTGTGGATGAAATCCTGAGCTCAAGCAAGGTTTCGCTCCGAGAGCGGTGCAAAACAACCTCCACACTCGCGAAATGAACTGAGGGCCCCTATCTGACACGATCTCCAAAGGTATGCCGTGGAGTCTGAAGACCTGCTCAGTTACAATCTTGGCTGTCTCTGTTGCGGTGGGGAGTTTGTTTAGGGCAATGAAGTGTGCAGCTTTGGAGAATCTATCTACTACTGTGAGAATTGTGGTTTTACCTGAGGAGACGGGAAGGCCAGTGACAAAATCCAACGCGATGTGAGACCAGGGGGGATGAGGTATAGTGAGGGGTCGTAACAGTCCGGCTGGGCGTAGTGAGCTTGATTTGTTACGTGCGCAGACAGGACAGGCAGCTACATATTCTTTGACGTCCTTATCAATAGTCTCCCACCAGAAATACCTCTTAAGTAGTGAGCCTGTTCTCCCCCCACCCGGATGGCAAGCAAATTTGCCCTTGTGGACCCAATCAATCACCTTAGGGCGAGCCACGGTGGGGACATAGCGTCGGTTTGGAGGGCCCGTGCCGGGGTCTGGCTCAGTCTCCAGCGCATGGCGGATGTCCTCCTCCACGTCCCAGGTGACAGAACCGATCCTGACTCCTGCCAGCAAAATGGTGGGTGCATCAGACGGGTCACACACAGGGTCTGGCGGGACAGAGCATCCGGCTTAATGTTGCGGGTGCCTGGTCGGTAAGAGATGGAAAAGTTAAATCGAGTAAAGAATAGGGACCATCGAGCTTGGCGCGAACTGAGCCTTTTGGCCGTGCGTAAATAGGTTAGGTTTTTATGATCAGTCCAAATAATGAATGGATGCTCTGCTCCCTCAAGTAAATGCCGCCATTCCTCCAGCGCCAGCTTTACAGCAAGCAACTCCCTGTCTCCAATGTCATAATTCCTCTCCGCGGGTGAGAGGCGGCGGGAGAAAAAGGCGCAGGGCTGAAGCTTAGCAGATGGACCTGAACGCTGGGACAACACCGCCCCGACCCCAACGTCTGACGCGTCTACTTCCACGACGAAAGGTTTACTATGATCAGGATGGATTAAGACCGGCGCAGAGGTAAACAGTTCTTTCAACCGGGAGAAGGCGGCGTCGGCCTCCGGACTCCAACGGTAAGGAAGCTTAGAGGAAGTCAGACAAGTTCGGGGAGCGGCTACTTGACTATAATTCCTGATGAAGCGGCGGTAGAAGTTCGCGAAGCCCAAAAACCCTTGTAAGTGTTTTCGTGAGGTTGATAGTGGCCACTCCGCTACTGCTTTCACTTTAGCCGGACCTGTCTTCACCTGCCCCCCTGCAAAAATGTAACCCAGAAATGACACAGATGGTGAGTGGAATTCACATTTCTCGGCTTTGACAAATAATTTGTTCTCCAACAACCGTTGGAGTACGGCCCGGACATGAACTCTGTGTTCCTTGAGGTCCTTGGAAAAAACCAGGATGTCATCGAGGTAAACGAAGACAAAACGATCCAAAAAATCCCTAAGGACATCATTCACTAGGGTTTGAAAAACTGCAGGCGCATTAGTGAGGCCAAATGGCATGACTAAATACTTGAAATGTCCTAAGTGTGTGTTAAACGCAGTTTTCCACTCATCCCCCTCCCTGATTCTGACTAGGTGATATGCGTTCCTGAGATCCATTTTGGTAAAAATGGTGGCCCCATGGAGGGGCTCAAAAGCGGAGCTGATGAGTGGTAAGGGGTATTTGTTTTTAACTGTGATGTCATTAAGGGGCCGAAAGTCTATGCATGGGCGGAGTGTGCCATCTTTCTTACCCACGAAGAAGAAGCCAGCACCCACGGGGGAAGTTGATGGTCTGATGAGTCCAGCTGCCAGTGAGTGTCTGATGTATTTTTCCATGGCAGCCCGTTCAGGGCGTGACAAGTTGTAGAGGCGGCTGGAAGGTAATGTGGAGCCGGAAAACAAGGTAATGGCACAATCGTAAGGGCGATGGGGTGGTAGGGACAGTGCCTTATCTTTGTTAAAAACTTCTGATATGTCATGATATTCGGGGGGAACTGCAGAGAGGTCAGGGGTGCAGCTCTCCTTGCATGAGGGCTCGGTGGCCCCTGGTGGGGCAGCTGAGACGAGACAGTTGGCGTGACAATATGGGCTCCAACTCACGACCCTCTGTCCCACCCAATCCAGGTGAGGGTTATGATGCCTTAGCCATGGGAAACCTAAAATTATGGCCGTGTCAGGGGATTGTGAGGTGTAAAAGATCAGTGTTTCTCTGTGGTTGCCGGAAGTAATCAAGGCAACCGGTGCGGTGCGATGAGTGATGTAAGAAAAGACTTGATCGTTTAATGCCCTAACTGGGATAGACGGATTTAACTCAAAAAGAGGGATCTGAAGCTGTTCAGCAAATCCCCTGTCAATCAAACTCTGCTTGGCCCCTGAATCAATCAGCGCTGTTGAGACGTGGGCTCCCTGACCGAGTAAGAGTGTCACAGAAAGCAAAAAACGGGGCTTAGCGTTAACCCTGGTACCGCCCACCAGTACCCCCGGACCTACCAGCGGGCGGTCTCTTTTACCTTCTTAGGGCAGGAAGAAATCAAATGCTCACAGGAGCCACAATAAAAGCAAGAGTGTGAACGGCGGCGCCTCTCTCTCTCCTCCACCGTCAGCTGGTAACGCCCAATCTGCATGGGTTGTGCTCAGGCAGAGTATAAACAAGCTGAATGAGAAATACTCAACTTCCACAAAATGACTACTACATAATTCATTCTAAAATTCAGAAGCTATATTTGAATTCTGCACTTATATTCTAATCTCTCTGCGCTTATTTAAACATCTGCGTTTTCAAAAATCTGTGATAACCTTAATTGTTTTAGTAATACATGTCGATTAGCTCTCCATTGTGTAGCCCTTTAAAATACAGCTTATTTCAAACCGTCAATCCTTCCTCTTGGATGCAGGATTATATTCATTGACTGTAGAAAAGCTGAACAGATGTGGAAAAATACCTTATTAACCTTGTTCAACTGACTAAATGCTGCAAGAACATCTTACTTTACTGGCTTGATTAGCAATGATAAGCACTATACGCACATCTTTGACTGCTTTGTCAAGGAGGGAGTGACAAAGCCGTCCTTCGGTGTAACCCGCCCTCAGAAAAGAATCTCCACAAATATTTGCGTACTCATACTCAAGCTTGATATATTACTCACTGTCTCGTGAAGGTGTCTGATGATCAGTGTGTCAACGTTTTAAAATTCTCTCCCAAGTTGTGGATTAAGGTGAGCCTGACTATATCTGGCTGGTACTCCTCAGATAATATCTGATCTTTAGATCATTTATGATGTTTGTGCTTAAATGGTTTTATTTCATATTAAAAACGCTACAGTTACAAGCAAAATAGAGTAGAAAGCATTCTGTTTGTTCAGGCTTATTAAAAGCAGAAGAAAATCCAAATCTCTGGTGTAATGCACACACTGCTTCATTCCTTAAGCTGCAGAACAAAGGAGAGAATAAAAATGCAGACAAGTAGCGTCTGAGCCGATCACGTTCATCTGTAATTCAGACATGTGGATTACAAACTGAGTTACAGGTGAACTGTTAGTTTGTTTCAGTGCTGGGATGATAACCAGTGTTGGGACTAATGCGTTATTAAGTAATGCGTTACAGTAACTACGTTATTATTGTGGTAACGAGCACGGTAACTAGTTATTATGCCAAAACCAGGAACGCGTTACTCGTTACTTCGTGTGGTGGCTATCGCGGAGTTTCCACAGATTCAGTAACATTAGCAAGTGGTGGAGGCCAGCAGGTGGATGAAGGAAAGGGGACGCAGAAGGAAAAGAGACCCGAGGCGGCCGCCGGTCCAAGTGTGAACTGAACTTCAGGTAAGAAGTTATGACCTGCAGTCTCTCTGGGTCAGATATGAACCAAGTTTAGGTGGAGTTTATTTTCGTTATTCTGACTTTTTCCGTACTGCGTGCTAGCTAGCATGACGGAGTTTCTATACAGCTGGGTGGTGCTATGAAGTTAATGATGTTGAACTTTATTTTGTTCATAAGTTATTAGAGTTGCCAACCGTCCCGTCTGGTATTCAGAGAAAATATTACGCGTTTCTTATTGAGGTGAAAAGGAACAGTTTGTCCCGTAATTCAGCTACAATGAAAAAGGCACAAAGCTGGAGTTATTCTGTCTTTGCTGCACAGCTGCCTCTTCTTCTTTCATTCTCCCCCCTCCCTCTCCTGTTTCTACTTCAATCATGAAAACTGATCAATGATCAGCTGATCGGCTCTCTTGTTTATTTATCGCTCACTTTGCGCCGAAAGAGGAAACCAGCGTATGTCGCACTAAACAACAGCAGCACGTTTAAGCTTGATCAGCTATTGTTATTTAATATTAATTTCTAGTATCAGCTGATGTTTGCTGGAGCCACAGCCGTAAAGCTGCTGGTCATGATGTCGGTTTGGATATGTGGTGAGAGGGAAACATGAAGATGAAACCAGGAGATGTCCTTACTGAATCATCAGGGCTGTGATGGAGAAACAGGTTTACCTTTTAGTTAACATGAATGAGTTGAAGGGAAGTTA
This sequence comes from Simochromis diagramma, assembly GCF_900408965.1. NCBI lineage: Eukaryota > Metazoa > Chordata > Actinopteri > Cichliformes > Cichlidae > Simochromis > Simochromis diagramma. The sequence goes on along the minus strand of NW_024387035.1, from coordinate 891,212 downwards.
TGAACTGTTTCTGAGAGACAAATAACACCAGGATCCTTTTTTAGGTAGCTGACAGCTGGTAACTGTGCAGGTGCGGATCTAGCAAAGTGTTGCCAGGGGGGCAGGTAGGGCATTAACAGGGAAAGGGGGGCACAAAGAAATACTTTACTTTCTTATTCTCATTTAAAATGTCTCGCTTTAAAAAAATAATTATCTGAATCTTACAACAAACGATTGATAGATTGATGCATATATACCATCAAAACAGTGAACATCACTGTCACAACAGCGTTTGTTTTCATTCAAAGGCTTTATGATTTTTCCTATAATGGTGGGCCGGTCTCTAGTCAACATGCCCAGGACGATTTTTCTGTCCCAGTCCAGCTCTGTATGCAGCTCATCTGCAGTCTGGTGTTACCTACATCTTCCTATTCAGAAGGCAGAATTTCAGAGTTCTGAGTACAATCAAAGCACCACGACTGCAGTTTTTGTGTTGGATGTAAAAGGCGCACATGACACTGTGACGTAGGCTAGAATCATGGCAGCAGTCAATGACGGTCCAGGCGTGGGATTTCTCTCGTGGAAATGTGCACATTATCTTTTCCTTTCTATTGGTAGGTGGCACAGTGCACTGTGGCAAGTAAGCAAGCTAGAAGACTGGCAAAGTTATGGAAGCAACACATTAACAAGAGAATTCTGAGTAAAACCAAAGTTACTTTCCCTAGTAACTAGTTACTTTGAAAGTAACGAGTAACTTGAAGTAACTGAGTTACTTTTGAGAGAAGTAACTAGTAATGTAACTAAGTTACTATTTTAAAGTAACTTACCCAACACTGATGATAACAGATTATGATAACACATGACAGCAGTGCCAAAGACAGATGGAGATTAGCATCATTCATATAAGAACAGGATCCAGATTTTCTCGCACACAGACAGTGAGAGCGACGGTGATCATGACAATCAAAACAAAAGTAGTTTATCGAAGCAGCCACTCAAAGACACGAAGAGAAGAAGAGGTTCATCTTTGCTGTCACTTTCTCACACACAGCAACAGCATCACTTCTGAACTTCATAACTTCTGAACATTGATTTATGTGTCATTAGAAGTGACCGAGATGCAGGAGTTAAACACAACTACAGCACAGAATGATTCCATTCAATTTTTAATTCAGTTTTATCGCCACTTCACATAATAAGATATGATTTACTCGGTGTACTGGGATATGAGAATGTTTTCAAAGCCACTGTATCAGTTAAAGAACCACCTCTGCATTTGCTACCAACTCCTATTAAACAAACAGCTCAATGTCATCACATTAACTAATAGCTGAGTACTCTGCTGTGTGACTGATCTATTTGGAAACGTCTCGTTTTATTTCCAGTGTTCATTTCTGTTGCTTTATCCCACAAGTAGTCAGTAGGTATGCAGATTTTATTCCTCAGACTAACTGTGTGACAGTTCAGTGTAAACTGTTCTTTCAACATCAGGTTTAAACTTCAAAGAGAGACCATCAGTTAAAAGAGGAGATTCAGATTAGAGATCTCTGCTGCCACCTTCTGATGAAAACGCTTTGTTCTCCACGAAAAAGTAAAGTTGTGGCTGTGACTCAGTTCTTCCAGGTGATAAAGTATTTTTCATTTCTTTAATTGGTACTTCTATTTACTAAAGTAAATATTAATAATTCATTTTGGGGTTATGTCATATTTATTATTTGGGAATCTGCTACATTAAACATGGCCAAATATTCAAAATGTGTGTGTGTGTGTGTGTGTGTGTGTGTGTGTGTGTGTGTGTTTGAAATACAGCTCTGACTAGAAGAGCGGAAGTGCAACCCACCCACCTGTCATGGTCCTGGGTTGGTGACCCAGCGCTTTCTAGTTTATTATGATGATGATGATTATTATTGTTTGAGTTCTATGTGTTATATTCGGTCTGCCTTTGAGTCTGCGTCTGTGTCTCTGTCTGTCTATGGTGTCACCCCGTCTGTTTGTGAAGCTGTCTGTTTAGTTCTGTGTCTTGTTTGGTTCCCCGTGTTTGAGTTTCCTGCTTTATTGTGAAGGTCTCTGTCTGATGTGAGTGTGTTCAGTTTACATTTCGCCTGTCCCGTCAGCTCTGATTCCTGTCGAATCTCTATGCCTTGACATTGATCCCCTTGTGCCTTCATCTAGTTTTAGAAGAGACATTTACTGGACCGCACTCTCACGTCCTCTGTACCTACATCACCATCCCTGATAGTCGCAGCTTGGCTCATCACAGGGTGAAGTTATAAGAACGTCTTATTTTACCAAGTCCTCTCTCAGGTTCCTAAATCATTGATGGCATTGAGATAGTTTTTTGAAACAATCTCTTCTTCTGTAATATAAGAACCTCTCCTGCTTTTAATGGTACTTTTCATTTACTTCCTGTTGCATTCTCCTCCCAAATAGATGCTGACAAGCTGACACAGTCACATGGAAGAGGGAAAGAAATCTGACAAAACTGTTTTTTTAATGATTTCAGTGAACCTCATGTCTAACAATGACAGATGAATAAAATAAAGATAAAAGTAACACGTCCTCTTTAGTTTTCTGTGTTACTAATACTCCATTGATCAGATGTGTGGCTGGATGAGGCTCCTAAACATGATGAAATGCCCACAGTGGGAGGCCTTTGTCATCACGTGCTTGAACTCATCATATGTTTGCATTTGCTGAACAGGCAGTGGGACTGTATTACTACATGCTGTAACTGTTGGGTAGCAAACTGCATGAACGCCGTACTGAATATGACAGCTGTGGTTGAACTGCACGGACACTCTGAAGCTTCTCCTCTGGCAGGACAGGAGTGTGGCCTCGTCCTGTGAGCCGCTGTGAGGATGTACTCAGGGAAAGGACAACTGGACTGTCACCGGCCTCAGGCTCTTCACCTTTTTAAAGACAAAGCAGTCGTTTAGACAAAAGATTGGACAGTGTTCACCTGCACAAAGAGAAATTAAATTAAATGTAATTATTGACAAACACTCACAGTGTTTTCTACAGCTGTGGCCAAACATTTAGAGAACAACAAGTGTTGCTCTTCACACAGTTTTAGATCTTTTTGTCAGATGTTTTCTGAAGGATAGAAACTTCTATGTTTCTACAGCATGTGATTGATTATATTTGCTCAGCTCTGAGTTCTAATTGTAGCTGATGAGAAATGACTGAACCATCCTAGTGACAGCTCTGGATCTTAGACTGTAGGATCCACAGGAAGTTTATAATGATGACCCCGAGCTGTTCTGATGGATCTCCACGGACTGCTGACTGTCAGGAAGCTTCAGAGAGGATCAGACAAAAATGAAACAGAGCTGAAGATGAAGCAGATCTACATGTGACTGTTGATGGTTTCAGATGTGGATCTCTGTGCTGTCCACACACAGATGCAGGCTAATATATACAAATAGAACAAGATAAGATACAAATACTATGAATAAATGAGTGGAGACTAAATGTAAGTGTGAGGTAGATGTATGTGCAAAGGATCTATGAGCTTGATATGAAAGATGACCTGATGTGCAAACATTGCTGTTAAAACAGGTCAGCTGTTCAAGAGTCTGATAGCAGTGGGAAGAAGGAGTTGTTGAGTCTGGATGTTCTGGATTTTGAACTTCTGAAGCTTCGTCCTGAGGGTAGAACTGTGAACAGCCGTGTTGGGGGGATGTGGGGTCTTTGAGGATGGAGGCAGCTCTCCTCTGGACTCTGCGATGGTGGATGCTCCGCAGAGGGCAGCGGGGTCCTGATCATCTTCTCTGCAGGCGTTTGGTCCATAGCAGTAGTGCTGCCGTACCATGCAGTGATGCAGCTGGTCAGTGTGCTCTCCACAGTGCAGCTGTAGAAGCTGCTGGGGATCTTGTGAATGAGTTTGTGAGGGATGACTGTATTGAAGGCGGAGCTATAATCAACAAAAAGCACCCTGAGGTCTTTGTTTTCCAGGTGGGAGAGGGAGTAGTGAGGGGCAGCAGCAATGGCGTCTGACGTGGACCTATTGGGCCGGTAGGCAGACTGCAGGGGGTCCAGAGTGTCTGGGATGTTGCTCTGGATGTAGGCCAGCACCACTCTCTCAAAGCACTTTGCAATGATTGGAGTCAGTGCGACTGGTCTGTAGGCGTTTAGTGGCTGGGCTTTTCTTGGGGAGGGGCATGATGGTTGTGGTCTTGAAGCATGTGGGGATAGTGCTCTGTGTTGGAGTCAAATTGTTAAATGTTGTCATTGTGTTACTTAAATTTGTAAGTCTTAGTTCAAGCAGCCTGATCAAAGACAGTCTTGTGTCCTTGCTTTCCGTTAACAGGAACAAGTTTGTAAACCAGCGGGGCCTGTGGAAGCACAGACACAACACTCTGGCTGACGAAAGGTTGAAGATGGAGGTGAGAACGTGGACTAACTCTGAATGCAGAGCTGGCTTGGAGCTGTGGAGACTTACTGAGGAGTAAAGTGGACATGAAGGAGTCACAGAGGGAGCAGGAGGTGAACAGTGATGTTTGTTAGACAGGATCAGACTGAAGAGGGAACATAAGAAGAGTTTCATGCTGGATTTGAACAGAACAGGAAGATAAGCTCCGCCCAGCAGCTGAGTCCTCTCTGCTCACACTGGTGTTGGACTGCAACATCAGGGAGTCTGCTTCCACATCTGGTTTCCACAGCTGGAGGAAGCTGTCCCACGAGCACACCTACGCCCCTCTGTCATTACTGAAGTAGTGATGGTGTTTAGTCAGTGTGAGACTGTTTCACTGGTCCAAGCAGAGATTTACATAAATGAGCTTTTATGAGTTCTTATATTATCTGATCAGGCCGTTTGCTCCTGTTAAAGATAAATGTGCATCGAACTTTGTGGGTATTCATGAGTCTAACAGTTTAAACCTGTGTGTGACGTTGTGTCCTTGAACGGCCCTGACAGACGGCTGTAGTCCATAATATTAATGTTTCCTGCTGACTGAAATAAGCAGCTGAGCTCTGTGAGGGCAGAGCTGCTGCTAACAGGTGAGTCTGTTACCTGGACTGGACTGAGTGAGCTGCTGTGTCACAGCTTTATCAGTGACACACTCAGCATGTGTGTGTGTGATATGTCACAGTGCTTGAAACACACGTGAAAATATATTAAAGGTTGAATCTTTGTTCTTTTGGTTTGTGGAACAAAAATCAGTAACGAAGAAACGCGAGCGTAAAACTTGGTGTAGAAGTGCAACAAACGTAAGCCGGCTCATTTGATGGTGTGACGCTTGAAAAGGATTTGCGCACCTACATCATTATTTACGGTTTAAATTGTGCTGCCTTCAGGTGCACCTGGTAAATTCAGGAATCTCTACTCCAAACCACAGCAGGATGTTTTAAAGGCTTTTCTGGGTTAATGTTGGTTTGTTGGCAGAAACATGTCTGTGATCGCTGTGTTGTTCTTTTTGATGCAGGATTTCATGCAACTCGGTGCTAAAATCATAACAATGAAGTTTAACAGTTCTAGTGCTCATGCGTCAGCTAGCATGCGGTAGCTAGCATGCGGCAGCTAGCATGCAGCCTGTTTCAGTTGCTCCTGCTTTTACTCTTTACTCTAATTTTTTCTTACTTATTTGTCCTTTACTGAGTGTGTTCACATGTTTAAAAGCTTTCTTTTCAAACATGTGGATCGAGAGAGTTTTTGTTCTGCTGTTGCTTTCACTGAGGAATGGGACCGCAGCACAGCAGCTACACACCAGAGATCAGCTGAGCCGCCTGATGCTGCTGTTGCAGATTAACTGGTGTCTCAGGTTAACTGGAGACGGTCAAACAGATGTGTGACAGACTTTAAGGAGCTGCTGCCAACAAACCAGCAAATAAACACTGAATATTTCATGTGTGACATTTGTGAGGTGGCCTTAAACACAGTCCGTCAGTCTTTTTGCTCTTGAACAGTGAAATATTAAAAACTGTCTCGAGTTTATTTGGTGATGTTCTCGTGCACGAGGCGAAAACAGCAAACAAACGTCACAGTAAATCTTTCCAGCTGATGTTAGGCATCCTCCACCTGCTGAATCCACTTCAGCCTCTTCCTGCTCATGTTCCTGTTTAGAGGCACAGTCGGCCTGTAAATGGAGAAAACTGAACACAGGAATATTTGGATTTCCTTCTTTTTCTCTGCTCATGCTCAACTTGTCTGATTCAAGCTGGGAATATTTATTAGAAACAAAGTGAATAATATTATTTTATTATCACGTTGATGCAGCACATGGTTCAGTTAGCTTTGTATAAACACGTGTTAGAAATGTTCTTCAATCAGCTCTTTTTACTCTCATTTCACAGCCAGTACTTTTTACTTTTACTTGAGTAAAGAAGTTGAATTAGTGCTTGGAGTATTTTTAACAGTAGTACTTCTACTTCAGTACACACTGTGTGTACTTTTACCACCTGTGTCTGAGACCTCCTTCAGGGCCCACCTGAAGCTCTCAGTCTGCTGTGGAAAAAGGAAATCCAGGTGAGTTTCTCCTGATCACCTGAGGCCGTCATTACTGTGTGAACCCACACACCACTCCTCACTCCTCCCACCCGCTGCACACAGTCACTGAGTACAGACCGGCTGATTCCTGTAAAGGGAGAGGCAGGAAGAGGCGGAGCAACACCTGAAAAACGTTCAACGTCATTTTGCAGAAGTGACAGTGTGAGAGAGCAGCAGCAGAGCTGCAGTCGAGTCCTGTTTGTCTCTAAAAGAAGATTCACTGGAGTCCATCAGGTTTCTCTCAGCAACAGTGGTGAGTGCAGCTGATCACACTTCCTGCTTCTACACAAATCTTCACTCTGTTCACTTCATCAGGACTCATCACAGTCACACTGGATCCATAGAAATCTGCTCATGTAACCACAGATCCACTGTAGGAGCATCGAGCTGCTGCTTCAGTCTCACTGTGGCTCTGCTCAGGACTGTGGACTCAGGCTGTGCTCTGGACTTCAGACTGACTCCACACTTCTTGTTTAAGATAAGATAAGACTTTATTGATCCCACAACGGGGAAATTTTTGCGTCACCTCAGCTCAGGTACAGATATCAGAAGGATTTACAAATAAGTACAATCAATGAAAAAAAGTAAGATAACACTATATACAATGGTAGCATACACTGTATGTGATTATGGATATAATTGGAAATATGGAAGACATAAACTATATAGCTTGATATAGCTATTTTACCACTACTATTCCTATGTATAGACATGCACACACACACATGTACACACTAAATATACATATGTATACATGTACATACATATATACCTGCACATGTCCGTACACATGAAGGTCCATTATGCATGAAGTGGTGACTGTGGATGTTCACAGTGTCCAGTGACTTATGACATCGTGATTGAGGAGTTATAGAGTCTAACTGCTGTTGGGATGAATGATCTGTGAAAGTGCTCTTTCCTGCAGCGAGGGTGTTTCAGTCTCTGACTAAAGGAGCTGCTCAGCCCACTCACAGACTCATGCAGTGGGTGATGTGGGTTGTTCATGATGGATGTCAGCTTTACTAACATCCTCCTCTCACCAACCACCTCCACAGACTCCAGGGGACATCCCAGCACGGAGCTAGATCTCCGCACCAGTTTGTCAATCCTGCTCCTGTCCCTGTCCGTGCATCCACTCCCCCAGCAGGCCACTGCATAGAAAAGGGCAGATGCTACCACAGTGTCATAGAATGTCCTTAACAGAGTCCTGCAGACTCCGAAGGACCTCAGTCTCCTCAGCAGGTGGAGTCGACTCTGGCCCTTCTCATACAGGATGTCTGTATTTGTAGTCCAGTCCAGTTTATTGTTGAGGTGAACACCCAGGTACTTATAACAGTCCACTATCTCAGTGTCTTTCCCTTGGATGTTCACCGGTGTTGTAGGGGGTGACTTCCTCCTGAAGTCTATGATCATCTCCTTTGTCTTGCCGGCGTTGATTTGGAGTACGTTGGTCTCACACCAGCCAACAAAGTCACTGATGATCCCCCCTGTATTCCTGATCATTCCCGTCTGATATGCATCCAATGATGGCTGTATCATCTGAGAACTTCTGTAGATGGCAATCGTCCAAATTATAACAGAAGTCTGAAGTGTAAAGGCTGAACAGGAAAGGTGAGAGAACCGTGCCCTGTGGTGCCCCCGTGCTGCAGATTACCACCTCAGACACACAGTCATGGAGCCTCACATACTGTGGTCTGTTGGTAAGGTAGTCGATGGTCCATGCAGGCAGCTGTTTGCCTACTCCGGCTCCCTCCAGCTTCCCTCTCAGTAGTGCGGGTTGGATGGTGTTGAAAGCACTGGAGAAGTCAACAAACATGATCCTCACAGTGCTCCCCGCCTACTCTAAGTGAGAGAGGGATCGGTATACCAGGTAGATGACAGCGTCATCCACCCCAATTCCAGAACGGTAGGCGAACTGCAGGGGGTCCAACACTGAGCCCACCAGTGGCCGAAGGTGGTGCAAGATGAGCCTTTCTATGGTCTTCATCAGATGAGAAGTCAAGGCAACAGGCCTGAAGTGGTTGGGCTCCCTGGGGTGTGCGATTTTTGGCACCGGAACCACACAGGAAGTCTTCCACAGTTCAGGAACCATCTCCAGGCTCAGGCTCAGGTTGAAGATGTACAGGACCACCTGACAGAGCTGGTCTGCACAGTCCCTGAGCAGTCTGGAGCAGATTCTATCCGGACCTGCTGCCTTCCTCTTGAGCTGATTTCTCACCTGATCAGCTGTGAAGGAGATGTGAGGCTGGGCTGGAGTGGGGGTGGGGCTGGCTTTGTTGTGGATAGATGTGTGGATAGGGGTGAAGCAGGGTTGTGGTGAGAGGAGAGCTCAGGTGACAATGGCATTGCACCCGGAGGGGGGGGGGCGGCAACTGGAGGGGGGTTAATGGAACCTGGGGGGTGGGAGAGGTGATCAGTGGGCCATTGTCAAATCTGTTATAAAACAGATTCAAGTCGTTAGCCCACCCCCGGCCAGCAGACACTGTGGCTCCTCCATTGTCCTGGAAGTGTCCAGAGATTTTTTTCATGCTCCTCCAGACTTCTCTGATGTTTTTCTGTTGGAGTTGGTTTTCCATCTTCCTCCTGAAGCGCTCCTTGCCTTCTCAGATCTTGTATTTAAGATCCTTTTGGACTTTCTTAAGTTCCTCCTTGTCTCCCGACCAGAAAGCACTCTTCTTCTTGTTCAGCAGGGCCTTCAGTTCTGGGGTGACCCACGGTTTATTGTTTGAGAAACACTGTATCTTCTTGGTAGGCACAGTGTTCTCAACACAGAAATTAATGTAGTCCGTGATGCAGTGAGTGAGGGCGTCGATGTCCTCACCGTGAGGCTTGCAGAGTTCCTGCCAGTCTGTGCATTCAAAACAGTCTCTTAAGGCCTCAGTGCATTCCTCAGACCACACCCTTATCACCTTCTTCGTAGGGGGGGTTCCTCTTCACCATAGGAGTGTAGGTGTGGTGGAGAAGGACCAGGTTGGGGTCTGAGTGGCCAAGCGGGGGGAGGGGTGATGCACTGTAAGCCTGCTTTGTGTTGGCAAACAATAGATCCAGGGTTTTGCTGTCCCTTGCATGGCAGTCAACGTACTGGGAGAAGTTAGGGAGAGTGACAGATAGTGAGGCATGATTGAAGTCCCCAGAAATAATAATGAGGGACTGCGGATGTGCCATCTGTAGCTGAGAGACAGTGGAGTGAATGTAATCACAGGCTGCTGTAGCGTCGGCCGAGGGTGGGATGTAAACAGTCAGCACAATAGCGTGTGAAAATTCCCTGGCCAGGTGGTATGGCCGGACGCTAACTGCCAACAGTTCAATGTCTTTGGTACAGCTCTGTTCCTTCACAGTGATGTGTCCCGGGTTACACCATCTCTCACTGACATACATTGCTAGTCCCCCACCTCTCCTCTTACCACTCTCCATTGCACTCCGGTGCTCTAACCAGTTGAAAGCCATCCAGAGTTATGACAGAGTCCGGTGTGGGGTCCGTGAGCCATGTCTCAGTGAACAGGAGGAGGCTGCTCTGCTTGTACGCCCACTGCAGTCTGGTTAGCACAATTAGCTCTTCCATCTTGTTGGGTAAAGATCTTACATTACCCATGAGAATGGATGGAATGCTTGGTTTGTACCGTCTCCTTCTTTCCTGGTACTTCACTCCAGCCCTGTGTCCCCTCCTCCAACGTTGTAATTCCTTCGGAGTCTTGGGTCGCTCCTCTGGGAGTACTTTCCTGTTGCTCAGTGCTAGCAGCTGCTCCCTACTGTAAACAATGGCTTAGCTTACAGATTCTCCAGAAGTGGTGGTAAAAAGTCCCAAAAAGAGTAGAAGACATGCTACTACTCTCACGAAAATTTGTGGGTCCATGTTGCACAACAAATAAAACACGACCAAGAGTGTCGGGTAAAAAAAAGCTTAAAGCACAAGAAAAAACAGAAAGGAAAGGAAAAAGCTGGGAGCTGAGGAAACAGGCTGCCTACCGTGGCGCCATCTTGGATGTTATTGGGGTGATTTATTCATCACTTCCTGTTCCTATTAGATTGATTCTGGATCTGATTGATCATAAGGATTACAGACGTGAAAACACCTATTTATTCTTTATTGATATAAAGCCTTTGACACTGTAAACCAGCAGATTTTGGTCAGTACTTCAAAAAGTCATTCACACATTTTACAAAGATTATCTGACTTCGTGTATCCTGTAAGAGTCACAAATGTTCCTCAATCATTCAGAAAACAGTCGATGCTGCACTTTATAACTTTGTGTGGAAACATGAATCTCATTATTTAAACAGATGTGTTTGAATCATCCTGATAATCAGGCTTTAAACATGTCAGAGTTCCACACATCAGCTGTGATATTCAAGCTGACCTGGATCAAACATGTCATCAGACACAAACATAGATGATGCTGTTTAATCCCAAAGCTTATTTAAACGAACTGGAGGACAGAATTCCTCCTTAAATGTGATTTTGATCAAATCCACTGGTCTCATTTTCACACACAGGCTTTATCATGGTGGCTTCTTCTCTACTAACATCAATCTTTTATTTGGACAAACAAATATGTGAAACACAAAAATAAATCAATGTTTTCTGAGGATCCAGAATAACATGAATGATGTATCCCAGCGAGTGACTGGAAAAATTCATCTTCTTCCATATCCTGAGTTTGTGAGGAGCTGTGATGTTCCAGTATCTGTGAGAGAAAACAGGACAGTTTTTACTGACGCACAAATGGACCAAATATACAGACACCTCTGAATAAACATGTTCTCATCAATGCCATTAAAATACTGGATCAACAGTTAATAACACATTTCTGAGGTTTGTGATTCATCGTCCTCCTCACTGTCAGCTCTACTGGAACAGTCACTGTTTAATATTAATGGCTCGTTGATCTGGACTTACAATAAGAAGTATTCAGTCACCAACAAGGTCGAAGTTTACTTCACAGTAATTGATGGAAAATATCCAACAAACTGATTTATTCAAGTATACAAATGATCTGGATGAATCTTGGACCTTCTGTAAAACAGAGAAACAATTTCACGTCTTTGTAACGACTGTATTTATCTTCATCCTCAAACGTTGATCCTGTTCATCTGGACGCTGCACTGTACAGCAGACACTACGATGTTAGGTTTGTGTTTGGATGAACCAGTTTGTGTCTGAGTGTGTTGCTGGGTCTCCACCAGTTACTCTGAGAACTGAAGAAGCTTCTCTGATGAAACGTCTTCAAGAAACTCAAAGAAGTCCAGACGCTTTTCTCTCCAAGCTCCTCAGACTACTGACGCTTGTTTCTCTCTTTGTAAAAATGAAATTTAAAGTGAATTTTGAATCAAATGTTTCTCTTCTTTCTCCCTCAGAGTGCAGACATGTCTGCTGCCAGCAATCTGCGATCTGAAGATCAGTTTCTGTGCTCCATCTGTCTGGATGTGTTCACTGATCCAGTTTCTACACCATGTGGACACAACTTCTGTAAAACCTGCATCAGTCAGCACTGGGACATGAATGTCATGTGTCAGTGTCCCATGTGTAAAGAGACTTTCTACACTCGACCTCAGCTGAGGGTCAACACCTTCATCTCTGAGATGGTTGCTCAGTTCAGACGTGAAGCTCAGCAGAAAGCCAGCAGCAGCAGCTCAGAGCAACAAGCTGCCAAACCAGGAGAAGTTCCCTGTGACGTCTGCACTGGAACCAGACTGAAGGCCCTGAAGTCCTGCCTGGTGTGTCAGACCTCCTACTGTCAGACTCACCTGGAGCCTCATCTGACAGTGAAACGTCTGAAAAGACATCAGCTGATTGATGCTGTGGAGAACCTGGAAGGCAGGATGTGCACGAAGCACGATAACCTCCTGGAGCTGTTCTGTAAGACCGACCAGACATGTGTCTGCATGCTCTGCCCTGTTTTAGACCACAAGAACCACGAGTTTGTTCCTCTGAGAGAAGAATATGAAGGAAAGAAGGCAGAGCTGGAGAAGACAGAGGCTGAGATTCAGCAGATGATCCAGAAGAGACGACTGAAGATTCAGGAGATCACAGAGTCGGTGAAGATGAGTAAAGATGCTGCAGACAGACAGAAAGCAGAAGGTGTTCAGGTCTTCACGGCTCTGATGGAGTCTGTTGAGAGACGCCTGAAGGAGCTCATGAAGGAGATCGAAGACAAACAGGAAGCTACAGAGAAACAGGCTGAAGGTCTCATCAAAGATCTGGAACAGGAAATCTCTGAGCTGATGGAGAGAAGCTCTGAGGTGGAGCAGCTCTCACGCTCTGAAGACCACCTTCACCTCCTCCAAAGCTTCTCCTCCCTGAAAGCTGCTCCACCCAGCAAGGACTGGACAGAGGTCAGAGTTCATCCACCATCATATGAGCGGACTGTGGGGAGAGCTGTGGCTCAGCTGGAGGAGACAGTCTGGAAACCCATGAAGAAGAAGCTGTTACAGGCTGAGCTGCAGAGGGTGCAGCAGCATGAGGTGGATGTGACTCTGGATCCTGATACAGCTCATCCTAATCTCGTCCTGTCTGATGATGGAAAACAAGTGTACTGTGGTGATGTGAGGAAGAAACTTCCAGACAACCCAGAGAGATTTTCTAAGTGTCCTTGTGTTTTAGGAGAGCAGAGTTTCTCTTCAGGCAGATTTTACTTTGAGGTTCAGGTTAAAGGAAAGACTAAATGGGATTTAGGAGTGGCCACAGAGTCGATCAACAGGAAGGGAAACATCACACTGAGACCTCAGGATGGTTTCTGGACTGTGTGGCTGAGAAATGGAAATGAGTACATAGCTGGTGCTGGTCCTTCAGTCCCCCTCTGTCTCCATCCTGGTCCTGAGAAGGTGGGGGTGTTTGTGGATTATGAGGAGGGTCTGGTCTCCTTTTATGATGTAGGTGCTGCAGCTCTGATCTACTCCTTTACTGGCTGCTCCTTCACTCACAGACTCCACCCATACTTCAGTCCCTGTAACAATGATGGAGGTAAAAACTCTGCACCTCTGATCATCTGTCCTGTCAATCAAACTGATCAACGACTGATTTTATTGGATGAATGATTGATTTTTCTTGAAGGGAACAAATGAACATATTGAGTGTAAATCCTCTACAGTCTCCATGTTTCTATAGAATCTGATCATCAGGACTCTGATTCACACTTTGATTCTCATGGAGTTTGATTTGAACAGAAGAAAAGTTGAATCAGGAAATGTAAAAGTTGAATCAGGAAATGTTCCCACTGATGGAGACTCGAGCTGAAGAGCAAATATCAGAGAACAAATGTCCAAAAGCTTCATTTACAATAAAGTTTGTTCAATGCTTTGAGTGAATCCAGACTCATGTGTGGCTGTTATACGGAGCATCAGAGTCCAGCTGAGTTATGTTGGATACAAACTGCTTATTTTGGCTCTGTGAGGAGTTTTGTTCACTGAAAACTGATGAGACGGATAATATTCAAAGAACTCTGTAGAGATTCATGCATCCATGTTCTCCACCTGCAGGTGTGGAGGAGAAAGGTGGAGCACAGACTGCTGCATCCTTCCAGTCACATCATTTTGATGATTATATTTGCATGTTGTGATGATTTGGGTTAAAGACAAACAGAGTTGAACGGCTGCAGTCACAGCATGAAGACGAGGCAACGATGCAGCAACAACACAAAGAACAGCTGCAGACAGACACACACACACACACAATATCATTTTATTCTGTCTTTGCACATTGCACTTTATGTCGTCCTGTGTTGATTGTCTGTTACAGTGGGGCAAAAAAGTATTTAGTCAGCTACCGATTGTGCAAGTTCCCCCACCTAAAATGATGACAGAGGTCAGTAATTTGCACCAGAGGTACACTTCAACTGTGAGAGACAGAATGTGAAAAAAAAATCCATGAATCCACATGGTAGGATTTGTAAAGAATTTATTCGTAAATCAGGGTGGAAAGTAAGTATTTGGTCAATAACAAAAATACAACTCAATACTTTGTAACATAACCTTTGTTGGCAATAACAGAGGTCAAACGTTTACTATAGGTCTTTACCAGGTTTGCACACACAGTAGCTGGTATTTTGGCCCATTCCTCCATGCAGATCTTCTCGAGAGCAGTGATGTTTTGGGGCTGTCGCCGAGCAACACGGACTTTCAACTCCCGCCACAGATTTTCTATGGGGTTGAGGTCTGGAGACTGGCTAGGCCACTCCAGGACTTTCAAATGCTTCTTACGGAGCCACTCCTTTGTTGCCCGGGCGGTGTGTTTTGGATCATTGTCATGTTGGAAGACCCAGCCTCGTTTCATCTTCAAAGTTCTCACTGATGGAAGGAGGTTTTGGCTCAAAATCTCACGATACATGGCCCCATTCATTCTGTCCTTAACACGGATCAGTCGTCCTGTCCCCTTGGCAGAAAAAACAGCCCCATAGCATGATGTTTCCACCCCCATGCTTCACAGTAGGTATGGTGTTCTTGGGATGCAACTCAGTATTCTTCTTCCTCCAAACACGACGAGTTGAGTTTATACCAAAAAGTTCTACTTTGGTTTCATCTGACCACATGACATTCTCCCAATCCTCTGCTGTATCATCCATGTGCTCTCTGGCAAACTTCAGACGGGCCTGGACATGCACTGGCTTCAGCAGCGGAACACGTCTGGCACTGCGGGATTTGATTCCCTGCCGTTGTAGTGTGTTACTGATGGTGACCTTTGTTACTTTGGTCCCAGCTCTCTGCAGGTCATTCACCAGGTCCCCCCGTGTGGTTCTGGGATCTTTGCTCACCGTTCTCATGATCATTTTGACCCCACGGGATGAGATCTTGCGTGGAGCCCCAGATCGAGGGAGATTATCAGTGGTCTTGTATGTCTTCCATTTTCTGATGATTGCTCCCACAGTTGATTTTTTCACACCAAGCTGCTTGCCTATTGTAGATTCACTCTTCCCAGTCTGGTGCAGGTCTACAATACTTTTCCTGGTGTCCTTCGAAAGCTCTTTGGTCTTGGCCACGGCGGAGTTTGGAGTCTGACTGTTTGAGGCTGTGGACAGGTGTCTTTTATACAGATGATGAGTTCAAACAGGTGCCATTCATACAGGTAACGAGTGGGGGACAGAAAAGCTTCTTACAGAAGACGTTACAGGTCTGTGAGAGCCAGAGATTTTCCTTGTTTGAGGTGACCAAATACTTATTTTCCACCCTAATTTACGAATAAATTCTTTACAAATCCTACCATGTGGATTCATGGATTTTTTTTTCACATTCTGTCTCTCACAGTTGAAGTGTACCTCTGGTGCAAATTACTGACCTCTGTCATCATTTTAAGTGGGGGAACTTGCACAATCGGTGGCTGACTAAATACTTATTTGCCCCACTGTATATGTAGGGATGGGTAACGGTATCCGGTACACTTTAGATTCCAGCCAATCATTTTACCTTTGCAAGCGTAGTAGGCGGGTCCAGGTATGTACGTTCTTTTAGAGCAGAGCTACAGATTAAAAATGTTCAAGGCGAAGCGGTCAAAGTCTGGCTGTACTTCACAGCAAAATATGCAAACTCAGCAGCAACAAGTGCTTTAAGCTGATACTGTGATACTGTGCAAAGGAGGTAACACCTCAAATCCGATGAAACACCTGGCGACGGATAGCGTTTTTTTTTTAAAAGCCGAGAAATGCGCCGTATTTGATAGCTTGCTGCGAGACTTCACACCGAGCACATCTACTGCGGTTGTGGTGCCTGTTATCGGACCCGGAGTTTGCAACATCCCCCAAAAACCTGAAGAGGAGAGTCCTGGCCCCTAGCCCTGCCAGTGTAGCAGAAATGATGAGGATGATGATGCAGCAGCAGCCATTCTTCTCTGCGTGAGTAGCTTAATGTTGTTCGTGTGTAATTTACGTTGAGTAGGCTAACCACGTTATTACATGAATGCAGTAAGGTGAACTAGCAAACACCGTCGTAGTTACATGCGGCTGTCTTCTTGTTTGATGGCAGATACTCCCTTCACCCTGGCCAAAAAGGCTAAAATAACCAAAGAAAAAGAGGGAAACAGTTAAACATGAGAGGTTTTTGGACAAAGTTGGTGTTTTTTCCATTGTTTAAGCACTGCTTCCAGCCAAGAATGATACCATATATGCCCCATAGCTGCAGAAAAGGCTAACATTGTTATCTTTTTACAAAAAAACAGCTGAACATGAGAGGTTTTTGGACAAAGTTTGTGTTCTCCATTCTTTAAGCACCGGTTCAGCACCGTTTAAGCAGGAACATATTCTCGTTTCACTGTGTACTGTACCTGGACATGGTTGTGTAACACAATAACGGGAAAAGACAATATTAATTATTATTAATTAAAGAATATATTAATGGGCCAATAGGTAAAGATAAGATAAGATAAGATAGAACTTTATTAATCCCTCGGGTGGGTTCCTCTGGGAAATTCGACTTCCAAAAAAAGCACAGCAACGACCGAAGTTACAGTTACAGAATTGTTATACCATATATATATATATATATATATATATACACACACACACACACACACACACACACACACACACACACACACACACACATATATATAAATACAGAGACAAATATAAATAAAATATACAAAGGGGATAAATAGAATAAATAGGAATAAAAAATAAAAATACAAGTGAATTGCACATTTCAAGTATTGAGTCTATTGCACTGTTGACTATTTACAAAAGTATTGCACAAGGTATTGTACAGTGAGGTGAAGAGGCACTACAGCTTAGTTGTTCTCCCTCCTTTGTCCTCCTGTCTCCCCTCCCTCTCCCCTCCAGAGAGGAGTTAAACAGTTTGATGGCGTGTGGGACAAAGGAGTTTTTAAGTCTGTTAGTTCTTGTCTTGGGGAGAAGCAACCTGTCACTGAACAGACTCTTCTGGTTGTTTATGGCCGTGTGCAGAGGATGCCCAGCATTGTTCATAATGTCCATCAGTTTCTTTAATGTCCTTTTCTCTGCCACTGTCACCAGAGTGTCCAGCTTCATGCCGACCACAGAGCCAGCCCTCCTGATCAGTTTCTCCAGCCTGGATGAGTCCCTCTTTGCTGTGCTGCTCCCCCAGCACACCACAGCATAGAAAAGTACTCCAGCAACCACTGACTGGTAAAACATCCTCAGGAGCTTCCTGCAGATGTTGAAAGACCTCAGCCTCCTGAGGAAGTACAGTCGGCTTTGGGCTTTTTTATACAGGTGCTCTGTGTTGCATGACCAGTCCAGTTTATTGTCCACCCACAGCCCGAGGTACTTGTACTTGTTGACCACCTCCACCTCCTCCCCCTCTATCTGAACCGGCAGTGGACCTGCTCTGGACCTCCCGAAGTCCACAACCAGTTCCTTAGTCTTTGAGGTGTTGAGTTGCAGGTGGTTTGTGTGACTCCATGCGACAAAGTTCCTCACCAGACTTCTGTACTCCTCTTCCTGATCATCCCAGATACACCCCATGATGGCTGTGTCATCTGCAAACTTCTGAAGGTTCGACTATAGAAGCACAGGGATGTGTTTTAATGAGACACAGAGACAAGAATGTAACTCAAAAGAACAAACCGGCTTTAGTGAAATAAAGCATGAGTTTGACAACCACAGGTTAAAGGTGATTTACAATTGTAGAAAAGAAAACCTACAACAAATGAAAGCAAAGTAAAACACATAAAAATAGTAACTTTTGATCTCAATGTTGGGACACCCTAGTAACCTGACTCCTTAACTGTTATAGAAAGCAGATTACACAAATTCAGTGTTCATGCAGATGAAAATCTCACACACCTTTCACATGTGGAGAATGTTCTACACAACAGCTTATCATTTAAAGTCCCAAATAAAACATGTCCAAGGGGTAAAGTCCAAAAACTCCCAGGGTGTGAAAGAAAATAGGGGTGAGAGAATGTCAGTCAGTGGTGTTATAACCAGCTGTGTGTGAAAGTGTGAGTGATACAGTCCTACCACAGCGCAAAGTGCAGCAGATCATCAAGAAAGAAGCGAATCTCAGTCTTTCAAAGTCCAGGTGGGAAGGCTCGCACCTCAGGAACAATCCAGTGTACAATAAACCAGACCTGTCAACAGAAGGGGTCAGCAACTCAAATATTAATTATGCTGCTCTAGCTGTAATTCACAACTTAGAAGTTTGATGACATCATATTTAACATAAATGACATAAAATGACAAAAAATAAAACATTTCTCTCATACAAACTATGCATTAATGCAACGTATTGTAAAACACTTTTCCAAATAATATATGAAAACATTAAAACTTACAGTCCAACTAAGTAAAGTTATTGCAAATGCGACAATTATAAATCAAAGCAATTTAGAGAAATTCAGTTACTCAACAATAAAGTGCAAAACAAACTAAAACTAACTGAGACATACAGTATGTGTAGTATGTGCTCACTGATCTCAGCGCATCGTGGCCGAACACAGTGGTATGGTGTCCCTCAGTCAGAATCCGTATGGGGTTAGAACGATGCCACCTTAAAATGGAACTGAGAAAAAAATATTGTAACTGAAATAAATGTATTCTTGTATTGAAAGTTTAAAAAAAATGATAGTGAAAAAACAATTAATTGAAACTAAATTTTTTGTATCGCTTACAATTTGTTTTTCAGTTTCAATCTGCTGGCACTGTCTGGGGGCGCGCTTGAGCTACATCTGGTGAAGTTGTGGTAAAATGTTAATGTAACCCAGTGTTAATTTGGTGATCTGATATGGTGTGATATTCAGTATATATGTATACAGTGGGGCAAAAAAGTATTTAGTCAGCCACCGATTGTGCAAGTTCCCCCACTTAAAATGATGACAGAGGTCAGTAATTTGCACCAGAGGTACACTTCAACTGTGAGAGACAGAATGTGAAAAAAAAATCCATGAATCCACATGGTAGGATTTGTAAAGAATTTATTCGTAAATTAGGGTGGAAAATAAGTATTTGGTCACCTCAAACAAGGAAAATCTCTGGCTCTCACAGACCTGTAACGTCTTCTGTAAGAAGCTTTTCTGTCCCCCACTCGTTACCTGTATGAATGGCACCTGTTTGAACTCATCATCTGTATAAAAGACACCTGTCCACAGCCTCAAACAGTCAGACTCCAAACTCCGCCATGGCCAAGACCAAAGAGCTTTCGAAGGACACCAGGAAAAGTATTGTAGACCTGCACCAGACTGGGAAGAGTGAATCTACAATAGGCAAGCAGCTTGGTGTGAAAAAATCAACTGTGGGAGCAATCATCAGAAAATGGAAGACATACAAGACCACTGATAATCTCCCTCGATCTGGGGCTCCACGCAAGATCTCATCCCGTGGGGTCAAAATGATCATGAGAACGGTGAGCAAAGATCCCAGAACCACACGGGGGGACCTGGTGAATGACCTGCAGAGAGCTGGGACCAAAGTAACAAAGGTCACCATCAGTAACACACTACAACGGCAGGGAATCAAATCCCGCAGTGCCAGACGTGTTCCGCTGCTGAAGCCAGTGCATGTCCAGGCCCGTCTGAAGTTTGCCAGAGAGCACATGGATGATACAGCAGAGGATTGGGAGAATGTCATGTGGTCAGATGAAACCAAAGTAGAACTTTTTGGTATAAACTCAACTCGTCGTGTTTGGAGGAAGAAGAATACTGAGTTGCATCCCAAGAACACCATACCTACTGTGAAGCATGGGGGTGGAAACATCATGCTATGGGGCTGTTTTTCTGCCAAGGGGACAGGACGACTGATCCGTGTTAAGGACAGAATGAATGGGGCCATGTATCGTGAGATTTTGAGCCAAAACCTCCTTCCATCAGTGAGAACTTTGAAGATGAAACGAGGCTGGGTCTTCCAACATGACAATGATCCGAAACACACCGCCCGGGCAACAAAGGAGTGGCTCCGTAAGAAGCATTTGAAAGTCCTGGAGTGGCCTAGCCAGTCTCCAGACCTCAACCCCATAGAAAATCTGTGGCGGGAGTTGAAAGTCCGTGTTGCTCGGCGACAGCCCCAAAACATCACTGCTCTCGAGAAGATCTGCATGGAGGAATGGGCCAAAATACCAGCTACTGTGTGTGCAAACCTGGTAAAGACCTATAGTAAACGTTTGACCTCTGTTATTGCCAACAAAGGTTATGTTACAAAGTATTGAGTTGTATTTTTGTTATTGACCAAATACTTATTTTCCACCCTGATTTACGAATAAATTCTTTACAAATCCTACCATGTGGATTCATGGATTTTTTTTTTCACATTCTGTCTCTCACAGTTGAAGTGTACCTCTGGTGCAAATTACTGACCTCTGTCATCATTTTAGGTGGGGGAACTTGCACAATCGGTGGCTGACTAAATACTTTTTTGCCCCACTGTATATCTATATTGGGTGTTCGGTTATAAAATGTTCTTGAGGGTTTTTGTATTGCTATTGATTTGCGGCTGCTTTACGACGGTCGACTGTGGTAGTAGATCCTAGTGGGAGGGGCTACGAGCTCACATGGCTTGTAGCTGTGCCAGAGCAACACGTTCTCACTCCCAACTCGTCAAATGTGTGACGCATGGTCAGGCTCCCTCTGCTTCACTTATCGACGCGAAGGGGGTACCCTGCGCGTCGAGAACTGACGTGCAGGGTCCTCTCATTGAATACTATAGAGCTCCCTAAACGTTGCTTATTGACGACAAGAGATTGCCGTGGAAGAGCCTGTTGTCCATATTTATATATTTCCGAAATCCCACTGTAGTGACGTGTACTGAACACAATCTACAGGGTGGGCCATTTATATGGATACACCGTAACAACATGGGAATGGTTGGTGATATTAAAGTCCTGTTTGTGGCACATTAGTATATGTGAGGGGGCAAACTCCTCAAGATGGGTGGTGACCATGGTGGCCATTTAGAAGTCGGCCATCTTGGATACAACTTTTGTTTTTCCAATAGGCAGAGGGCCATGTGACACATCACACTTATTGGTAATGTCACAAGAACAACAATGGTGTGCTTGGTTTCAACGTAGCTTTATTCTTTCATGAGTTATTTACAAGTTTCTCTTTGTTCACAGCCATTGACATGTCGAAGAGGTTAACGTTTCTCGCGGTTAGTATCATGGTTGCTAGGCAACCTGAACAGCACGCCTCTCACTTCCGCACTTCTCGTACTTATAGTACGGACCGTACGTAGTGCGCGTAGTGCGCGTAGTGCGCGTACTTCAAGCATGCGACCCTGAATTGGGACACAGCCCTGGAATCGATTAGTCACTTCCGGAGTACTTCCGGTAAGGTCAAAAGGTCAAGGCTAGGGTCATCAATCAAACTCGCATTCTTGAGTGACACAAGCTGGGGTGGATATCGCTCTGTGGAAAAATTAAATTATTATAACTTAAGCTGTCAACTGACCATAGTTGGTTTTAGTACATAAATATTGGGCTGACTGTGTTTCTGCCCATATGGAAAAGAAATAGGAAAAACTTATAAAAGACTTGCATCAGATGTGGCCTGCTTCATATAGTGAATCATATCAGGCTTACATGATTTACTCATGAAAGTGGCCACTTTCTCATTACTTTCACATAAGTATCCAAAACATACAAGTTTCATTTATATGATTTTTCTAGGCATCTTATATCTGTTTTCACTCTTGTGTGCTGTTCATACAAGTTTTCATACAAGTTTTTTTTAGCAGTGTCAAGGCATCGTGAGCTAGTGCATGAGGTTGAGAAATACTTTATTATACGTTTTTAAAAGTTTTAAATTGTGTAACAAAAAAATATACAAATACCAATTTAATAATTGTTTAAGTATTATTAAACAGCACAAGACACAATAGTAGGAATATGCTTGTTTGATATTTAGCAGAACAGTGTCCAAGATGTTTACTGATATACTTTCTTGCATTTGAAAATCACCGTTGGACTGAGTTTAACTGCATTAGAAGAAATGCTGATAGTTATTTTTTAGCCATTCTTATAGTCTTTAAGTGTTCTACTATAAATCTCAAGTTCAAGGATGATAAAACATTAGCAAAATTTAAAATAGTAAGCTACCACAAAATTTATATATATTTTTATTTTGTTAGATTTAAAATCTTTTTCAGTGGATAAACCATTAGTATTGCTCACTCAGAAAAAATGAAGTCATCTGTAGTACTTTGTACTCACAATGATTAAGTCGTCCTAATTTAGTCATCTTAAGTAAGCGTTGTTAGTGTTTCTTTGTTTTTCTAGGCAATGCGTTTGCATACGTTTTTTAAGCTCAGAGAACTAGTTAGATTTTACAGTGCGGATGTATGTGATATTTAAGAGCACACTGATAAGCATGAAGCATTTAAATGCACAGAACATTTTGATTCAATGCTTAAGATTTTAATGATGAAGAAGATGAGAAACAATTCATTCTGGGAAACAAAGCTTTGCTAAAAGCATTCTTTCAAGTACACATGCAATCTGCTCCTGTTAAAAGAGCAACTCCAGCTTATGTCACTTGTCGCTTCATTCCTTATGCAGCACTACAGTAAAAGAAAAGAAGTAAATCAAATCAGAACCAGATTCTTATTGTGATATATTAGAGGATTTGCTCTGTCATCAGGTAGGCCACGCCTTCACGAGAGCCCAGGAATCAGCAGATGGCCCTGACACAAATAAATGGGTATTGGCTGTCACATCTCCCATCATTCCAACACTTGCTTCCTGTAAGTACACAAGATCAGCATGAACTGAAATCACAATCACATGGAGAAATGATCACTGATCTAAATATGTTGTTCTGTATAACAACAGCACCTGACACATACATGTGTTTAGCATTGCATCAGAACACTATGTAAATAATTAATATGATAGAAAAATGTACTGCTGACGTTTTTTCACTCATCACTGTTTGTCACATTAAATGCATAAAGATTATTTGGGGGATTCTGGGTATTGTTTCCTTTTTTTCTTTAACATTTATAGTGCTCTTACATTGTACTTTTAGCTTTACCTGAAAAATTCACCATTAAGCAATGCTCGTTTCCCCCAGCGTTGTTAGGTTCTCCGTGACACCATTGAGTAAATGTGAAATAGGTTCCATCAATCCAAAACCAGTAATTCTCCTAGAAAACAGAAAAACGTAGGCAAGACTATGTTTACAAGTAAGCTACAGTTCCAAGTTCTAAATGTGCATGTAGATACAATAATATGAAGAAGGAACTTTAAAGTCTTGAATAATCAGATCCCATCTTAAAGACCTCCATATCTACTGCAGGTGGGAACTAATCCCTGAGCCTGGTTCTGCCTCAGGTTTCTTCCTGTTAAAAATAGTTTTTCTTCCCCACTGTCACCACGTGCTTGCTAATGGGGGAGGGTCATCTGAATAATGATAAGTGATATACCTGTTGACCATCTGAGCCACCAACCCATGTTAGTCCACTTTCACGAGAGGCACTAGATATGACGGCTCGAATGAACTGGTACTCGTCGTTGCTGTTTACAGATGCCAGGTTTGCATTCAAGGACTGGCAGATTCGCTACAATGGAAATCAACAGACTGAGTTCATAGAAATGACAACGTAAACAGAAAGATTTAAGATTGCACAAAGGATAAATGATAAATTCACATCAGTGCTTTTACCTGCGCCTGAGCCCAAGTCATTTGACAGTTATCGTAGAGAAAGCATCGATTCCCATACTGAGTCCAGCCGCTTGGACAAGATGCTGCTCTCTTCTCAACACGATGTTCTGCTGAAGACAATCAAAGAATATTGAGCTACTTTACTGTGTCGGAAAAAGTTTTTAAAATATAAATGATGAAGTAGAAGAGCTAAAGAAGAATCTGACATTTCAGCAGACGTTTGTCACCAGAGCAAAATCACAAAGTGAGGCTGTTGTGAAAGCAAGTTTTATCGTAGCAGAGGAGCCAAATGAGCCCGGTACCACTCTGAAGAGCTGCATGACCAAGCTGTCCAACGTCTTGTGTCCAGACAAAACACAGATTTTGGCAAATGTGAGCCTGAGCAGAAATACGATTGCTGATCGGGTTTGTGAGATGGCCACTGATTTAAGAACACAGTTGTGTGAAAGAAGTAAAAACTTTATTGCATACTCTCTGTGGATGAAAGTACAGACATGATGGACATTGCACAGCTGGCCAGCTTCATCCGTGGAGAGGAAATATTGAACATTAAATCGATGCACAACAACAGGAAAAGACACTTTTTAAAACGCATGTCAAAGTGTAACGACGTGAAGCTGTCCTGGGACAAACTTGTTGGACTTACAACAGATGGAGCGCCGGTGCTGTGCGGTGAAAAAAGCGGACTAGTCAGCAGGATGCAAGTAAAGATACAGGAGAAATGTACCGGTGAGTTAACAGCACATCACTGCATCACACACCAGGAAAGGCTGTGTGGTAAAGTCCTAAAAATGGAGCATGTAATGATCACTGTGACGCAGACCGTAAATTTTATCTGAGCTAAAAGTTTAAATCACCGTCAGTTTCAGTCTTTTATGTGGGAAATAGATTCAGAGTTTGTCCACATTCCTTCATGCAGAGGTTTGTTGGCTGAGTTGGGATAAAAGTTCTCAACAGAGTTTTTGAGCTCAGCAAGGAAACCTGTCAGTTCATGGACATGTATGATGCGGTGAAGCTGTCACAAATGCAGCAGTGCAGCCTGCCTCACTTTCCCTGTTGCCGAGTAATGTTGAACCAAGTCAGCGCACTTTGCTGAGCTGCATCTGGTCTGTTTGGTCCATTTCTTGGTCTTGGCTGCCCAGCTTGGCCTTACCTTGGCCTCAGAAACATTTCAAGTCAGAGAGTACACGCCTGTCACATGTACGCCTTTTACTAACACTCAACAATAGCCTTAAGTAATTCTATATATCTGAAGCTTTCACATGTACACAAGGCTAGTAGGTCATCCTGAGTTCATCAATATATGTTCATTTCATCTGTGTGTGTCTGTGCCTGTGGGAGGTTGTCTGTGTGTGTCTGTGCCTGTGGGAGGTTGTCTGTGTGTGTCTGTGCCTGTGGGAGGTTGTCTCTGTGTGTCTGTGCCTGTGGGAGGTTGTCTGTGTGTCGCACAGAGGGTGAAAGGACTTCATCCCAATAATGTGTTTGTTGACTGTTATTTCTAAAAGCTCTTTATTTCTCTCACCTCATCCCCACCTGTGAAAAGATGACTGAATTTCCCAGAGTTCGTTCTGTTGGAGGTTTATTTCCTGCTGTTGCTGCTCAGAGATCATCAGAATCTATAAAGGCCTAAACTAACAAGCTTTTCCAATGGGACATTATTTTCAACAGACCTGAACAGAGTATAAGAGGACAAGAGAACATGAGTGTTTGTGTTCTACAAATAGAAGTGAAGCTCTATTTGCTGCAAAACAAAGTTGTATAGAAAGATTTTCCATGTGGAAAATTATTGCTATTATTGCCAAATAGCATTTCTTGTCTGGAGAACAGGACTCGCTGAAACATTATCCAGAGCTTTTGCTGACACGACACACCCATCCCATGTTCCAAGTCAAAATCAAGACAAAGTCAGCTTTATTGTCAGAAACCATGTGTACAGATAATACACAGGAACTGGAAACTACAGTCTGAGTGTTGCACTAGAACAACATAAAAACAACATGAAAGATAAAAAGATTCTGAGTTTGAACGTTTGAAAAGAAATGAACAATCTATGATGTTCACTGTGTCATGGCGCAGTGGCCCGTGGAAATGGGATGGACTCAAGTGCAGTTTCAAACCCGGAGGCCAGAGGTGTGGTGTAACGAAAAGAGACTTTATTTACAATGCTCAGAGGCTAACAGAAATTGCAGACTAGAGTTAAGGAACATAAACTAGATGTCTGAGGAGAGAGAAAATACTGTGACTATAACTAGATGGCAGGGATAACTGGGTGCAGGTACTGGGCAGGGGAAACTGTGGCGGGCCAGGGCCACTGAAACAGAGGAGAGAGCAGTCAGGGGGAATCCCACAGAGGGCTGTGAGTGAATCTGAGGATAGTACACTGAGCTGTCTTACAAGCTTGCAGGTGGGGGTTGCGTGGAGGGGGGAGGCAGGAGAGGTCCAGGTGGGCGCTGCATGCAATGCAGGGAGGCAGGCAGGAGAGAATGGCAGTTCCAAAAATGGGGAGGGATTACCGGCGGCTGCAAACTTGTATCCAGGAGAGCTTGGTAGGTGGGTTTCAGAGGTAAAGTTGGCAGATAATCTGGCGAAGACCAGTTAAGTGCGCCGGTCATAAATACTGCCGGTATGATTGCCATCGGGTGAGGAACAACAAAGACTCCACCCAGTGGGGAGGAGCAGATGCTGCGGAAAACCACCCAGACCACGACACCACCCCCCCATCAAGGGTCGACCCCCGGCGCCGAGCCCTGTAAAAAGCAGAAAGCAAAGCAGGATCCAAAACCAAGGAACGGGAAATCCAGGACTGCTCCTCAGGCCCATAACCCTCCCAGTCCACCAAGAACTGCCGGACCCGCCCCCGCTGGCGGACGTCCAGAATGCGCCGGACCGTGAAGGCAGGATGCCCATCAACAAGCCGGGCGGGAGGAGGGGGAGCGGAAGGAGGGCACAACGGACTCACGACCACCGGCTTGACCTGGGAGACGTGGAAGGTCAGGTGAATGCGCAGCGAGGAAGGCAGCTTCAACCTCAGCGCAGAAGGGCTGAGGACCCGCTCCACCTCGAAGGGTCCAATGAAACGCGGGGCCAGCTTACGAGATGCCACCTTGAGGGGAACGTCCTTAGCAGACAACCACACCTTCTGCCCAGGGGAGTAGGCAGGGGCAGCCCTGCGGCAACGGTCCGCGTACTGGCGCTGGCGAGCAACGGAATGGCACAACGACCGGCGGGTCAACCTCCACGCTCGCTGACAATGTCTGAGATGGTGTTGGACCGAGGGAACCTCGAGGTCAGTCTCCTGGTCGGGGAAGAGAGGCGGCTGGTAACCTATGGAGGCCTCGAAAGGCGAGAGGCCAGTAGCAGAAGACGTAAGCGAATTGTGAGCGTATTCTGCCCACGGCAGCAATGAGGACCACAAGGCGGGGTTAGAGGCAGCGATACAACGGAGGGTGGCCTCCAGTTCCTGGTTGAGCCGTTCGGCCTACCCATTCGTCTGTGGATGAAATCCTGAGCTCAAGCAAGGTTTCGCTCCGAGAGCGGTGCAAAGCAACCTCCACACTCGCGAAATGAACTGAGGGCCCCTATCTGACACGATCTCCAAAGGTATGCTGTGGAGTCTGAAGACCTGCTCAGTTACAATCTTGGCTGTCTCTGTTGCGGTGGGGAGTTTGTTTAGGGCAATGAAGTGTGCAGCTTTGGAGAATCTATCTACTACTGTGAGAATTGTGGTTTTACCTGAGGAGACGGGAAGGCCAGTGACAAAATCCAACGCGATGTGAGACCAGGGGCGATGAGGTATAGTGAGGGGTCGTAACAGTCCGGCTGGGCGTAGTGAGCTTGATTTGTTACATGCGTAGACAGGACAGGCAGCTACATATTCTTTGACGTCCTTATCAATAGTCTCCCACCAGAAATACTTCTTAAGGAGTGAGCCTGTTCTCCCCCCACCCGGATGGCAAGCAAATTTGCCCTTGTGGACCCAATCAATCACCTTAGGGCGAGCCACGGTGGGGACATAGCGTCGGTTTGGAGGGCCCGTGCCGGGGTCTGGCTCAGTCTCCAGCGCATGGCGGATGTCCTCCTCCACGTCCCAGGTGACAGAACCGATCCTGACTCCTGCCGGCAAGATGGTGGGTGCATCAGACGGGTCACACACAGGGTCGAACTGGCGGGACAGAGCATCCGGCTTAATGTTGCGGGTGCCTGGTCGGTAAGAGATGGAAAAGTTAAATCGAGTAAAGAATAGGGACCATCGAGCTTGGCGCGAGTTGAGCCTTTTGGCCATGCGTAAATAGGTTAGGTTTTTATGATCAGTCCAAATAATGAATGGATGCTCTGCTCCCTCAAGTAAATGCCGCCATTCCTCCAGCGCCAGCTTTACAGCAAGCAACTCCCTGTCTCCAATGTCATAATTCCTCTCCGCGGGTGAGAGGCGGCGGGAGAAAAAGGCGCAGGGCTGAAGCTTAGCAGATGGACCTGAACGCTGGGACAACACCGCCCCAACCCCAACGTCTGACGCGTCTACTTCCACGACGAAAGGTTTACTATGATCAGGATGGATTAAGACCGGCGCAGAGGTAAACAGTTCTTTCAACCGGGAGAAGGCGGCGTCGGCCTCCGGACTCCAACGGTAAGGAAGCTTAGAGGAAGTCAGAAGAGTTAGGGGAGCGGCTACTTGACTATAATTCCTGATGAAGCGGCGGTAGAAGTTCGCGAAGCCCAAAAACCCTTGTAAGTGTTTTCATGAGGTTGGTAGTGGCCACTCCGCTACTGCCTTCACTTTAGCCGGATCTGTCTTCACCTGCCCCCCTGCAAAAATGTAACCCAGAAATGACACAGATGGTGAGTGGAATTCGCATTTCTCGGCTTTGACAAATAATTTGTTCTCCAACAACCGTTGGAGTACGGCCCGGACATGAACTCTGTGTTCCTTGAGGTCCTTGGAAAAAACCAGGATGTCATCGAGGTAAACGAAGACAAAACGATCCAAAAAATCCCTAAGGACATCATTCACTAGGGTTTGAAAAACTGCAGGCGCATTAGTGAGGCCAAATGGCATGACTAAATACTCGAAATGTCCTAAGTGTGTGTTAAACGCAGTTTTCCACTCATCCCCCTCCCTGATTCTGACTAGGTGATATGCGTTCCTGAGATCCATTTTGGTAAAAATGGTGGCCCCATGGAGGGGCTCAAAAGCGGAGCTGATGAGTGGTAATGGGTATTTGTTTTTAACTGTGATGTCATTAAGGGGCCGAAAGTCTATGCATGGGCGGAGTGTGCCATCTTTCTTACCCACGAAGAAGAAGCCAGCACCCACGGGGGAAGTTGATGGTCTGATGAGTCCAGCTGCCAGTGAGTCTCTGATGTATTTTTCCATGGCAGCCCGTTCAGGGCGTGACAAGTTGTAGAGGCGGCTGGAAGGTAATGTGGAGCCGGAAAACAAGGTAATGGCACAATCGTAAGGGCGATGGGGTGGTAGGGACAGTGCCTTATCTTTGTTAAAAACTTCTGATATGTCATGATATTCGGGGGGAACTGCAGAGAGGTCAGGGGTGCAGCTCTCCTTGCATGAGGGCTCGGTGGCCCCTGGTGGGGCAGCTGAGACGAGACAGTTGGCGTGACAATATGGGCTCCAACTCACGACCCTCTGTCCCACCCAATCCAGGTGAGGGTTATGATGCCTTAGCCATGGGAAACCTAAAATTATGGCCGTGTCAGGGGATTGTGAGGTGTAAAAGATCAGTGTTTCTCTGTGGTTGCCGGAAGTAATCAAGGCAACCGGTGCGGTGCGATGAGTGATGTAAGAAAAGACTTGATCGTTTAATGCCCTAACTGGGATAGACGGATTTAACTCAAAAAGAGGAATCTGAAGCTGTTCAGCAAATCCCCTGTCAATCAAACTCTGCTTGGCCCCTGAATCAATCCGCGCTGTTGAGACGTGGGCTCCCTGACCGAGTAAGAGTGTCACAGAAAGCAAAAAACGGGGCTTAGCGTTAACCCTGGTACCGCCCACCAGTACCCCCGGACCTACCGGCGGGCGGTCTCTTTTCCCTTCTTAGGGCAGGAAGAAATCAAATGCTCACAGGAGCCACAATAAAAGCAAGAGTGTGAACGGCGGCGCCTCTCTCTCTCCTCCACCGTCAGCTGGTAACGCCCGATCTGCATGGGTTGTGCTCAGGCAGAGTATAAACAAGCTGAATGAGAAATACTCAACTTCCACAAAATGACTACTACATAATTCATTCTAAAATTCAGAAGCTATATTTGAATTCTGCACTTATATTCTAATCTCTCTGCGCTTATTGAAACATCCGCGTTTTCAAAAATCTGTGATAACCTTAATTGTTTTAGTAATACATGTCGATTAGCTCTCCATTGTGTAGCCCCTTTAAAATACAGCTTATTTCAAACCGTCAATCCTTCCTCTTGGATGCAGGATTATATTCATTGACTGTAGAAAAGCTGAACAGATGTGGAAAAATACCTTATTAACCTTGTTCAACTGACTAAATGCTGCAAGAACATCTTACTTTACTGGCTTGATTAGCAATGATAAGCACTATACGCACATCCTTGACTGCTTTGTCAAGGAGGGAGTGACAAAGCCGTCCTTCGGTGTAACCCGCCCTCAGAAAAGAATCTCCACAAATATTTGCGTACTCATACTCAAGCTTGATACATTACTCCCTGTCTCGTGAAGGTGTCTGATGATCAGTGTGTCAACGTTTTAAAATTCTCTCCCAAGTTGTGCATTAAGGTGAGCCTGACTATATCTGGCTGGTACTCCTCAGATAATATCTGATGTTTAGATCATTTAGGATGTTTGTGCTTAAATGGTTTTATTTCATATTAAAAACGCTACAGTTACAAGCAAAATAGAGTAGAAAGCATTCTGTTTGTTCAGGCTTATTAAAAGCAGAAGAAAATCCAAATCTCTGGTGTAATGCACACACTGCTTCATTCCTTAAGCTGCAGAACAAAGGAGAGAATAAAAATGCAGACAAGTAGTGTCTGAGCCGATCACGTTCATCTGTAATTCAGACATATGGATTACAAACTGAGTTACAGGTGAACTGTTAGTTTGTTTCAGTGCTGGGATGATAACCAGTGTTGGGACTAACGCGTTATTAAGTAACGCGTTACAGTAACTACGTTATTATTGTGGTAACGAGAACGGTAACTAGTTATTATGCCAAAACCAGGAACGCGTTACTCGTTACTGGGATTTAGATAGGCTCGTTACTCGTTACTTCGTGTGGTGGCATCGCGGAGTTTCCACAGATTCAATAACATTAGCAAGTGGTGGAGGCCAGCAGGTGGATGAAGGAAAAGGGACGCAGAAGGAAAAGAGACCCGAGGCGGCTGCCGGTCCAAGTGTGAACTGAACTTCAGATAAGAAGTTATGACCTGCAGTCTCTCTGGGTCAGATATAAACCAAGTTTAGGTGGAGTTTATTTTCGTTATGCTGACTTTTTCCGTACTGCGTGCTAGCTAGCATGACGGAGTTTCTATACAGCTGGGTGGGTGCTATGATACTGATGTTGAACTTTATTTTGTTCATAAGTTATTAGAGTTGCCAACCATCCCGTCTGGTATTCAGAGAAAATATTACGCGTTTCGTGTTGAGGTGAAAAGGAACAGTTTGTCCCGTAATTCAGCTACAATGAAAAAGACACAAAGCTGGAGTTATCCTGTGTTTATGCTGCACAGCTGCCTCTTCTCCTCTCATTCTCTCCCCGTCCCTCTCCCGTTTCTACTTCAATCATGAAAACTGATCAATGATCAGCTGATCGTCTTTTCTCTCTTGTTTGTTTATCGCTCACTTTGCGCCGAAAGAGGAAACCAGCGGATGTCGTGCTAAACAACAGCAGCACGTTTAAGCTTGATCAGCTGTTGTTAGAATTTATTTAATATTAATTTCTAGTATCAGCTGATGTTTGCTGGAGCCACAGCTGTAAACCTGCTGGTCATGATATGGTTTGGTTATCTGGTGAGAGGGAAACATGAAGATGAAACCAGGAGATGTCCTTACTGAATCATCTGAACAGGTGATGGAGAAACAGGTTTACTTTTTAGGTGACATGGATGAGTTGAAGTTATGAACTGTTTCTGAGAGACAAATAACACCAGGATCCTTTTTTTATGTAGCTGACAGCTGGTAACTGTGCAGGGGCGGGTCTAGCAAAGTTTTGCCAGGGGGGCATGTAGGGCATTAACAGGGAGAGGGGGGCACAAAGAAATACTTTTCTTTCTTATTCTCATTTAAAATGTCTAGCTTTTAAAAAATAATTATCTGAATCTTACAACAAACGATTGATAGATTGATGCATATATACCATCAGAACAGTGAACATCACTGTCACAACAGTGTTTGTTTTCATTCAAAGGCTTTATGATTTTTCCTATAATGGTGGGCCGGTCTCTAGTCAAAATGCCCAGGACAATTTTTTTGTCCCAGTCCAGCCCTGTATGCAGCTCATCTGCAGTCTGGTGTTACCTACATCTTCCTATTCAGAAGGCAGAATTTCAGAGTTCTGAGTACAATCAAAGCACCACGACTGCAGTTTTTGTGTTGGATGTAAAAGGCGCACATGACACTGTGACGTAGGCTAGAATCATGGCAGCAGTCAATGACGGTCCAGGCGTGGGATTTCTCTCGTGGAAATATGCACATTATTTTTTCCTTTCTATTGGTAGGTGGCACAGTGCACTGTGGCAAGTAAGCAAGCTAGAAGACTGGCAAAGTTATGGAAGAAACACATTAACGAGAGAATTCTGAGTAAAACCAAAGTTACTTTCCCTAGTAACTAGTTACTCTGAAAGTAACAAGTAACTTGAAGTAACTGAGTTACTTTTGAGAGAAGTAACTAGTAATGTAACTAAGTTACTATTTTAAAGTAACTTACCGAACACTGATAATAACAGATTATGATAACACATGACAGCAGTGCCAAAGACAGATGGAGATTAGCATCATTCATATAAGAACAGGATCCAGATTTTCTCGCACACAGACAGTGAGAGCGACGGTGATCATGACAATCAAAACAAAAGTAGTTTATCGAAGCAGCCACTCAAAGACACAAAGAGAAGAAGAGGTTCATCTTTGCTGTCACTTTCTCACACACAGCAACAGCATCACTTCTGAACTTCATAACTTCTGAACATTGATTTATGTGTCATTAGAAGTGACCGAGATGCAGGAGTTAAACACAACTACAGCACAGAATGATTCCTTTCAATTTTTAATTCAGTTTTATCGCCACTTCACATAATAAGATATGATTTACTCTGTGTGCTGGAATATGAGAATGTTTTCAAAGCCACTGTATCAGTTAAAGAACCACCTCTGCATTTGCTACCAACTCCTATTAAACAAACAGCTCAATGTCATCACATTAACTAACAGCTGAGTACTCTGCTGTGTGACTGATCTATTTGGAAACGTCTCGTTTTATTTCCAGTGTTCATTTCTGTTGCTTTATCCCACAAGTAGTCAGTAGGTATGCAGATTTTATTCCTCAGACTAACTGTGTGACAGTTCAGTGTAAACTGTTCTTTCAACATCAGGTTTAAACTTCAAAGAGAGACCATCAGTTAAAAGAGGAGATTCAGATTAGAGATCTCTGCTGCCACCTTCTGATGAAAACGCTTTGTTCTCCACGAAAAAGTAAAGTTGTAGCTGTGACTCAGTTCTTCCAGGTGATAAAGTATTTTTAATTTCTTTAATTGGTACTTCTATTTACTAAAGTAAATATTAATAATTCATTTTGGGGTTATGTCATATTTATTATTTGGGAATCTGCTACATTAAACATGGCCAAATATTCAAAATGTGTGTGTGTGTGTGTGTGTTTGAAATACAGCTCTGACTAGAAGAGCGGAAGTGCAACCCACCCACCTGTCATGGTCCTGGGTCGGTGACCCAGCGCTTTCTAGTTTATTATGATGATGATGATTATTATTGTTTGAGTTCTATGTGTTATATTCGGTCTGCCTTTGAGTCTGCGGCTGTGTCTCTGTCTGTCTATGGTGTCACCCCGTCTGTTTGTGAAGCTGTCTGTTTAGTTCTGTGTCTTGTTTGGTTCCCCGTGTTTGAGTTTCCTGCTTTATTGTGAAGGTCTCTGTCTGATGTGAGTGTGTTCAGTTTACATTTCCCCTGTCCCGTCAGCTCTGATTCCTCCCAGCTGTGTTGCCCTCCTGTCTCTCATCCCCTGATTACTTGTGTGTGTGTATTTAAGCCCTGTGTGTTCTCCTGCCTGTTGCTGGTTCGTCTGTGTTCCTTCGTGTCAGTCTGCGTTACCCTGTGTTCCACGGTGTCCTACGGTGTCCTGTTCCTCGTCTGCGTCTCTGCTTCTCATCCCTTTATCGTATGCTCCCAGGTCTGTTATTTTTAGTTCTCCCCGTTTAGGTGTCTTCAGTTATTTGTCATGCCCCACTGCTTGTTTGCCACTACGCCTTTGTAAATAAACCTCACTAGCATTTCATCCACTGCCTGCATCTTGGGTCCTTCTTCCAACTCCACACGGCTCGCCTCGGCAGCCGTGACACCACCAAATTCAACATTGTGGACCTCCAGCCATCCTTTTACAGGTCTTGTCAATTCCTTTCTGATAATTAGACGTCAGTCTGAGTCTGGCTGTTCTTTGTCAGTCTGCGACTGACCTTTGAGAACTTTTCTGTATTTTTCAAATGTAGAATTGAGCTCTCACCCCCATTCTGTGCGGCCTGCTGGAGCGGGGGGGCTAGGAGGAGGAGTTGGCCGTCCGACTGCGGTCTGGAGTGTGGGGCCTCCCTGCTGCTGCGGAGTCGGGGCGGTCTGCCTCTCCCCACCGCAGGGAAAAGGGTAACACCACCTGGGTCTGGGTGCAGTTCCCCCCTCCAGGGGCAAGGGTACCTAGACCCGGTTCGTAGAGTACGCTTGGGGAGTGTGATCGTGTGTACAGCGTCTCTTTATGTCTGTCTCCACGTTGGTTGAGTGTGGAGTAAGTGCATATGAGAGCATGAGGGTGGGAATGGATGTTTGTATATGTGTGTGCCTGTATGTCTGTGTCTATATGTCAGGTTGGGTGTCAGACGCCACCTCTCTGGGGACATCTCAGGCCCTCCAAGGTTTGGAGGCCTATCTCCCCCTACCACCACTTCCCCTGCCAGTGGCGGACTCCCTCAGACATCGGTGCGTTGGTGGTTCTTTGTGTCCGGGGATGGGCGTCTGGGTACACACCGGCTCACTCCTTGACGGCTGCTTATCGGGGCCTGGAGCCTGGGGCTCGCTCGGGCCACTTCGGAGGTGGGGTGCCCCCAGCCTCTCGGCCTGGGGCTCGGTCACTCAGGCACGGCTGGCTGCCGGCGGAGCTCACGGGCACGTCACTACAACCCCCCCTGGCTTCTGCTCCGCGGCTGCTGAGTGAGCCCTCATCTGGGACTCTCCTCAGCTCTTTCTGGGACAGTGGCGTGGCTGCCCCTCTGTTGGTCTTCCTTGGTCTCTTGTGTTCTGGGGGCCTCTGGATGTCTGGAGTATTGATCTCCTCCATACCTGCTTCATGCCCTGGAGGACGGGGCTGTGGCCCCCCCACACCCTCTAGCAGATCATTACATGAAGGAACCTTTTAAAAAAACAAGCGCGTCCATGCTCACAGGTGTACACACGGGTGATCACACACACAAACTACACCCTTTTTGGCTTCTACCTCAAAGCACACTGTGTTCTGTTGATCTTATGTGCTGCACAATAATGTTTAATATTTAGTATTTACTGTCATATTCCCATATATCATTGTGATGTTGTTTATTCTATTACTCTTGTTCTCTTCTGCTTGTTTTCTTTTTTCTTTCTCAACAGGTGATCCAGGTGATTGATATATGCATTTTTTTCTCTGCCCGTTCTGTTGGTTTTTGTTTTTTGCCCTTCTCCCCTGTCCCTCTTCTCAGCTCTTTCTCTTTCTTTCTCCCCTTCTTTCCCCCAGTCAAGTCTGTCCTGTATTCAGTAAGTGAAAATAAAATAAACAATAAAAGGTGAATCAAATGGACCATTACGGCAAGGCTGGGATGGTCAATTTGGTAAAGTAAATCCGTTGGGCATCTTTCTTTGCCTTTAGACAATAATTCTGATGCAAAAGAGCCAAACGGGACAGGCAAAAAAAAAAAAAAAAAAAATGTAGAATTGAGCGTCTGTGGAGGGACGTTTGGACAGGTGTGACACATTTACTATGATGTACTACACAGCTTGGAGGAAGATGGTTTTCTCATCATCTCAGATACTCTTCATCTCTTCTGTGCCCAGCACTCCTTCCTCCCAAGTCTCAAGGTGGATTTGTTCTCTGTTGTCTGGAATGATCCTCCCATTAGGACCGAGCGAACCAGCTGTGGGAACTGTGGATGCTGCAGCAGCCCATCAGAGAGCCACAGAGCTCTGAGGAAAATGAGGCAGTTGAGTAATAAAGCAATGATTTTCTTTTCTTGACTCTTCTATGTTTTGAAACTCATTTACACATGCTTCTTGATGTCAGCAAATCCAAACTGAGGACATTGATTGGGAGAGCTCAGGGCCGTCATACCCACCCAGGTGTTTTGGAGCCAGAAATGGAGTCTCCACTGAAGGCTGAAGATGTCGAATCTCTACGCCTTGACATTGATCCCCTTGTGCCTTCATCTAGTTTTAGAAGAGACATTTACTGGACCGCACTCTCACGTGCTCTGTACCTACATCACCATCTCTGATAGTCGCAGCTTGGCTCATCACAGGGTGAAGTTATAAGAACGTCTTATTTTACCAAGTCCTCTCTCAGGTTCCTAAATCATTGATGGCATTGAGATAGTTTTTTTGAAACAATCTCTTCTTCTGTAATATAAGAACCTCTCCTGCTTTTAATGGTACTTTTCATTTACTCCCTGGTGCATTCTCGTCCCAAATAGATGCTGACAAGCTGACACAGTCACATGGAAGAGGGAGAGAAATCTGACAAAACTGTTTTTTTTTTTTTTAATGATTTCAGTGAACCTCATGTCTAACAATGACAGATGAATAAAATAAATAAAGATGAAAGTAACACGTCCTCTTTAGTTTTCTGTGTTACTAATACTCCACTGATCAGATGTGTGGCTGGATGAGGCTCCTAAACATGATGAAATGCCCACAGTGGGAGGCCTTTGTCATCACGTGCTTGAACTCATCATATGTTTGCATGTGCTGAACAGGCAGTGGGACTGTATTACTACATGCTGTAACTGTCGGGTAGCAAACTGCATGAACACCGTACTGAATATGACAGCTGTGGTTGAACTGCACGGACACTCTGAAGCTTCTCCTCTGGCAGGACAGGAGTGTGGCCTCGTCCTGTGAGCCGCTGTGAGGATGTACTCAGGGAAAGGACAACTGGACTGTCAGCGGCCTCAGACTCTTCACCTTTTTAAAGACAAAGCAGTCATTTAGACAGAAGACTGGACAGTGTTCACCTGCACAAAGAGAAATTAAATTAAATGTAATTATTGACAAACACTCACAGTGTTTTCTACAGCTGTGGCCAAACATTTAGAGAACAACAAGTGTTGCTCTTCACACAGTTTTAGATCTTTTTGTCAGATGTTTTCTGAAGGATAGAAACTTCTATGTTTCTACAGCATGTGATTGATTATATTTGCTCAGCTCTGAGTTCTAATTGTAGCTGATGAGAAATGACTGAACCATCCTAGAGACAGTTCTGGATCTTAGACTGTAGGATCCACAGGAAGTTTATAATGATGACCCCGAGCTGTTCTGATGGATCTCCACGGACTGCTGACTGTCAGGAAGCTTCAGAGAGGATCAGACAAAAATGAAACAGAGCTGAAGATCAAGCAGATCTACATGTGACTGTTGATGGTTTCAGATGTGGATCTCTGTGCTGTCCACACACAGATGCAGGCTAATATATACAAATAGAACAAGATAAGATACAAATACTATGAATAAATGAGTGGAGACTAAATGTAAGTGTGAGGTAGATGTATGTGCAAAGGATCTATGAGCTTGATATGAAAGATGACCTGATGTGCAAACATTGCTGTTAAAACAGGTCAGCTGTTCAAGAGTCTGACAGCAGTGGGAAGAAGGAGTTGTTGAGTCTGGATGTTCTGGATTTTGAACTTCTGAACCTTCGTGCTGAGGGTAGAACTGTGAACAGTCCGTGTTGGGGGGATGTGGGGTCTTTGAGGATGGAGGCAGCTCTCCTCTGGACTCTGCGATGGTGGATGCTCCGCAGAGGGCAGCGGGGTCCTGATCATCTTCTCTGCAGGCGTTTGGTCCATAGCAGTAGTGCTGCCGTACCATGCAGTGATGCAGCTGGTCAGTGTGCTCTCCACAGTGCAGCTGTAGCTGCTGAGGATCTTGTGAATGAGTTTGTGAGGGATGACTGTATTGAAGGCGGAGCTATAATCAACAAAAAGCACCCTGAGGACTTTGTTTTCCAGGTGGGAGAGGGAGTAGTGAGGGGCAGCAGCGATGGCGTCTGACGTGGACCTATTGGACCGGTAGGCAGACTGCAGGGGGTCCAGAGTGTCTGGGATGTTGCTCTGGATGTAGGCCAGCACCACTCTCTCAAAGCACTTTGCAATGATGGGAGTCAGTGCGACTGGTCTGCAGGCGTTTAGTGGCTGGGCTTTTCTTGGGGAGGGGCATGATGGTTGTGGTCTTGAAGCATGTGGGGATAGTGCTCTGTGTTGGAGTCAAATTGTTAAATGTTGTCATTGTGTTACTTAAGTTTGTAAGTCTTAGTTCAAGCAGCCTGATCAAAGACAGTCTTATGTCCTTGCTTTCCGTTAACAGGAACAAGTTTGTAAACCAGCGGGGCCTGTGGAAGCACAGACACAACACTCCGGCTGAGGAAAGGTTGAAGATGGAGGTGAGAACGTGGACTAACTCTGAATGCAGAGCTGGCTTGGAGCTGTGGAGACTTACTGAGGAGTAAAGTGGACATGAAGGAGTCACAGAGGGAGGAGGAGGTGAACAGTGATGTTTGTTAGACAGGATCAGACTGAAGAGGGAACATAAGAAGAGTTTCATGCTGGATTTGAACAGAACAGGAAGATAAGCTCCGCCCAGCAGCTGAGTCCTCTCTGCTCACACTGGTGTTGGACTGCAACATCAGGGAGTCTGCTTCCACATCTGGTTTCCACAGCTGGAGGAAGCTGTCCCACGAGCACGCCTACGCCCCTCTGTCATTACTGAAGTAGTGATGGTGTTTAATCAGTGTGAGACTGTTTCACTGGTCCAAGCAGAGATTTACATAAATGAGCTTTTATGAGTTCTTATATTATCTGATCAGGCCGTTTGCTCCTGTTAAAGATAAATGTGCATCGAACGTTGTGGGTATTCATGAGTCTAACAGTTTA
Organism: Simochromis diagramma; assembly: GCF_900408965.1. NCBI lineage: Eukaryota > Metazoa > Chordata > Actinopteri > Cichliformes > Cichlidae > Simochromis > Simochromis diagramma. The sequence goes on along the minus strand of NW_024387035.1, from coordinate 851,829 downwards.
AACCTGTGCGTGACGTTGTGTCCTTGAACGGCCCTGACAGACGGCTGTAGTCCATAATATTAATGTTTCCTGCTGACTGAAATAAGCAGCTGAGCTCTGTGAGGGCAGAGCTGCTGCTAACAGGTGAGTCTGTTACCTGGACTGGACTGAGTGAGCTGCTGTGTCACAGCTTTATCAGTGACACACTCAGCATGTGTGTGTGTGATATGTCATAGTGCTTGAAACACACATGAAACTATATTAAAGGTTGATTCTTTGTTCTTTTGGTTTGTGGAACAAAAATCAGCAACGAAGAAACGCGAGCGTAAAACTTGGTGTAGATGTGCAACAAATGTAAGCCGGCTCATCTGATGGTGTGAAGCTTGAAAAGGATTTGCGCACCTACATCATTATTTACGGTTTAAATTGTGCTGCCTTCAGGTGCACCTGGTAAATTCAGGAATCTCTACTCCAAACCACAGCAGGTTGTTTTAGAGGCTTTTCTGGGTTAATGTTGGTTTGTTGGCAGAAACATGTCTGTGATCGCTGTGTTGTTCTTTTTGATGCAGGATTTCATGCAACTCGGTGCTAAAATCATAACAATGAAGTTTAACAGATCTAGTGCTCATGCGTCAGCTAGCATGCGTCAGCTAGCATGCAGCCTGTTTCAGTTGCTCCTGCTTTTACTCTTTACTCTAATTTTTTCTTACTTATTTCTTTGTCCTTTACTGAGTGTGTTCATCTGTTTAAAAGCTTTCTTTTCAAACATGTGGATCGAGAGAGTTTTTGTTCTGCTGTTGCTTTCACTGAGGAATGGGACCGCAGCACAGCAGCTACACACCAGAGATCAGCTGAGCCGCCTGATGCTGCTGTTGCAGATTAACTGGTGTCTCAGATTAACTGGAGACGGTCAAACAGATGTGTGACAGACTTTAAGGAGCTGCTGCCAACAAACCAGCAAATAAACACTGAATATTTCATGTGTGACATTTGTGAGGTGGCCTTAAACACAGTCCGTCAGTCTTTTTGCTCTTGAACAATGAAATATTAAAAACTGTCTCGAGTTTATTTGGTGATGTTCTCGTGCACGAGGCGAAAACAGCAAACAAACGTCACAGTAAATCTTTCTAGCTGATGTTAGGCATCCTCCACCTGCTGAATCCACTTCAGCCTCTTCCTGCTCATGTTCCTGTTTAGAGGCACAGTCGGCCTGTAAATGGAGAAAACTGAACACAGGAATATTTGGATTTCCTTCTTTTTCTCTGCTCATGTTCAACTTGTCTGATTCAAGCTGGGAATATTTATTAGAAACAAAGTGAATAATATTATTTTATTATCACGTTGATGCAGCACATGGTTCAGTTAGCTTTGTATAAAAAAGTGTTAGAAATGTTCTTCAATCAGCTCTTTTTACTCTCATTTCACAGCCAGTACTTTTTACTTTTACTTGAGTAAAGAAGTTGAATTAGTGCTTGGAGTATTTTTAACAGTAGTACTTCTACTTCAGTACACACTGTGTGTACTTTTACCACCTGTGTCTGAGACCTCCTTCAGGGTCCACCTGAAGCTCTCAGTCTGCTGTGGAAAAAGGAAATCCAGGTGAGTTTCTCCTGATCACCTGAGGCCGTCATTACTGTGTGAACCCACACACCACTCCTCACTCCTCCCACCCGCTGCACACAGTCACTGAGTACAGACCAGCTGATTCCTGTAAAGGGAGAGGCAGGAAGAGGCGGAGCAACACCTGAAAAACGTTCAACGTCATTTTGCAGAAGTGACAGTGTGAGAGAGCAGCAGCAGAGCTGCAGTCGAGTCCTGTTTGTCTCTAAAAGAAGATTCACTGGAGTCCATCAGGTTTCTCTCAGCAACAGTGGTGAGTGCAGCTGATCACACTTCCTGCTTCTACACAAATCTTCACTCTGTTCACTTCATCAGGACTCATCACAGTCACACTGGATCCATAGAAATCTGCTCATGTAACCACAGATCCACTGTAGGAGCATCGAGCTGCTGCTTCAGTCTCACTGTGGCTCTGCTCAGGACGGTGGACTCAGTCTGTGCTCTGGACTTCAGACTGACTCCACACTTCTTGTTTAAGATAAGATAAGACTTTATTGATCCCACAACGGGGAAATTTTTGCGTCACCTCAGCTCAGGTACAGATATCAGAAGGATTTACAAAAATACAAATAAGTACAATCAATGAAAAAAAGTAAGATAATACACTATATACAATGGTAGCATACACAGTATGTGATTATGGATATAGTTGGAAATATGGAAGACATAAACTATATAGCTTGATATAGCTATTGTACCACTACTATTCCTATTTATAGACATGCACACACACACATGTACACACTAGATATACATATGTATACATATACAGACATATATACCTGCACATGTCCGTACACATGAAGGTCCATTATGCATGAAGTGGTGACCGTGGATGTTCACAGTGTCCAGTGACTTATGACATCATGATTGAGGAGTTATAGAGTCTAACTGCTGTTGGGACGAATGATCTGCCAAAGCGCTCCTTCCTGCAGCGAGGGTGTTTCAGTCTCTGACTAAAGGAGCTGCTCAGCCCACTCACAGACTCATGCAGTGGGTGATGTGGGTTGTTCATGATGGATGTCAGCTTTACTAACATCCTCCTCTCACCAACCACCTCCACAGACTCCAGGGGACATCCCAGCACGGAGCTAGACCTCCGCACCAGTTTGTCAATCCTGCTCCTGTCCCTGTCCGTGCATCCACTCCCCCAGCAGGCCACTGCATAGAAAAGGGAAGATGCTACCACAGTGTCATAGAATGTCTTTAACAGAGTCCTGCAGACTCCGAAGGACCTCAGTCTCCTCAGCAGGTGGAGTCGACTCTGGCCCTTCTTATACAGGACGTCTGTATTTGTAGTCCAGTCCAGTTTATTGTTGAGGTGAACACCCAGGTACTTATAAGAGTCCACTATCTCAGTGTCTTTCCCTTGGATGTTCACCAGTGTTGTAGGGGGTGACTTCCTCCTGAAGTCTATGATCATCTCCTTTGTCTTGCCGGCGTTGATTTGGAGTACGTTGGTCTCACACCAGCCAACAAAGTCACTGATGACCCCCCTGTATTCCTGATCATTGCCTTCTGATATGCATCCAATGATGGCTGTATCATCAGAGAACTTCTGTAGATGGCAATCGTCCGAATTATAACAGAAGTCTGAAGTGTAAAGGCTGAACAGGAAAGGTGAGAGAACCGTGCCCTGTGGTGCCCCCGTGCTGCAGATTACCACCTCAGACACACAGTCATGGAGCCTCACATACTGTGGTCTGTTGGTAAGGTAGTTGATGGTCCATGCAGTCAGCTGTGTGCCTACTCCGGCTCCCTCCAGCTTCCCTCTCAGTAGTGCGGGTTGGATGGTGTTGAAAGCACTGGAGAAGTCAACAAACATGATCCTCACAGTGCTCCCCGCCTGCTCTAAGTGAGAGAGGGATCAGTGTACCAGGTAGATGACAGCGTCATCCACCCCAATTCCAGAACGGTAGGCGAACTGCAGGGGGTCCAACACTGAGCCCACCAGTGGCCGAAGGTGGTGCAAGATGAGCCTTTCTATGGTCTTCATCAGATGAGAAGTCAAGGCAACAGGCCTGAAGTGGTTGGGCTCCCTGGGGTGTGCGATTTGTGGCACCGGAACCACACAGGAAGTCTTCCACAGTTCAGGAACCCTCTCCAGGCTCAGGCTCAGGTTGAAGATGTACAGGGCCACCTGACAGAGCTGGTCTGCACTGTCCCCGAGCAGTCTGGAGCAGATTCTATCCGGACCTGCTGCCTTCCTTGCCTTCGTCCTCTTGAGCTGATTTCTCACCTGATCAGCTGTGAAGTAGATGTGAGGCTGGGCTGGAGTGGGGGTGGGGCTGGCTTTGTTGTGGATAGATGTGTGGATAGGGGTGAAGCAGGGTTGTGGTGAAAGGAGAGCTCAGGTGACAATGGCATTGCACCCGGAGGGGGGGTAGGAACTGGAGGGGGATTAATGGAACCTGGGGGGTGGGAGAGGTGATAAGTGGGCCATTGTCAAATCTGTTAAAAAACAGATTCAAGTCGTTAGCCCAACCCCGGCCAGCAGACACTGTGGCTCCTCCATTGTCCTGGAAATGTCCAGAGATTTTTTTCATGCTCCTCCAGACTTCTCTGACGTTTTTCTGTTGGAGTTGGTTTTCCATCTTCCTACTGAAGCGCTCCTTGCCTTCTCGGATCTTGTATTTAAGATCCTTTTGGACTTTCTTAAGTTCCTCCTTGTCTCCCGACCAGAAAGCACTCTTCTTCTTGTTCAGCAGGGCCTTCAGTTCTGGGGTGACCCACGGTTTATTGTTTGAGAAACACTGTATCTTCTTGGTAGGCACAGTGTTCTCAACACAGAAATTAATGTAGTCCGTGATGCAGTGAGTGAGGGCGTCGATGTCCTCACCATGAGGCTTGCAGAGTTCCTGCCAGTCTGTGCATTCAAAACAGTCTCTTAAGGCCTCAGTGCATTCCTCAGACCACACCCTTATCACCTTCTTCGTGGGGGGGTTCCTCTTCACCATAGGAGTGTAGGTGTGGTGGAGAAGGACCAGGTTGGGGTCTGAGTGGCCAAGCGGGGGGAGGGGTGATGCACTATAAGCCTGCTTTGTGTTGGCAAACAATAGATCCAGGGTTTTGCTGTCCCTTGTATGGCAGTCAACGTACTGGGAGAAGTTTGGGAGAGTGACAGATAGTGAGGCATGATTGAAGTCCCCAGAAATAATAATGAGGGACTGCGGATGTGCCATCTGTAGCTGAGAGACAGTGGAGTGAATGTAATCACAGGCTGCTGTAGCGTCGGCTGAGGGTGGGATGTAAACAGTCAGCACAATAACGTGTGAAAATTCCCTGGCCAGGTGGTATGGCCGGACGCTAACTGCCAACAGTTCAATGTCTTTGGTACAGCTCTGTTCCTTCACAGTGATGTGTCCCGGGTTACACCATCTCTCACTGACATACATTGCTAGTCCCCCACCTCTCCTCTTACCACTCTCCATTGCATTCCGGTCCGCTCTAACCAGTTGAAAGCCATCCAGAGTTATGACAGAGTCCGGTGTGTGGTCCGTGAGCCATGTCTCAGTGAACAGGAGGAGGCTGCTCTGCTTGTACTCCCACTGCAGTCTGGTTAGTGCAATTAGCTCTTCCATCTTGTTGGGTAACGATCTTACATTACCCATGAGAATGGATGGAATGCTTGATTTGTACCATCTCCTTCTTTCCTGGTACTTCACTCCAGCCCTGCGTCCCCTCCTCCAACGTCGTAATTCCTTCGGAATCTTGGGTCGCTCCTCTGGGAGTACTTTCCTGTTGCTCAGTGCTAGCAGCTGCTCCCTACTGTAAACAATGGCTTGGCTTACAGATTCTCCAGAAGTGGTGGTAAAAAGTCCCAAAAAGAGTAGAAGACATACTACTACTCTCACGAAAATTTGTGGGTCCATGTTGCACAAGAAATAAAATACGACCAAGAGTGTCGGGTAAAAAAAGCTTAAAGCACAAGAAAAAACAGAAAGGAAAGGAAAAAGCTGGGAGCTGAGGAAACAGGCTGCCTACCGTGGCGCCATCTTGGATGTTATTGGGGTGATTTATTCATCACTTCCTGTTCCTATTAGATTGATTCTGGATCTGATTGATCATAAGGATTACAGACATGAAAGCACCTATTTATTCTTTATTGATATAAAGCCTTTGATACTGTAAACCAGCAGATTTTGGTCAGTACTTCAAAAAGTCATTCACACATTTTACAAAGATTATCTGACTTAGTGTATCCTGTAAGAGTCACAGATGTTCCTCAATCATTCAGAAAACAGTCGATGCTGCACTTTATAACTTTGTGTGGAAACATGAATCTCATTATTTAAACAGATGTGTTTGAATCATCCTGATAATCAGGCTTTAAACATGTCAGAGTTCCACACATCAGCTGTGATATTCAAGCTGACCTGGATCAAACATGTCATCAGATACAAACATAGATGATGCTGTTTAATCCCAAAGCTTATTTAAACAAACTGGAGGACAGAATTCCTCCTTAAATGTGATTTTGATCAAATCCACTGGTCTCATTTTCACACACAGGCTTTATCATGGTGGCTTCTTCTCTACTAACATCAACCTTTGATTTGGACAAACAAATATGTGAAACACAAAAATAAATCAATGTTTTCTGAGGATCCAGAATAACATGAATGATGTATCCCAGCGAGTGACTGGAAAAGTTCATCTTCTTCCACATCCTGAGTTTGTGAGGAGCTGTGATGTTCCAGTATCTGTGAGAGAAAACAGGACAGTTTTTACTGACGCACAAATGGACCAAATATACAGACACCTCTGAATAAACATGTTCTCATCAATGCCATTAAAATACTGGATCAACAGTTAATAACACATTTCTGAGGTTTGTGATTCATCGTCCTCCTCACTGTCAGCTCTACTGGAACAGTCACTGTTTAATATTAATGGCTCGTTGATCTGGACGTACAATAAGAAGTATTCAGTCACCAACAAGGTCGAAGTTTACTTCACAGTAATTGATGGAAAATATCCAACAAACTGATTTATTTAAGTATACAAATGATCTGGATGAATCTTGGACCTTCTGTAAAACAGAGAAACAATTTCACATCTTTGTAACGACTGTATTTATCTTCATCCCCAAACGTTGATCCTGTTCATCTGGACGCTGCACTGTACAGCAGACACTACGATGTTAGGTTTGTGTTTGGATGAACCAGTTTGTGTCTGAGTGTGTTGCTGGGTCTCCACCAGTTACTCTGAGAACTGAAGAAGCTTCTCTGATGAAACGTCTTCAAGAAACTCAAAGAATTCCAGACGCTTTTCTCTCCAAGCTCCTCAGACTACTGACGCTTGTTTCTCTCTTTGTAAAAATGAAATTTAAAGTGAATTTTGAATCAAATGTTTCTTTTCTTTCTCCCTCAGAGTGCAGACATGTCTGCTGCCAGCAATCTGCGATCTGAAGATCAGTTTCTGTGCTCCATCTGTCTGGATGTGTTCACTGATCCAGTCTCTACACCATGTGGACACAACTTCTGCAAAACCTGCATCAGTCAGCACTGGGACATGAATGTCATCTGTCAGTGTCCCATGTGTAAAGAGACTTTCTACACTCGACCTCAGCTGAGGGTCAACACCTTCATCTCTGAGATGGTTGCTCAGTTCAGACGTGAAGCTCAGCAGAAAGCCAGCAGCAGCAGCTCAGAGCAACAAGCTGCCAAACCAGGAGAAGTTCCCTGTGACGTCTGCACTGGAACCAGACTGAAGGCCCTGAAGTCCTGCCTGGTGTGTCAGACCTCCTACTGTCAGACTCACCTGGAGCCTCATCTGACACTGAAAGGTCTGAAAAGACATCAGCTGGTTGATGCTGTGGAGAACCTGGAAGGCAGGATGTGCACGAAGCACGATAACCTTCTGCAGCTCTTCTGTAAGACCGACCAGACATGTGTCTGCATGCTCTGCTCTGTTTTAGACCACAAGAACCACGAGTTTGTTCCTCTGAGAGAAGAATATGAAGGAAAGAAGGCAGAGCTGGAGAAGACAGAGGCTGAGATTCAGCAGATGATCCAGAAGAGACGACTGAAGATTCAGGAGATCACAGAGTCGGTGAAGATGAGTAAAGATGCTGCAGACAGACAGAAAGCAGAAGGTGTTCAGGTCTTCACGGCTCTGATGGAGTCTGTTGAGAGACGCCTGAAGGAGCTCATGAAGGAGATCGAAGACAAACAGGAAGCTACAGAGAAACAGGCTGAAGGTCTCATCAAAGATCTGGAACAGGAAATCTCTGAGCTGATGGAGAGAAGCTCTGAGGTGGAGCAGCTCTCACGCTCTGAAGACCACCTCCACCTCCTCCAAAGCTTCTCCTCCCTGAAAGCTGCTCCACCCAGCAAGGACTGGACAGAGGTCAGAGTTCATCCACCATCATATGAGGGGACTGTGGGGAGAGCTGTGGCTCAGCTGGAGGAGACAGTCTGGAAACCCATGAAGAAGAAGCTGTTAGAGGCTGCAGAGCTGCAGAGGGTGCAGCAGCATGAGGTGGATGTGACTCTGGATCCTGATACAGCTCATCCTGAACTCATCCTGTCTGATGATGGAAAACAAGTTTATCATAGTGATGTGAGGAAGAATCTTCCAGACAACCCAGAGAGATTTTCTGACTGTGTTTGTGTTTTAGGAGAGCAGAGTTTCTCTTCAGGCAGATTTTACTTTGAGGTTCAGGTTAAAGGAAAGACTGAGTGGGATTTAGGAGTGGCCACAGAGTCGATCAACAGGAAGGGAATAATCACAGCGAGTCCTCAGGATGGTTTCTGGACTGTAGGGCTGAGAAATGGAAATGAGTACAGTGCTTGTGCTGACCCTTTAGTCCCCCTCTGTCTTCATCCTGGTCCTGAGAAGGTGGGGGTGTTTGTGGATTATGAGGAGGGTCTGGTCTCCTTTTATGATGTAGGTGCTGCAGCTCTGATCTACTCCTTTACTGGCTGCTCCTTCACTCACAAACTCCACCCATTCTTCTGTCCCAGTTTGAATCATGGAGGTAAAAACTCTGCACCTCTGATCATCTGTCCTGTCAATCAAACTGATCAACGACTGATTTAATTGGATGAATGATTGATTTTTCTTGAAGGGAACAAATGAACATGTTGAGTGTAAATCCTCTACAGTCTCCATGTTTCTATAGAATCTGATCATCAGGACTCTGATTCACACTTTGATTCTCATGGAGTTTGATTTGAACAGAAGAAAAGTTGAATCAGGAAATGTTCCCACTGATGGAGACTCGAGCTGAAGAGCAAATATCAGAGAACAAATGTCCAAAAGCTTCATTTACAATAAAGTTTGTTCAATGCTTTGAGTGAATCCAGACTCATGTGTGGCTGTTATACGGAGCATCAGAGTCCAGCTGAGTTATGTTGGATACAAACTGCTTATTTTGGCTCTGTGAGGAGTTTTGTTCACTGAAAACTGATGAGACGGATAATATTCAAAGAACTCTGTAGAGATTCATGCATCCATGTTCTCCACCTGCAGGTGTGGAGGAGAAAGGTGGAGCACAGACTGCTGCATCCTTCCAGTCACATCATTTTGATGATTATATTTGCATGTTGTGATGATTTGGGTTAAAGACAAACAGAGTTGAACGGCTGCAGTCACAGCATGAAGACGATGCTGAAGCTGAGCTGTCAGTGAACATGTTTCACTGTGATTTGATTTGAAGAATAGAAAGTGTGTGTGGCTGCTGACAGCTGCAGTCTCTGCTAGTCTGCATAACACACACACAACTTTCCCCCTGAGGCAACGATGCAGCAACAACACAAAGAACAGCTGCAGACACACACACACACTGTTAAAGAACACTTTACTGTTTAAGGCAGAATTCCTCAGTAACAATGATTTGAGTCTACTGTGTCTACTGTGGTTTCCAACATACAATCTACTGAAACATGTTTTTCTTTCTGCCGTACAAACTATTTGATCACAACATCTTTGCTTTTTTCCTCCAATCGTTTATTCTGATTATTTTATTTAGTTTAACTAAGAAAAGCTTAAAATTTAACTCTTAACCTGATTTAAACGTTTAATTTCTCATTAACTCAGACTTTTAATTTATTTCCTTGTTTAATGTATTATTTCTTTATCCTTGTTTAAGTTTTGCCGATCCTTTCTGTGTAACCTGTTTAATCTGACCTTTGACCTTTTAATTTTAACTTAACAGTACTCTTGTTTTGACCTTTGACTAGTGATGTGTCCTGTGTGTCGAAGCGTCGAATTGTGTGTCGGGTAATCTCGGGGGCATTTTTGTGAAGCGCGTATCGAGGCTTGCCTTGATTACGTATGCAGTGACGTTCGAGGCCTCGCGGGCAGTCCGTACCACGTGACTGATTCAGGGACTGGTTCACCGGTTCGCGCCAGATTCGAAATAAAATGGGCAGAAAAACAGCTGATTCCCCATCACACTGTGTTGTGGAATTGGATTACGTACGTGCTACGTAGTTACTTGAGCATTTCTTCTTCGATGGAACCAGCAAGGAAGAGATGTTTTTTTTAAATTTTGTCTCTCCTAATAAAGTATGCGTAAATAGTATCCTAATATTAATATTAAGTATCCTAATAAAGTATCCGTCGGCGGGTTCGTGCTTCGTGTTTCCGCCTTTTTTGCGCTGATTCTGAAGCTGCAGGTTTTATTTCTCTTCAAACAATATTGACCGAACCAGCAGAAAAAGAAGATCCAAACTACACTTCACATAAACATCGTCATGAATTTCCTCTGACTTTTGCTGTTTTGCTTTCACCAGGATAAAATCACACTTCATGCACAGCTTTCTCTCTCTCACTCTCTCTCTCTCTCACACACACACACACAGTATACTTCAAGAACAGTCCCCGTCTGTTTTCTGCATTATTCGCTTGTTTGTTACGCATAAGACCTCCGTTGTTTGTCAGCCGCTGTTCATTCCCATTTAAATACTTCCGAAAAGAAAACCTAATTTCTGCCGTTCAATAGGCTACTAAAATAATTGAAACTTTTTAACATTATGCAAAATTGCAAAATGCTAAGGTGTGTCTCTAATAAAAGCTCTGTAATTTGCTCTGCTTCACTTCAGCAGCATCAGGTAATGTTCATTTGTTGATTGATGGTTTTCTTTTGGTTTTGATCTACTGCTGAATATTTTTATAAAATAGTTTTTCTGTTTTAGCCTCAGCTATGTTGACACAAAGGCATCTGCTGTGATGCTTACACATTAGATAAAGTCTCGAAAGTGTCAGCTTTCTTTTTATAGTTATACAAATATGCAAATGTACTGATCTATGATCTGAATTATACTATTGACTGACTGTCTGAGGCTGACAGTTACACAATCATACCAAAACGCTGTCCTGATACTTTCCACTTTCTCTTTTGTATCACACACACTGAGACAATATTCGGGATAAATAACCAAGAAAACAATTTATTTATTCAGTTTAGAGGTTTACACATCATTATAATCACAGAGCCCGCTTCACTTGAATTGCCCACTTGATGGCGCAGTAGAGCAAATGAATCATCACAATGCTTCGAACCATGAGTCGACCAATTGGGTGGAAAGCTTCAGTTCATCACGAGGCTTCATCTCACCATCACTACCTTTGACCTCTTTATTCCTTATAACCAAAAAAACCCTTTTATCTGATATTTTCACCTTATTGATTGATTATATCAAGGCCCTGTACAGGCTCTTGGCAAATGCATCGAGGAAATTAATGACTGGTTGTGCCACAATTTTCTCCAGCTAAACAAAAACAAAACTGAGGTAATAGTCTTTGGCGCCAAAGAAAAACGATTACAGGTCACCAGAGAACTTCAATCTATACACCTAAAAACCACAAACCAGGCGAGAAATTTGGGTGTAGTGATGGATGCAGACCTAAACTTAGAAAAACACATTAAGACAATAACAAAATCAGCTTACTATCACCTCAGGAATATTTCAAGGATAAAAGATCTGATGTCTCAACAGGACCTGGAAAAACTAGTCCATGCATTCATCTTTAGTAGGCTTGATTACTGTAACAGCATCTTTACAGGTCCACCTAAAAAATCAGTCAGACAACTACAGCTCATTCAGAACTCTGCTGCTCGAGTCCTCACTAAGACCAAAAAAGTGGACCACATCAGTCCAGCTCTGAGGTCTTTACACTGGCTGCCTGTCCGTCAGAGGATAGACTTTAAAGTTCTGATGCTGGTCTATAAAGCTCTAAATGGTTTAGGACCAAAATACATCAGTGACCTCCTGACCCAGTATGAACCTTCCAGATCTCTCAGGTCATCTGGATCCGGTCTTTTATCAGTTCCCAGAGTCAGAACCAGACACGGAGAAGTTGCATTCAGCTTTTATGCTCCTTATATCTGGAACAAACTCCCAGAAAGCCTCAGATCAGCTGAAACACTCAGTTTATTTAAATCCAGGTTGAAGACTCACCTGTTCTCAGCTGCATTTGAATAAAGCACCAAATCCACATTTTTAAGCTTAAATTTCAAAACTTACATTTTAACTACTGATTTTATCTATTGTTCTGATTTTATATACTGTTTTGTTTGTTTGTTAATTAGTTTGTTTGTTTACTTGTTTTAATCAATTTTAAATCATGCTTTTTATTTGTTTTTGTTTCTAATGTCTCTGTAAAGCACTTTGAATCACCTTGTTGTTGAATTGTGCTATACAAATAAATTTGCCTTGCCTTGCCTTGTATATATCTATTATATTTTATCACCTTACCTTATTTTGACCTTTGACCTATGTCCTTGTTAGCCTTGATCTTCCTTCATCAAACGTGAAATTTCTTTCACCTTTGAACTTAAAGCTTAAATCAAACCTTTGTTAAAAAGCTTCTTACCAACTTGTAATTCCAACTTTCTGCATTAAACACGTATCTTATCATATAAACACTGGATCACTGAGAGAACTTTAGGCAGAACCAAATGAAGCAGCTGACCTCGTCAAACTCACAGCGACAGTAACTGACAGTGAATTATTTTAATGTTCTTCATTGTATTTGTTAGAAACATTTATTTTCCTTTAATTGGACTTTGGTTAAGTTAAATCCGATGTATTAACCGACCTTTGAGGTGAAGTGCAGCTGCGAAGAACGCTACGGCAGGCAATGAGGTGCGTTTAATGTCGCTCTGTTAATTTGAGCGTCCATAAATTGAATGTCTTATTTTTTCTTACTTTATTATTGCTAATTTATTGGAGAATTTGGCCATTTAATTAAGATAGATTTAATGCTGTTGGTGGTAAAGATCTGGATGGATGTTTTATTCTATTCTGTGTTTCTATTTTTCAGTTTTACTTTTCAAGACTTGGTGAATTGCCTTTTTCTACTTTTTGTTTAGTTTTGTTAAAATTAGCAGCAGTGAGAAGTGTTGTTGTCGGTCTTGAATATATTTGATGTAGCCCATACTGTTAAGGTGAGTGTCATGTTTTTAGTTGTTAGTCTGATGAAGAATCTTTTACTTTTCTCCAAAAGTTGATTGTGTTTATCTGGACATAGTGTGTTTCAGTTCCAGCTGAATGCAGGTTTCCCCAGTCTTATACGTTGTGACAGCCACTATGGTGTGGTGTCCCTTTAAGACACCCAAGTTGAGGGTTGATGGTGTCATCAGTTTGTGCCGCTGCTCTCTCTCTCTGGGATTATGAGGACACGTGCCTGCACGCTTCTGCTTAACGAGGGACGGATTTACGTTTTCTTCTTGTTTTGTTTGCAACGCTTGGGTTGTATGAACGCTGGGCGTTATGTTGTTGAGCCGCAGCCGTTCAGCCGGGCTTTTATATGGTTGTTGAAGAAGGCGTATTAAAGAACCACCGTGGATTACCGATACCAGCGTGGGTGTGTTCTTCCGACTAGCCTGCTAGGTGTTTTGCCGCCTCCTCTCAACCACGCAACACAACCCAACGTTCCAACGTGTCAGGAGCATCAGCACAGCTGAAATGCATTTTTCCTAAGCACCGCGTCTCTGTGGCTTTTAAACCCCAAAACACGCTACAACAAAAATGGGTCCACCCCAAGGATGGGGTCCCCCGGTGTAGTTTCCACTGTGACAGACTGTGGGCTTCCTCAGAGTGAGGCTGAGAGCGGCAGGCCCAGCTGGAGTCTGACCTGTGGCCCTTCAAATAAAGCTGAAAAAGGCCAATATATGATATTAAATATAAAATATAATTAAAAAACAACATCAGAATGAACAACGAGCTGCTGTTAAGAACTCCCGACGTCCATCCAAGGCCCGATTGGTTTCTGTTTCCATGACAACAACAACCGTATGTGGAAAAGACCAAAAACTGAAGCGGTGAAAAAGTTTTGTTGCAGATTAACTATTAACTTTATGTTATTCATTGTCAGCTCATGCCATCATTAAAGCATGTTAGAACACACATGTAGGATTTCACAAATCATCGCTCCTACATTTAATCGTATCCATAACAACTGTGTGTACGTGTTCGCTTTGAAAACATCACATTCTTTATGTTGGTTGGTTTAGACGAGTGATCTCCAGGATGAATGAGGGCAGAGGCCCGTTTCATGGAGACTGTTTAAGTGTAAACCTGGATTAAAACCCACATTTGAACACCTTCATCAGAGGCTGTGACCATGTTGAAGGACTGATGCTGACGTGCTCTGACACTCATTAGCATAGAAAACAAAGTGGTGAAAGCACAGAGCCCTGAGGAGCTCCACTGGACGGTCTGTTCACAGAACATTTAATTATTTCACTTTTATTTACATGCAAAACATCCTCAGAGAGAACAGCTGTTTCAGAGCTGCCAGCTTTATTGGAAAGATGAACTGAAATCCCAAAATAGTCCAATTTATGACAAACTGACACGGTGAAATGTTGCAGGATTCAAATGTGTCGATAGATGAACTCTTTCAGTATAAGATGCAATAATACAAAACACATGAAGGTGAGGAGGAATTCATTTAAAGTAAGTGTGATTTAAAGAGGACTGATTCTTTCCTGGTCAGGCTGAAGCTTTCACCGTCTGACCTCTGTAAACAAACCGAAACACGTTCAGTGTTTAGTTTTACGAATTAGGTTTCATGAATCACCATCTGAGAACGTCTCCGATGTGGGCGCCACTCACAGGGATCACTTCCTGTAGAAGGGTCACATGACCTGTTAAACCCAGAGAGCTTCGTGTGACCTCTGACCCTGATCACCAGCGTCAGGGTCAGTGAAGGTGAGATACCGTGTGACAGGAGGAGGAACTATAAAGTTTTATTTGTACGAACACGTAGAACAGATGAAGTCAGAACGAAGCAGGTGGAGCTCAGTCAGGGTGGAGGTGCAGACAGGTGAGCTGAAGGGGAGGAGCCAGTCTGGTCAGGAACTCTCTGTCTCCTCGAGTGAACCTCCTCACCTCTGAAACAAACACACACACACACACACACACACAATTCTGAAGGTTGCAGTCAGGGTTGGTCAGGGTGGTGAGGGTGGTGTGTGAGGGTGGTGTGTGAGGGTGGGGTTACCTTCTGGTCTCTGGTTGGTGTGTTTCCTGCAGGTGAGGCTGAGCGGCCGAATCATGACATCACTGCTGCACAGACACAACAGGAAGTGGAGGAGGAAGTCGTCAGCGTCCCCGTCACACACCTGAGACAGACACAGAGGTTATGTCTCTGCAGAGTCACGGCTCGGCCCTGTGGAAACGTCCTGCAGGACGCCTGTTTCTCTCTGTGGTGGCCCCCCCACAGCGTCCCCACCGTGCTTCACTGTGTGGACGCTGTTCTTTGGGTTGTAGCTGTATCTTCTTCTCGTTTCACCTCCTCTGACCACAGGACGTTTCAGTCTGCAGGGTCTTTTAACACAGCTCCACCTGTGGGTGGAGGGGCCCTGTGGGTTCTCCTGGTGTGACCCGAGTCCTAAATGCCTCTCGCTGTCCTGCCCCTCCCCTGTGGTCTCCACCCTCCATGTGGAAGGTGTGGCATTCACAGTCAGCCCTGATTACCCTCAGAACTACACCACCTGCTGCTTCATCAGGTCGAGTGGGTGGAGTCAGGGGCACGACCTGAGTCTCGCTGAAACACACGGCTGTAAGGCCCCTCCCTCCTGTTCACGTGAGCCCAGCGTGGGTCCGTCACACCTACAGACTTTTAAAGGTGGAAGTGGCCACGCCCCCAAACCAGTTCAGCAGTAAGGTGTGAGCAGACGGAGCTGTTACCAGGATGTAAACAGGATGTGCCCTTTCACAGTTAAAGCCTCATCTTAAATTTTAAAGACAAAATAAAGTTTAAAGACGACGATGAGCACGTGACTCACCTGTGACAGGTAAACATATACACCTGACAGGTGCTACTGACCTGGCTCTGCCCACGAGGGAAGACTCTGATGTGACCTCTGACCCTGAGTGCTCTCTGAAGCCCCTCCCACTGATCATCAGCCAATCCCAGCAGAGCACGAACCAGAGCAGCTGAGAACCAGACGTGAGCCTCACCTGTCCCGTCATCGATCACCAGCCTGATCGAAGAGCAGAGCGACATGGTTTGATCATGTGACTGTCACCTGACTCATCCAGGTGATTAACACGTATCAGCAGGTGAGCTCAACAGGAAGTTGCTCTTACTTTGCTTTGGACTGAAACACTGACGAGGTCGAGTGACACTGAGAGCTGCTGCAGCCCTGAGAGAGAGAGAGCAACAGGTAAACACACACACCTGAAATCGTGAGCAGTTTCCTCCAAAACGACACTTTACTTACTGCACCAACACTAACACACCACCAACACGCTAACAACACATGAAGCACTCCGAGTACTTTCACTGCACCCGAGAAACTGCAACTAAACACATCCTGTACACACTGTGTGTATTTTATGCAGTACCTGTGTGTACACGCTGCCACACAGCGAGCAGCTCCACTGCAGTTGCAGGAACAGGAAACACACCACGTGACCTTTGACCTGTCCCACAGCGCACCTCTGCTTGCTGCTCAGAGCCCACTCACCCAGGTGCATGATGGGAGCAGGAGGAGGAGGCTGGGCCGAGCTGATAGAAACCAAACAAACAAATAAACAACAGCACGACAAACACGTGAACCAGACTTTACCTGTAAACTTACCTGGTGTCTCCCAGGGAGACCACAGTTATGGAGCTGACAGGTAAGTACGTGCAGTACACGCTTCCTGTCCTGAAACACACACACAGGTAAACCGCACAGGTACGTAACCATCGGCGTGGCTTTGTATTGAACATTGGGGGGTCAAGATCTCTGTCTAAATAAATAAATCTGGGTACATTTCCAGATGATTAAACAACTATTTTGCTGGTAACACCTGAAACGAGTAAAGAAAACCAGCAGCCTATTAATGCAAGATGATCCATAACTTTATTGGGGGTGACATTGTTGGAAATGAGTCCAAATAAAGAGTCCAAACATTTATAAGCCTGTCTATGTGTGTCTCACCTGGACAGCCTCCTCTGGAAACCAGACAACAGCAGAGTGTTACCTGGCAACAGGCCAGCAGGGTAGGGGGTGTGGCTTAAGTCCAGGTACACCTGCAGACTCCTCCCAGCTTGGTCACAAAGAGTGAGACGCACACCTGCACACACACATTCAGCTAACAGTCAGACCTGAGACTCATACCTGAAGCACTGATGCCTGCAGTTCCTCTAGTGTCCAGCAGAGGCAGCAGTGAGTCGCCCCCATAGACCCCCACGTTAAAACATCACAGCAGAAAAGCCTGATACACAAACCTGAGTGTGTGTTTGTACCTGAGTGTGTGTGTCCAGAGTGGGCAGTCCTGTTGTTCACAGTGATCCTTTCAGACACCACACCCTGAAAACACACCAGCTCTGAGCTGAAACACACACACACACACACACACACACACACCAGTAAGAGTTTAAAGCAGGCTGCAGCTGCAGTTCCTCAGATGGCCACAGGGGGCGACTCAGTGAGGGACGAGCAGTTTACCTGCAGTCTAAGACCTCTGAGACGGACAAGACTGTGGGTGGGACGGCCTGAAAACACAGAGAATAGACATTAAAAATATGACGTCATTCAGGGGTAAAACCGCAAAGGATTGTGGGAACGAGTGGCAAGCGGTACTAGCGCACGCAGGCTTTCACACGAAAACAGTCACACAGTAATAAAAAGAAACACAAAAATGGCAAGAAGCTGTTGTATTATTAACTGTGTTGTATTATTAAGTCTTCTGTTGTAGTTATTACGTAATTTATCATAACATGATTGTTGATGTAGGTTACAAATAAGTCTTATATTGATTTGAATTGAATTCGTTGCTATGCTGCTTTGTTCACTGTGGCTTTTCTGGGATAATGTTTGTTCTTTTGTAGGAAAACCAGAAACAAAATGCAGGAATGTGATCCAGACTGGCCCCTCTATCAGCCTGGGTCATATCGAGTTTAAAGCTGCTACCACAGCCAGATCTGATTGGTTAAGAGAGAGAGCGATATCGAAACAGCCACGAAACGTCCGCATATACAGGGAGTGCAGAATCATTAGGCAAATGAGTATTTTGTCCACATCATCCTCTTCATGCATGTTGTCTTACTCCAAGCTGTATAGGCTCGAAAGCAAGGTGGAGGTGGAGTACTGGTTTGGGCTGGTATCATCAAAGATGAGCTTGTGGGGCCTTTTCGGGTTGAGGATGGAGTCAAGCTCAACTCCCAGTCCTACTGCCAGTTTCTGGAAGACACCTTCTTCAAGCAGTGGTACAGGAAGAAGTCCGCATCCTTCAAGAAAAACATGATTTTCATGCAGGACAATGCTCCATCACACGCGTCCAAGTACTCCACAGCGTGGCTGGCAAGAAAGGGTATAAAAGAAGAAAAACTAATGACATGGCCTCCTTGTTCACCTGATCTGAACCCCATTGAGAACCTGTGGTCCATCATCAAATGTGAGATTTACAAGGAGGCAAAACAGTACACCTCTCTGAACAGTGTCTGGGAGGCTGTGGTTGCTGCTGCACGCAATGTTGATGGTGAACAGATCAAAACACTGACAGAATCCATGGATGGCAGGCTTTTGAGTGTCCTTGCAAAGAAAGGTGGCTATATTGGTCGCTGATTTGTTTTTGTTTTGTTTTTGAATGTCAGAAATGTATATTTGTGAATGTGGAGATGTTATATTGGTTTCACTGGTAAAAATAAATAATTGAAATGGGTATATATTTGTTTTTTGTTAAGTTGCCTAATAATTATGCACAGTAATAGTCACCTGCACACACAGATATCCCCCTAAAATAGCTAAAACTAAAAACAAACTAAAAACTACTTCCAAAAACATTCAGCTTTGATATTAATGAGTTTTTTGGGTTCATTGAGAACATGGTTGTTGTTCAATAATAAAATTATTCCTCAAAAATACAACTTGCCTAATAATTCTGCACTCCCTGTATAAAGCTTACACAGAGTTTCTGTCTGATTTCTCAGACCTTTTATCTGATTTAGTGCTCAGCTCAGATAAAATAGAATAGAATAGAATAGAATTCAACTTTATTGTCATTGCACATGCACAGGTACAGGGCAACGAAATGCAGTTTGCATCCATCCAGAAGTGCTTTAGTGATATAGATATATTACAATATATATTAGCAATAATATAGATATGTGAGTATATTACAGAAATGGGTCTATTATGGTATGTTATAATGTACACGGTATGAAGTATGTTGTGAATATTCTATAACTATAAGTATGTACAGGCTGTAGTGAGTACAAGCTATGTACAGGATATGGACAGGATATAAATATGAAAAACTATACAGAATATGAAATAAATAACTTTACAGAATCTGAGATATACAGCTATACAGAAATGGGAACTATGCAAGTTGTAAACAGTTGTAGGGTTAAAAATTATCGTATGTACAGAATGATTATTTACACAGAGCTATACAGTAGTGCAGTTAAGATAAGTGAGGGTGTAGATAGTTTCTACAGAGGCTATATAAAGTGCTAGTGGTTGTGAGTGGTGGTTCAGTCCATGTTATTATTGTGTGTTTGAGGGTACAGTTGTCCATTGTGGGTGTGTGTATGTTCAGTCCATGAGTTTAACGTGGGTCAGATGTCAGGAGGCAGAGTTCAGGAGTCTGACAGCTGTGGGGAAGAAGCTGTTCCGGTACCTGGTGGTCTTAGTCCGGAGGCTCCTGTGGTGCCTCCCAGAGGGCAGGAGGGTGAAGAGTCCATGTGATGGGTGACTGGGGTCTTTGATGATTTTCCCAGCCCTTTTCAGACACCGCTTCCTGTAGATGTCTTTTATGGCAGGAAGTGGTGCTCCGGCGATGCGCTGGGCAGTTTTCACGACCCTCTGCAACGCCTTCTGGTCCGAGGCAGAGCAGTTCCCGTACCAGACTGTCATACAGTTGGTCAGGATGCTCTCGATGGTGCAGCGATAGAAGTTCACCAGGATGTCTGAGGACAGGTGGTTCTTCCTCAGAGTCCTCAAGAAGAAGAGGCGCTGGTGAGCCTTCTTGACCAGCTTGGAGCAGTTGGTCGTCCAGGTGAGATCCTCGGAGATGTGGACTCCCAGGAACTTGAAGCTGCTCACACGCTCCACAGCCGTCCCCTTAATGTGGATGGGTGGGTCAGCATTCCTCCTGTAGTCCACGATGAGCTCCTTGGTCTTCTCGGTGTTAAGCAGCAGGTTGTTTGTGTCGCACCACTCAGCCAGACGATCCACCTCCTCCCTGTAGGCGACCTCATCGTTGTCACTGATGAGGCCAATCACCGTGGTGTCATCTGCAAACTTAATGATGGTGTTGGAACCATCAGCAGGTCTGCAGTCGTGGGTGAAGAGGGAGTAGAGGAAAGGGCTCATCACACAGCCTTGTGGTACACCGGTGTTCATTGTGATGGTAGATGAGCAGCGGTTATCCAGCCGGACATGTTGGGGGCGGTTGGTCAGGAAGTCCAGTAACCATTTGCAGATGAGGGAATTGATGCCCAGGTCTGTCAGTTTCCTGATGAGTTGTGAGGGGTGGATTGTATTGAACGCTGAACTGAAGTCTATAAACAGCATTCTGGCGTAGGTGTTGTTGTTGTCCAGGTGTGAGAGGACAGAGTGCAGTGCGATGGAGACTGCATCCTCTGTGCTCCTGTTCTGGTGGTATGTGAATTGGTGGGGGTCCAGGGTGGGGGGGAGACAGGATTTGAAGTGTGCTAGGACCAGTCGCTCTAAGCACTTAGTGATGATGGGGGTGAGTGCTACTGGGCGGTAATCATTGAGGCAAGATGGGTTGGAGTTTTTGGGTATCGGGACGATGGAGGTGGATTTGAAGCAGGCCGGTACCACAGCGTGGGCCAAGGACAGATTGAATATGTCTGTGAGCACTCCTGCAAGCTCCCCAGAACACGCTCTGAGAACACACCTGGGGATGCCATCAGGGCCTGCAGCCTTGTGGACATTGATCCTGCTCAGCACCGCTCCTACATCGGTGGGGGAGAGAGTCAGAGGTTGGTGGTCTGGCGTCATGTCTGGTTTGGTTGTGGTTGTGGGGTTCCCTCGCTCAAAACGAGCATAAAAGTTGTTGAGCTCGTTGAGGAAGGAGACATCAGAGGATGCGGGGGAGGGTTTGGTGGTCCTGTAGTCTGTAATGGTCTGGAGTCCTTGCCACATGCGTCGGGGGTTGGAGTTGGAGAAGTGTTCTTCTACCTTCTTTTTGTAATGGTGTTTGGCTTTTTTGATGCCCTTCTTTAGATTAGCCCTGGCTGTGCTGTAGGCGTGTGCATCTCCTGACCTAAAGGCAGTGTTGCGGGCCTTCAGGAGGAGACGAACATCCCGGTTCATCCAAGGCTTCTGGTTGGGGTACATGGTGATCCGTTCCGATCCACAATAAATAATTATTGTGGGTGATTTTAACATCCATGTAGATGCTAAAAATGACAGCCTCAACATGGCATTCAATTTTTTCATTAGACTCAATTGACGTATCTCAAAATGTAAAAGAACCCACCCACCACTTTAATCACACTCTAGATCTTGTTTTAACATATGGCATAGAAACTGAACATTTAACAGTGTTTCCTGAAAACCCTCTGCTGTCTGATCATTTCCTGATAACATTTACATTTACAATAATTGATTACACAGCAGTGGAAAGTAGACTTTATCTCAGTAGATGTCTTTCTGAAAGCGCTGTAACTAAGTTTAAGAATATAATCCATCCACTGTTATCATCTTCAATGCCCTGTACCAACACAGAGCAGAGCAGCTACCTGAACGCTACTCCAACAGAGGTCGATTATCTTGTTAATAACTTTGCCTCCTCTCTATGTTTAACACTGGATACTGTAGCTCCTGTGAAAAATATTCAATTCAGACATATTTGACTCCGTGGTATAATTCTCAAACATGTAGCCTAAAGCAGATGACTCGTAAGCTGGAGAAGAAATGGCGTGTCACAAATTTAGAGGATCATCATTTAGCCTGGAGAAATAGTTTGCTGCTTTATAAGAAAGCCCTCCGCAAATCCAGAACATCTTACTATTCATCACTGATTGAAGAAAATAAGAACAACCCCAGGTTTCTCTTCAGCACTGTAGCCAGGCTGACAAACAGCCAGAGCTCTTTCGAGCCAACCATCCCTTTAACGTTAAGTAGTAATGACTTCATGAACTTCTTCACAAAAAAAATTTAATCATTAGAGAAAAGGTTACTCATAATCATCTCACAGATGATGATATTATCTACCGCTACTCTTAGTACCATTGATGTTAAGTTACTCTTTTTCTCCAATTGATCTTTCTGAGTTAACTTCAATAATTACTTCCTCCAAACCATCAACGTGTCCTTTAGACCCCATTCCTACAAAACTGCTCAAAGAAGTCCTGCCATTAATTAATGCTTCAATCTTTTTTTGTAAGTATGTTTATTGAGATTTTTTGATATAAGAAAAAAAAAAAAAACACAAAAAAACCCAAAAAACAACAGACAACATAACAGCGAGCGCTAAAACACACAAATAAGACAAAATATTACACTGCAACGACAAAAATACTACTTCAACATCAGTTGAAGTAGTATTACTAGTAAAATTACTATTTTAAATGATTCAAAATTACTTCAACTGGCAATAAACAGAAATAAAACACTAAGGTGGTAGGCCGAGTTATTGGTGATCGATCAAACAGGACTTTGCTTTAATACATGGTCTAAAAATGGCTGCCACACATCAAAGAAATTACTAAGTTTGTCCGCTAATGTGTACCTAATTCTCTCCATATGTAGTAGAGCAGTCAGTTCTTTTAGCCACATTTTGAATTGAGGTACAATATCCGACTTCCAGAGAGTCAAGATAATTTTCTTAGCAATTACCATTCCGAACAAAACTGTAGTTTGTGCAGCAGGGCTGAGGTGTAAAAGGGAAGAGGAAGTTCCAAACAATGCAATTATTGGGTCCGGCTCTAATGTGCAATTATAAATACCAGAAAAATATTTAAAAATGTCCAACCAATAGTTAAGCAATTTGGGACAAGTCCAAAATAAATGAGTGAGAGAGCCTTCTCCAAGTTTACAACAATCATATATCACAAATCCTGTGCAGTTTAGTTTTTGAATAATGAAGTCTGTGAAGCACTTTGAATTGAATTAACTGATGCCTTACATTTATAGAGCAAGACTGGATCCTACACAGACTCCTCTCCCACACCTCATCTCCAATTTGCAAACCAAGCTCCTCCTCCCATGCCATCTTCAAAAAGTCAGATTCAAAATTTAAATACTCAGAAAAAGCTTTCACAAAACCAGAAACCAACTTTTTAGAATCCGGGGAACTCAGGAGTGTAAAAATTGACCCCTCTTCCAGAAGAGATGGAAAATTAAGAATACTCTGACGAACATAGTTTCTTATCTGTAAATAATGAAAGAAATGTGATGCGGGGAGAGAGAACTTGTTCTGCAACTGGGTAAATGATGCAAACTGCCTGTCAATATATAAATCTTTGAGAGTAATAATACCTTTCTGTGTCCAGACCTCAAAAGAGGCGTCTAAACATGAGGGTGGAAATGCATGATTACAATATATTGGAGTATGGATCGAAGTATCTGGTAGAGCACAACCTTTTTTGTTCTGACTAAAGATTTTAACGCAGTTCGAAACTATAAAATTATTGACCTTGGTTCGTGGATTAGAGGATGAAAAAAGAAGAGCAGGGAGGGAACTATTCTCAACCCCACCACTCTCTATGACCACCCAAGGTGCGGTATCGGCAGACATGACCTTTTTGTACCCTTCCTGCCAGTAAACAAGAGTTCTAGCATTTGCAGCCCAATAATAAAACTGAAACAGTGGCAGAGCAAATCCACCCTTAATTTTAGACTTACATACATGAACTTTTGATATCCTGTGAGTTTTAAAGCCCCAAACAAATGGTAATACTACTGAGTCGATCACTTTAAAAAATTGCTTATTCAAAAAAATAGGTAAATTTAAAAATAAATATAGAAATTTAGTAAGGGAAACCATTTTAATTACATTAATGCGACCTACCATGGAAATAGGTAGAGCCCTCCATTTCTCAATGTCCTTTTTCAATTTTTCAACTTGTTCAAGATAATTCAACTTAAACATCAATTTAGGAACCTTAGGCAAAATAACACCCAAGTATTTCAATCTGTCTGTAATTTTAAAAGGCAAAACTTTCAAAATTGCAGTTAAAGCCACAAACTCACTCTTCTGCCAATTAATTGTATAACCTGAGATTTCCCCAAATGACCTCACCACATCTAAAAGTACAGGAACAGATTGCTCAGGATTTGACAAGAACAAAACAACATCATCCACATATAAAGAAATGTAGTGCTTGATATTCCCCAATCGGACAGGGTCAATAGAGGGCTCATTCCTAATGGCTACTGCAAGAGGTTCAATAGAAATTGCGAAGAGCAAAGGGCTCAAAGGGCAGCCTTGTCGTGTCCCGTGGTGTAAGAAAAAAAAAGGTGCTGATCTATCTTGGTTAGTAAGAATGGAAGAAGAGGGATGTCTATATATCATATCAACCCATGATATAAACTGTTCGCCTAAACCAAACTTCTCCAGTACCGAAGCATATAGGCCCACTCGACCTGGTCAAACGCCTTTTCAGCATCTAAGCTCAGTACTGCGATCTTGGAAGCTCCCTAGTGCCTATGATACATAATGTTCATCAATATTCGAACATTAAAGAAGGAAAACCTCTGGGGGACAAACCCAGTTTGATCCGGATGGATAATTGATCCAACATGTCCATTTAATCTGTTTGCCAAAATTTTAGTGAAAATTTTCATATCCAAATTCAACAAAGCAATACGTCGATAAGAGGGACATTCTGTTTCATCCTTTCCTTCTTTCAATAACAAAGAAATATTAGCTTCATATAGCGTACGGGGAAATCTTTGAGTATGGAAAGAATGCTTAAACATTCTCAATAAAAGCGGGGCCAGCTTTTCAGAGTATTTTTTATACAGTTCAATGCCAAACCCATCTGGGCCTCGGGACTTTCCATTGGGGAATTACTTAATAGCTTTCGAAACTTCTTAAATAGTAATATCTGAGTTTAAAGCCTCTCGTGCAGCGTCATTCATTTTCGGGGGATCCAGCTTCCCTAACCAATCAGCAATATTGCCCCAAGATTTCGACATATAGAGCTCTTCATAATATTCTCTAAATCGCTCATTAATAGCTTTAGGGCTAATTAAAATTTCGCCTGATCTTGATTAAATTTTGTGTATAGCCCTACTGGCCTGTAGGCCTCTTAGCTGCCGAGAAAGAAGCTTATGGGGCTTATCTCCAAACTGAAAATGCTTCTGTCTGATCCTAAATAGCTGATCTGTTACTTGACTAGATAAAATTGTGTTATACTCAAACTTCCTTTTAATGATGTCTTGAAACAAAGAGGGACAAGAGGAGGCCTTGTGGTCCTGTTCTGTGTTAATTCATCTTCTATTTCAAACAGGCGTTTCCGGCGTTCTTTTTTTTAACAAAGATTCAAAAGAAATAATTTCTCCTCGCATTACCACTTTAAATGTTTCCCATAAAATCGAATCAGAAACGTTTATCATTAGTTTCCAAGAAATCTGATATTTTAGTTGTCATAAATTGGCAAAAGGATGTCTCACACAGGAGTGACGGGTGAAAATGCCAGTTACCCTGTTGTTTCGTACCACAGAAGTCCAGGACTAAAGAGGTTGGAGAGTGATCCGAGATCAATATGTTATGATAAGTTGAGCATACAACTTTAGACATAAATTTAGAATCAAGCAAAAAATAATCTATTCTGGAGTACGATTTGTGCACTTATGAAAAATAAGAGTAATCTCTAATCTCTTAAAGCTTCAATCTTAAATATGATCAACCTATCTCTAATAATCGGCTATGTACCACAGGCCTTCAATCTGGCTGTAGTTAAACCTTTACTTAAAAAGCATCTCTAGACCCAGCAGTCTTAGCTAATTATAGGCCAATCTCCAACCTTCCTTTCATGTCAAACATCCTTGAAAGAGTAGTTGTCAAACAGCTAACAGATCATCTGCAGAGGAATGGCTTATTTGAAGAGTTACAGTCAGGTTTCAGAGCTCATCACAGCACAGAAACAGCTTTAGTGAAGGTTACAAATGATCTTCTTATGGCCTCTGACAGTGGACTCATGTGCTTGTCCTGCTAGACCTCAGTGCAGCGTTCGATACTGTTGACCATAATATTCTATTAGCGTGATTAAAGCATGCTGTAGTTTGTATCACATTTATCTAATAGACTCCAAATTGTTCATCTAAATGGAGAGTCCTCTTCATACACTAAGGTCAACTACGGTGTTCCACAGGGTTCCACAGGGTTCAGTGTTAGGACCAACTCTGTTTACATTATACATGCTTCCCTTAGCCTGAAACGCTCGCCTGATATTGACACTTAAGTATGGGTCTGTTGATTGATTTAACTGACTGGCTTCAAGTTCCACACCACATGGCCGCTGGACCTGCTAACCGCTCCTTCCTCGCTAGACTGCTATTACAATCACTGTCTTGCAAGCTCCATGACCTGGATGACTGAGAAACTACACAGAGATTTATGTAGTTTCCAAGGAGTCAGGTATGGATGGCTAACTCTGTGCCTTAATCCTGGCAGGTTAGAAAACACTAATGACACATGTCATCTGTGTCATTACAGTTAAGATAATTAGACCATTGGAAATATTACAAAAGATTTACCAGTCTTTATTCTTGTAAGAGCTCCAGGTATTTATTGGTGTAAGCTGTTTTTGTTTTTTTTCCTTTTCCATTTCTCTTCTTTTTTTCTTTTTCTTGTTTTTGCCAGCAGCATTAAGATGGTGTTTTCTGAGAACCAAAACTCAGCATTTAAAATATTGATCTTTCTCCTGTGTTGAACTAATTCTTCATGATTCCTCCACAGAGTGGGCCAGCAGAGCTCAGAGGTTCCCAGAAGTCAGTCTACCCAGCAGCATCAAACACAGCTGGACTCCATATTTATGGTCTGTACATGTACAACATCTATTCTATTTAGTCATTTCTCAAAAAGAACGGCTATTTATACTTCAAACATATTGCAAGTATTAGTTTTTCGTAGTATTAATTGCAAGATAAGAGAAGTTAGAAGCACAACTAAACACTGTTTCAAATAAACAATGAGCTTTGGCAGCTGGGCTGGTCAAAAAGATGTGTTTGTAATTTTATCTATACCCATGACCACCTTGACACATATTGCTACAGACATGTCCTTTAATTTTTGGCTGTCATGGTAGTGTCTAATAAACTATGAAAGCTGGATAAATGATTGGAAAACTTTAGAAAAAGTAATTTATCATATTATTATAGCATTTATTCCACTCTAAACAATGCAAAGTTGAGTTATCTGATCTCAGAATTTGATTTATTTTTTTGCTTGTTTTTTTTAAACATTCCAATTTAACAACCTCCCTTGAACATACTGACTACAATTACCATGATGTAGCAATATTCACTCTGTTTCCAGAATCAAAATATGCTGTGGACTGCAACAGAAATATGATTATGACAACACCTTCATATCTCCTGGCTATTTCTGTCTGTTGTTCCTGGTCTCCCTCTGTTCATTGTTCCTCTCTTCTTCCACTGCACCACCAGTTGAGGTTGTAATGTAACATATTAATTGACACAATACTCTATTCCAGCTACTGCAGGACAACATCATCACTTTTGTGAAGAATGAACTGAAGAAGATTCAAAAAGTTGTCAGTCCAGATTATCTGAAATACTTGGAAGGTCAGAGAACGGTTGAGGAGAAAGTGGGTGAGCACGAGGAGCAGAGGAATAGCAGCAGAGAGGCATTTGTGAAGATCACATTGGACTTTTTAAGGAGAATGAAGCAGGATGAACTAGCTGACCTTCTGCACAAGAGTAAGAGGATTTCTATAAAGATTTAAGCTGCTGGTTGAACAGGTTGTTTACTAATGTCTAACCCTAAAGTGATAGTCAAACATAAATATAAAAATTCTGGACTGATATTTGTTGTCTATTCTGCTGTACAATGATGCGAATGTTTTTGTGATTTGGCGCTATATAAATAAAATTGAATTGAATTATTCTTTCTTTTAGGAACTTCTAATAGAGACGTCTATTGGAGTGAGTGTAAACTTAAATCTACACTAAAGAAGAAGTTCCAGTGTGTATTTGAGGGGATCGCTAAAGCAGGAAACCCAACCCTATTGAATCACATCTACACAGAGCTCTACATCACAGAGGGAGGGACTGCAGAGGTCAATGATGAACATGAGGTCAGACAGATTGAAATGGCCTTCAGGAAACCAGACAGACCAGAAACAACAATCAGACAAGAAGACATCTTTAAAGCCTCACCTGGAAGAGATGAACCAATCAGAACAGTGCTGACAAAGGGAGTGGCTGGCATTGGGAAAACAGTCTTAACACAGAAATACACCCTGGACTGGGCTGAAGACAAAGCCAACCAGGACATACAGTTCATATTTCCATTCACTTTCAGAGAGCTGAATGTGCTGAAAGAGGTAAAGTTCAGCTTGGTGGAACTTGTTCATCACTTCTTTACTGAAACCAAAGAAGCAGAAATCTGCAGCTTTGAAGACTTCCAGGTTGTGTTCATCTTTGATGGTCTGGATGAGTGTCGACTTCCTCTGGACTTCCACAAAACTACAATTATAACTGACCCTAGAAAGTCCACCTCAGTGGATGTGCTGCTGATAAACCTGATCAGGGGGAAACTGCTTCCCTCCGCTCGCGTCTGGATAACCGCAGCCAATCAGATCCCTCCAGAGTGTGTTGGTATGGTGACAGAAATCAGAGGGTTTGCTGACCCACAGAAAGAGGAGTAGTTCAGGAAGAGATTCAGAGATAAGAAGGAGGAGAGCAGGATCATCTCCCACATTAAGACATCACGAAGCCTCCACATCATGTGCCACATCCCAGTCTTCTGCTGGATCACTGCTACAGTTCTGGAGGATGTGCTGGAAACCGGAGAGGGAGGACAGCTGCCCAAGACCGTGACTGAGATGTACATCCACTTCCTGGTTGTTCAGGCCAAAGTGAAGAAGGTCAAGTATGATGGAGGAGCTGAGACAGATCCACACTGGAGTCCAGAGAGCAGGAAGATGATTGAGTCTCTGGGAAAACTGGCTTTTGAACAGCTGCAGAAAGGAAACCTGATCTTCTATGAATCAGACCTGACAGAGTGTGGCATCGACATCAGAGCGGCCTCAGTGTACTCAAGGGTATTCACACAGATCTTTAAAGAGGAGAGAGGACTGTACCAGGACAAGGTGTTCTGCTTCATCCATCTGAGTGGGCAGGAGTTTCTGGCTGCTCTGCATGTCCATCTGATCTTCATCAACTCTGGACTCAATCTGCTGGAAGAACAGCAAACAACCTCCCAGACACGTGAAACAAGAGAATCTGCAGAGACACACTTCTACCAGAGTTCTGTGGACAAGGCCTTACGGAGTCCAAGTGGACACCTGGACTTGCTCGTCCGCTTCCTCCTTGGTCTTTCACTGCAGACCAATCAGACTCTCCTACAAGGTTTGCTGACAAAGACAGGAAATAGTTCACAGAACAATCAGGAAACTGTCCAGTACACTGTCTGAATGAACTGAATGATCGTTCTCTAGTGGAGGAGATCCAACAGTCCCTGAGTTCAGGAAGTCTCTCCACAGACAAACTGTCTCCTGCTCAGTGGTCAGCTCTGGTCTTCGTCTTACTGTCATCAGAAAAAGCTCTGGATGTGTTTGACCTGAAGAAATATTCTGCTTCAGAGGAGGCTTTTCTGAGGCTGCTACCAGTGGTCAACGTCTCCAACAAAGCTCTGTAAGTAAATATGTACTCATTTGAAAGATTTTGTATCAAAATGATATAAAGTGTATTTCTCTTGTCTACATGAAACAATAAAACTATTTTCAATAATAATTGTTTCAGACTAAGTGGCTGCAACCTCTCAGAGAGAAGCTGTGAGGCTCTGTCCTCAATTTTGACCTCCCCATCCTCTAGTCTGATGGAGCTGGACCTGAGTAACAATGATCTGCGAGATTTAGGAGCGAAACTTCTGTCTGCAGGACTGGAGAGTCCATATTGTACACTGGAAACTCTCAGGTTAGAATTCAGACAGTCCAGCAGTCATTTACCCTTCAGAAGTCAAAAGTGTAACTGGCTATTTTTCAGTAACTGTAATGTGACCTTTCTATTCTTTTACATTAAAAGAAAATGTCTCGTTTGTTGGAATTCTATTCAACACAACCTCACGTTTAAATTGGCAGTTTCTTTGGTTTTTTTTCATTTTGACGTACTGCCTTAACACAACCTAAAATCTCACAAAAAACACTTAAAAACAATGTTTTTTATTTTTATTTTTTAGCATTAAATCACCAACATGTTTAAGAAATCATTTAAAAATTCAACCGCTAATATTAACTAGAGCAAAAATGTACTGCTATTGAGTATAGTTTACCTTTCTTTCACTAGAGGAAGCCAAACGCACCATGACTGTAGTTTGCCATTCATACCACTAAATGGACTGTAGTTTCATATTCATTTAAATAGGACCAACATTTGGGCAGAAATTTCATATATTAAAAAGTATAAAGGGTTATAACCATCAAAAGTCATAGAACACCATTTGCGATCAAGCCAGCCGAAACTATATAACATATTTTAACATCCCTCTGACAGAAGACAGAGACGATCTGTGATCTGGTTACCAGGTGCTTTAACAGACGACTGTGGACCGTAGCCAATGCCAAAACTACAAGGGAAAAAACGTGCTCCCCTGAATCAAAACAAAAGTTTTTACAGAACCCATGATAGAAATCGGCCATGCCCAGAAAGCGATGCAACGTGCGCCGAGTTTGTGACACTGGAAAGTCCACAACGGCCTGAACTTTTTCAGTCACGGGCCATACCTGCCCTTGTCCCACTAGCTTGCCCAAATAGGTAATAGTAGCCTTCCCAAACTCACATTTAGAAAGGTTGAGCATGAGGGAGGCATATTTGAACCGCCCGAACACCTCAGAAAGTGTTGCGAGATGCTCAGGCCACGAGGTAAAATAGACAACTACGTCGTCCAAGTATGCCTCGCACTTAGACACTCCACACAGCACCTGCCGCATAAGGCGCTGAAACGTTGCGGGCACATTACGTAACCCGAAAGGCATCACTGTATATTGGAGGAAGCGATCGGGTGTTACAAACGCAGAGATCTCCGAAGTGCTAGGTGTTAATGGAACCTGCCAGTACCCCTTTAATAGGTCCAGCTTTGTAACATACTGAGCAGAACCAACACGATCGAGGCCATCTTCCATCCGCGGGAGCGGAAACGAGTCTGGTTTGGTAACCGCATTCACTTTCTGGAAATATTGTCCGCTTTCGCTACCAGAATACAAGGCGAGCTCCACGCGTCGTGACTGAAAATGGCAAGGCCATGCTCAATGAGATATTCAACTTCCTACTGCATCAAGCTCCGCCTTGTGGAGTATACACGATAAGCATGCTGTTTTATCGGCCTGTCAGTTTCCACCGTGATGTCGTGACACAGGACAGATGTTTGCCTACGGTAGTCAGAAAACAAAGGTTGATGAGCTTTCACTAACGCAAGGACATCCCTATGAGCAGGGGGTGGCAAATGAGAGCGGGAGGACTCCAAAGTGGCCAACATCTCGCAATTCCCATCTCCGAGCCCCCAGTATACAGCCACTTTTTTCCATCAAACCATCGTCTTGTGGGTGGTACTCTGTGGTGCACAGAGCAAATTACATCACCGGTGGCGAGCTCTTTGGACACATAACATTTGAGCATATTAACATGACACACTTGCAACTTCCACTTCCGATCAGGCGTTTTAATGACATAGTTAGTATCACTTATTTTCCGATCCACCTCATAAGGACCAGAAAATTGAGCTCAAATGCTAGACACAGTCACTGGAAGCAAAACCAGCACCTTCTCCCCCGGGGCAAAATTCCGAACCACGGATTTCTTGTCAAAACGTGCTTTCATACTGCCCTGGGCTTGCCTCAAGTGGTCGCGGGCCAACTGCACGAGAGAGACATTCCTTAAAAGCACACACATAATCCAACACATTATCCTCCACCCGATGCGATTCGGACAATAATTTCTCTTTAAGTAATTGCAACGGCCTGCGTACCGTGTGTCCAAAAACAAGATCAGCTGGACTGAAACCGAGGGATTCCTGCTTGGCTTCTCGAACGGCAAACAACAATAAGAGAAGCTAACTCAGAGGAGCGATTGCTTACCTAACCCCCAAAAAATATAACTAAACAACAATCACTTACCTCCCTGACTAACTAAACATGAGAAAACTGTACCCAACTGAAAAGGCGATCCACTCGAACTTCCTCATGACTTGCAGAGCAACACAGGGCATGTCGCAGCCCCAGCTGGTTGGGGTAAAACCGAGGATGGATGATTGCCGTCCTCAACCGCGCCGTCTTATACTCTGCCTCCAGAGCAGCATCCAGTCCTGGCGTACCATCTTCGGGATCCACCACTCCTGGAGGCGCACCTGCACACTCACATTTGCATGTCATAATCCCAGCCCACGACGGCAGCCGTAACAGCAGTGTGTGTGACATTCCATCATTGTCCAACTGTTCTGACACACACACCAAACAAACAAACAAACAAAAAATATCTAAATTGCACACTACCTACTAACTGTGTAAATTCTCTGTTATAACTAGTTTTCCTTGGCCTATAAAAAAAAAAAAAACTATTTGAATATTACATATCAGAATTTGATGAAATTGTCTATTTCTTCTTAAACAAATAAAACAAGAAATCTCACAAAGTTTTCTTCAGGTGTTTGAGGGTGCATGGAATTTATCCAACAAGTCTACATGTATCTTGTGGACTTGGCATTTGACTATCATTCATTTGTTTGTGACAAATAAAATTTGAATTTGAATGGGTATTTTATCCATAAAGATAATTGAAAATAAGCCTTTAGTGAAGTTTTAACAAATGTATTGGTTTTTTTGTGTGTGTTTATATAGTCTATCAGGCTGTCTGATCACAGAGGAAGGCTGTACTTCTCTGGCTTCAGCTTTGAGCTCCAACCCCTGCCATCTGAGAGAGCTGGACCTGAGCTACAATCATCCAGGAGACTCAGTCCAGAGTTTGTTGGCTGGACTGAAGGATCCACATTGGAGACTAGACACTCTCAGGTATGGAGAGAATGTCTGATAGAGGAGGAAAAGTTGAAAACATCTGCTGTGTCCTACATTCAGTTCCTGATTGTTTCATGCAGATGTCACAAATGAAGGGAAGTGCTTGCTCATTACAGACAATCTAAGGAGCTTGAAAAGAGCAACTGGGCTTTTTCTTGCTGACATTTCATATGAGAAGCTTCTTCAGTTCTAAAATAAAATTTTGGAGAGACTTAGGTATTTGATTTAATTTAAAATTTGGTTATCCCTAAAAAGGGTCGTTGACCCATTATTAATTATGTGCCTCATCACATGAGCCAAGGTGTGAAATAGATAGAAATGTTCGGCTGAGTCTTTCCCTGTAAAGGTAGCGGCCATCTCTGTCCCACATCTTGGGTAGCACTGCTCTGTTCTGTCAGGGTCCCATGTATGGGGTGGGCTATGTTGTCCAACAGGGATGACATCTTAGCCACCATTCTCCTTTCTCCATTCTTACTCACCACCTCCACTGGGTCTAGAGGGCATCCTAGAACAGCGCTGGCCCTCTGGATCAGGCTATTCAGTCTCTTCCTGTCACCAGTAGAGATGCTGCCGCCCTAGCAGACCACACCGTAAAAGATGGCTGAGGCCACCACAGAGTCATAGGTCTTCAGGAGTGGGCCCTTCACTCCAAAAGACCTCAGTCTCCACAGCAGGTACAGCCTGATCTGCTCTCTTCTATAGAGGGTGTTTAAATTGTGAGTCCAGTTAAGTTTATTGTTCAGATGTACACCAAGGTACCACAGCCTCAATGTCCATACCTTGGATGTTTAGTGGTTGAAGTAGAGGATTCAATTCTGGATTTAACAGGAAGCCAATGAAGGGAAGCCAAAACAGGAGAAATATGCTCTCTCTTTCTAGTCCCTGTCAGGACTCTTGCTGCAGCATTTTGGATTAGCTGAAGGCTTTTCAGGGAGTTTTTTGGACATCCTGATAATAATGAATTACAGTCGTCCAGCCTGGAAGTAATAAATGCATGAACTAGTTGCCTCAGTTGTATCGTGAGTGTAATTTCAAATAAAATAAAATAAAACTCAGAAGCGTCTGTGTGTTGTATTCTCCTTCTTCTTCTTCTTCTTCTTCTTCTTCTTCTTATTATTATTATTATTATTATTATCATCATTATTGTGATTATGCTTCATTTTCATGTACTGGGGTATCAATGACCCCCACGCTGCCGCAGCAGCTTCTGTGCGTGGCCCCCAAGTGCTACGTTTTCTTTCCCGATCCCCTGACGAAACGCATTAGAATTGCTCTGGGGCACTTGACGACCCCAAATGATCGTTCTGGGTTTTTTTTTTTCATTTTCATTCACCTGTCTCTACTGAGGGTGGGGTACTCTGGGACCCCCGGGGTCTGGGGCTGCCCCGAAGTAGAGCACAAGGGTTAACAGCGGCCTCCCATGAACGAACGTGATAGAGCCTGCCTGAAACTAGGAGAAAAATTGAAACGGGAGTGGCATCCGGGGAGGGAAACGTGGGTGTACGGGGTGCGGGAGCCAACCCTGATGCGCGGCCTGTGAAATGCGACCCAGTGGAGAAGGTGGGGTGAGAGGATAGCGCTTGAGAGAGGCCTGCTCAGAATGAGACCCTTGAGCGACAGTTGGAACACATCGCGGAACGGATCACTGCAGTTGTGAGGTCTCAGAATCAAAAGAATGACAACACCATGGAACAGAAGTTTGATACCATCATGGGGAGGCTCGCGGCTCTCCAACGGGAGATTGAGAGACCAGCGTCGGAGTGTTAAAGAGCAGCCTGAAAATTCTCCTGGGCTGCTCGCATGGAAATTTACAAAATCAATATCAAAATTGCGGACCCCCATCACAGCGCCAGCTGCAGGCCCAAGGCTGGAGCCGAACAATCACTCCCTGATAACGACTGTGTTATGACTGTTCTTCCCATCCCATGCAAGGACACCTGGGTTGACTGGAAGACTGTTTACTTAGCCTGTCGGGGCGAAGGACACTGTCTCAGCTGAACTCTGGACACACATACACTGATATGTACACACTGATCCCCCTCCCTTTCCAAACGCCTTCGATGCTTGTGCCCTACCGGGGAAGATGGCAGTCGACTGGACCAGCGCAGACATGCTGCAGGACCAGATGCGCTGTCTACACCGGCTCTCTCTTACCCTTTACCCGCCCCTGTTGCTTGTCTTGTGTTTCTATGGTGTATTGATAGTCATGTGCTTTTTGTGCTGAGGTGTTTTTTCTGTTATCAAACTGTTCTCCCACTAGGAGCTCAGTCTGAGTCGAGTTTTTTTTTCTCCTCCTCTTACCTCATGTTATGTATTTTCGTTGTTTTTTCCTATCAGCCTACCTTCTGACGTGTCTCCCCAATGTGATGTTTGTGTAAAGTTGGTCAGAAGGTTCCTTTGTAAGTGCGCATGCGCCATTAGCGTGCTGCCTGCTGTAACCCTAATTTCCCTCGGGATTAATAAAGTATTCTGATTCTGATTCTGATTGTATTACGTGAAACTCCCTGGCTTGTGGAGGACAGATGTGTGATAAGCATCAACACAGGCTCATGAACACAGGCTCATGAACACAGGTGCAGATCTCATGCAGAGGGTCTGAAATTGAGTCTCATGCGCTGAATAAAAAAAAAAAATAACAACAACAAATTAGGCAAGGTGAAATTGTAAGCAATCTTTATATATGCAGGGCAGTGAAATATCAGAAAGTGCAATGCTGACTAGTACAACAAGTAACATTAGGCCGGATTGATATTGGGTTGGTTTTTTTTTGGGGGGGGGGGGGGGGGGGGTGCAAAACACACACGGAACAGAGTGTGGTGGAGGCTGGGACACGGACAGAGCAGAGCTTTCGCGTAGCTTACGTGTAGCTTCACCATATTGTCTGTTACCACACGCGGGGGGCAATCCTGATGCGCGGCCTGTGAAATGCGACCCACGGGTACTCTGGGACCCCCGGGGTCCGGAGCTGCCCCGAAGGGGAGCACAAGGGTTAAAGAAAGGGATCCAACACAAAACTCAAATCAAACAGCACAGTCGGAATTGTCCACAACCTCGCTCAGTTTCACAAATAAATAAAAAGCTTGCA
The DNA here is from genome assembly GCF_900408965.1 of Simochromis diagramma. NCBI lineage: Eukaryota > Metazoa > Chordata > Actinopteri > Cichliformes > Cichlidae > Simochromis > Simochromis diagramma. The sequence goes on along the minus strand of NW_024387035.1, from coordinate 815,519 downwards.
CCAGCCATAGTGTTCATAGACACAGGAGGGAAAACTGAAAACTTCCCAGAAACTGAAATTGTAATAAATTAATCACGCTAAAGCCGCCTCTACATAATTCTGGAAAGGTCACGAGCCTTTATGCTAAGCAGACTCAGTGGGAGATAATTAATATGTAGCCTAAGAATTTAACATCTACAGTTTAAAGAGACACATAGGTCATTAGTTTCACTATTGTCTCTAAACATTAAGATCCATTAAAAAAACCAATCAGTTTTATCAACAGATGACCCATGAAACGAGCAACGCTGGCAACACGGTGCATGCTCTCATTTCACAAGTTGACCTACATTTTCCAGAAAGACCACACAGTTAAAACCTGTAAAAATACTGAATTAAGAGTTTCGCACTATGTTTCACCAAGTTAAAAACAAATCCAGCAAAGCTGCTTCTACCAAAAACATTTATCGTTCAGATCAGTGTCCAAAAAGCACCATTAACAAAAAATGTGATCCTGCATTTACCAAAGTAACTCCTGTTTGTTTATATTCACAGTGAAAACCAAAACGCACACAGCGTTTGATAAACAACATTAAAATAATGTATTGCACATCTTTGTTTTAAAAATGGCATCAAAATTCAATGCGTATTTTCTCAAAAAATTTGAAATTTAGACGGTTGAATACACAAACTAACGTGCGGGTGTCAGGCTCAAGAAAAGAGTTTGCTGGCTTTTATCAACCTTTATGCCTCTTCCCCCACCCCAAAGCGCAGTTGTTAAAACAACCCTACAATGCAACACAATCCTGGTGGCATTTGTTTATTTACTTGTTTTACCTCAAATTCGACTTAACTATCAACCTCCCCAAAGTGCCGTCGTTAAAAACACACACAATCTACCGTTTCGGTTTGAGTGTGTAAAAAGCACTATTTAAGATTTGATCCTGCATTTACAAAAGTAACTCCTGTTTGTATAAATTCACACTGAAAAACCAAAACGTGCACCGCAGTTGATAAACAGAAAATTAAATAATGCGTTGCACATCTGTGTTTTAAAGAAGGCCTGGGAAAGCCCTCGCGTATTTTTGTTTTAATTATTTGAAAGTTTAACTGAAAATTTATGCGAACTAACGGCACTGTTCTTAGGTGAAAGGTTTTGGGGGATGCAAATATTTGATGAAAGGGATAAAGTTTGATCTCTAAGCACTCCACCTCCTTTATTCAGCATTTCTTGAGACAAACGGGGGTCTTAAAGTCTGAAACAGCCGACAATGTTCAGTTGTTGTTAGTCGATTAACTAACCATAGAAAATCTGCTTATAAAACAAACACACACAAACACACACACACACACACACACAAAGGTCTTTCTATAGTGTCAGTGTACAAAGACAAAGTCATTCCTGTTTGTATAAATTTACCATGAAAAGCCAAAATACGCACAATGGCTGATGAACCTAATTGAAACGCACCCCGCTAGGAGGAGACAGAGCATGCGCAGCAGGGACCACATGGCCCTGAAGTGCCCATTTTCGGATGAGTGAACGCGCGTGCATGAGAGTGCATGCGCACATGCTCGTACGTGCAAAAAGATGCCAGTTTTTAAGCTCGGGAATGCGGGTGTGGGGGGCAGTGTCCGGCAGCCTCGCCTCTGTCAGTGCGGCCCAGGGTGGCTGTGGTAGCTTCCATCACCAGTGTGTGAATGGGTGGATGACTGGATATGTAAAGCGCTTTGGGGTCCTTAGGGACTAGTAAAGCGCTATATAAATACAGGGTATAAATTTAGGGTATATTAGACTTAATAGTTACTATATACAGTAATTCAATTCAATTAAATTTTATTTATATAGCGCCAAATCACAACAAAAGTCGCCTCAAGGCGCTACATAGATACAGAGAAAAACCCAACAATCATATGACCCCCTATGAGCAAGCACTTTGGCAACAGTGGGAAGGAAAAACTCCCTTTTAACAGGAAGAAACCTCCGGCAGAACCAGGCTCAGGGAGGGGCGGGGCCATCTGCTGCGACCGGTTGGGGTGAGAGAAGGAAGACAGGATAAAAGACATGCTGTGGAAGAGAGACAGAGGTTAATAACAGATATGATTCAATGCAGAGAGGTCTATTAATACATAGTGAGTGAGAAAGGTGACTGGAAAGGAAAAACTCAATGCATCATGGGAATCCCCGGCAGCCTATGTCTATTGCAGCATAACTAAGGGAGGATTCAGGGTCACCTGGTCCAGCCCTAACTATATGCTTTAGCAAAAAGGAAAGTTTTAAGCCTAATCTTAAAAGTAGAGATAGTGTCTGTCTCCTGAATCCAAACTGGAAGCTGGTTCCACAGCAGAGGGGCCTGAAAACTGAAGGCTCTCCCTCCCATTCTACTTTTAAAAACTATAACCATCATCTCTTATAATGAATTTCATTCAAAACACTATTATAGAAAAAAATTCTCATGGGTCCTATCAAAGTATATCAGCAATAAAGCTAATAAACACTATCCAAAGTTACTCAAATATATTTACAAAACTCATTTAACCACAGGTATTGCGCAACAGATTCAATAATCTCAATGGAATTTAACTCAATGCAAAATCTCATAGGCCGTTTTGGCATTTCATCAGAAAAGTAACAAAAAACATCTAAAATGGACAAAACTACAAAAATCAAATCATTCGTTCAACTCTAGATACGTTGAGTCAACATTTGGCCATAATGGAATAAACAAAAACAACAATATTCAATAAATAAAACTAGTAATTGCACTTACTGTCGCTAGCCTAGCATTAGCTTACCGGCGTTTTAGGATGTGCGATCGCGGCTCCGCATTTTCATTAATTGTGACAAAACAAACAAATAACTCACCGATTGTGAGGTGGTGTAAAGATGAATAAATCGGCTGGGTTATTGCACGCTGTCAACTGGTCTGTAGTGTAAAATTTGTCGATATCTGACAAGTACGCCAACCACAGGGACAACAGCAGCCAGAGGAGCAGGGAACATGCAGCTGATTGACCCGGAACTCATGCAGGGTTCATTCCCGCCACAATAAAGGGACTGGCGGAAGTGGGGTCAGAAGTTACCGTGGTTACACTCTCCCCCCCTAATCTTATGGACGTCGTTGTACATGGACTAGGCTGGCAGCGAATGACTGGTTGGCTGAGGTGTGAAAGCATCGTCTCTTCTTCTTCATCGTCTTGAAGAGCGAAGGAGAAGACAGAACTTAACCCATACAGAAAGGTCTGAACGCTCTTTAACAGAGGCTTACCAGGCTTGATGTACTGCAGCCGATCAGGAGGATTCCTGGCGCGGGTTGAATGCCTCAAGGGTGGTTCTGCGTCAGGACTCAGAGGCTCTGATTCAGTAGGTGAGTGTTTTGACAAGTTATTTCTGGATGCTTCTGAATCAGAAGACAGACTTTCTTCATCGTGAGAAGTTTCTGCAAGATCAACTGGCTCAAAGCCAGCTTCCAAGGTTCCGTTAGCAATAACTTGTTCCTCTTCAACAGGTACAGGTTCCTCTGAGAGAATAGCATTCTCTTCCTCTGTAGCCAATACTACAGGGACATCTGGCTGGTTGATAAGTGGAACAGGTTGCGGAGTATTGGGTAAGTCGATGGTTGTTGTGAGGGTGACAGGTTCAGCAGAGAAAGGAACAGGTAGGTATGAGATGAGTTCCTCTTCGTCATTGTCATCAGCATCATCACGTACAGGAGACATGGGTAAGACAGGCATTTTTCTCTTCTGCTTAGTAAGCCTTTCCTTTTCAGAAGGTGGTAAATACCCACAGGGCAGTAGGAGGTCTCGATGTAAAGTTCTCAGGGGCTTGTCTTGGCCTTCAGCTCGAACTGTATACACAGGAAGAGTGCCGGCTTTCTTCACTACAATGTACACAGATGACTCCCATTTATCTGCAAGCTTGTGTTTGCCTCTTAGCCGCACGTTCCTCACAAGAACTCTTTCTCCAACATTCAGCTGTGACGCAGGGACATTTTTATCAGATCTGTTTTTGTTATGTTTCATCACCTTTTCTGAGTTTTCGATGGCCAGTTTGTAACTTTCTTCTAGGTGGGACTTTAGTTTTTCCACATATTGTGTGTGGAATGTTGATCCTTCTTTGGCAAGGGGTAGTCCAAAGGCCAAGTCCACCAGTAAGCGAGGTTGGCGGCCAAACATAAGCTCATATGGTGAGAAACCTGTAACATCATTTCTTGTGCAATTGTATGCATGGACCAGGGGTTTTACGAAATCTTTCCAATGAGATTTCTGTCGAGCTGTGAGTGTTCCTAGCATATCCAGTAATGTTCGGTTAAACCGTTCAACAGGATTGCTTCTTGGATGGTATGGAGTGGTTCTTATTTTGTGGATCCCAGCCATTTCACAAAGCTCTCGGATGATTCTGGATTCAAAGTCAGGGCCTTGGTCACTGTGCAAGCGTTCTGGGATACCATAATGCACAAGAAAGTTGTCCCATAAACATTTGGCAACAGTCCTGGCTTTCTGGTTTGGTGTTGGCACAGCGATGGCATATTTTGTGAAATGTTCAGTTATGACAAGTATGTCTTTGACTCCATGATCTGGTTCCACAGAGAGAAAATCCATACACACCAGTTCCATGGGATGAGAGGTTTTGATATTGACCAGAGGTGCGGCTCGTTCAGATGGAGATTTGCGTCTCACGCATCTTTCGCAGTGTCTTATTTTATTGACCACATGACTCGTCATCTTAGGCCAATAAAACTGGGAACGGACCAAGTCCAGCGTTCTGTCAATTCCCATGTGACCCATTTGATCATGTAGGTGGTGTAGTACAACTGGTCGATATTTCTCGGGTAGCACTAGCTGGTATGTGAAGTCACTTCCCACTTGTCTCTTCCTGACGAGAAGGGTGTTATGGAGCTCCAGTTTATTTACTTCTCGCAGTAATAGAGGTAGATAGGGGAGTTCTTCCCTCAGGAATGGCGGTGGTGACTCTCCTCACTCAACCTGAGCTATGACATGCCGAATGACAGGGTCAAGGCGTTGTTTGGCTGCAAGGTCAGCTGTTGAGATTTGGGGGAGTACCATGGAGGTGAACTGGATGTCGTCCGTGAAACTGTCAGGCAGACTGTTGACATTGACAGACATGGATAACACAGGAGCAAGATCAGGATCAGTGCTTGAACTGTACACCAGATGACGGTCACAAACTGCTTTGATGGTATGCTGGTCAATAGAGACATGATCTGGTTCATTGAGATGTTGCCATGCAAATCTCTAGATTCGCTCACGTTCTTTCTGTGACAGAGGATCATCAGACAGTTCACCATGAGGTCGGCGAGACAAACCATCAGCATCCGAGTTCTGCTTTCCTGCTCTGTAGATTAATTTGAAGGTGAAAGTGGACAAAGCTGAAAGCCATCTGTAACCGGTAGCGTCAAGTTTTGCTGATGATAAGAGGTATGTTAATGTGTTGCTGTCTGTCACAACTGTAAACTGACCACCATAAAGATAGTCGTCGAATTTTTCAGTCACCGCCCATTTCAAAGCAAGAAACTCCAATTTGTGGGCAGGATACTTTGACTCACTCCGGGAAAGACCTCTGCTGGCATATGCTACAACTCTGTTTTTTCCATCCTGCTCTTGATACACCACCGCACCAAGACCTGTGGCACTGGCATCAGTGTGGAGTGTGTATGGTTTTCTGGGATCAGCAAATGCCAGAACTGGGGCAGAAGTAAGTTTGTCAATAATGGACTCAAAAGCTTGTTGACACATTTGCGTCCATCGTCCTCCAAATGGCTCTTTGGGGTTGAGGTAATTCTCTGGCTTTACAGTTCGTCTCAGTTTCCTCTGGGAAGGTGGATAACCAGCAGTGAGATCATGCAACGTCTTGACAATGGTTGAATATCCTTGGACAAAACGTCTGTAGTACCCAGCAAAACCAAGGAAAGATCTTAATTCCTTCAAGTTTTTGGGCGCTGGCCAAGAAGTGAGTGTGGAAATCTTGTCCGGATCAGTTTCAACACCAGCCTGGGACACTACATGGCCCAGATACTTCACAGATGTCTGGAAGAACATGCATTTTTCAAGTGAAAGCTTCAAGCCAAAATCTTTGAGTCTGGTGAGAACTTTCATCAGGCGAGCTTCATGTTCCTCAAGAGTTGGTGCAAAAACAATGAGATCATCAATGAAAACCAGGACTTCTTTTAGATTTAATTCTCCCATGCATTTTTCCATCAGCCGTTGGAATGTGCTTGGTGCATTGGTAATCCCCTGTGGCATCCGATTGAATTCCCAAAATCCTAATGGGCAGACAAAGGCAGTCTTTGCCTTATCCTTCTCCTCCATTTCAATTTGGTAGTAACCCGACTTGAGGTCTATCACCGTGAACCACTTTGATCCTGCAAGTGCGGAGAAGGTGTCTTCCAGTTTAGGCAGAGCATAAGCATCTTTGATTGTTTGCAGATTGAGTTTGCGGTAGTCAATACAAAGACGTACACTGCCGTTCTTTTTGCGTGCAACCACAATTGGAGAGGCAAATGGTGAGTCGGATTCTCTGATAACGCCAGAGTCAAGAAGTTCTTGCAGGTGTTTCCTTACAGCATCAAGATCTTGAGGGTGAATTGGTCGTGGTCTTTGCTTGAAAGGAGTTGGATCGGACAATTTGATTTGGTGTTTAACTTTGTCCGTCCTGCCGAAATCCAGATCGTGTTTGGCAAATACTTCAGGAATACTGTTGAGTTTTTGAACAATGCGTTCTTTCCAGTCTAGAACTAAAGGGGAATCTCCAAAGTTGTATTGTGGTTGAGATGGAGGTAACGACTCTATAGACTGGTCTGAATACTGGATGTGTTGCTCTTTGGAAATGACTTCCTGGAAGGCGCTGATTTCTGCAATAATAGCTCGAGCTGGAATGTGGATTTCATGGTCAGACTCATTACTCACTACAACAGGCAGAGAACATGGCCGACGTTTAGGTAAGTCCACAAGGCAGGTTTTTACTAGGAGTCCGCCAGGCAGAGAACTGGAGGTTGGGTATTCCAGAATAACTGCTTTCTCACCTTGAAATAGCCTTGTGACTAGGCATCCCTCAAGGACAGTGGTTTGGCCAGCAGTAATGGTATATGGTTTGTCTGACTTCAAGGTTACAGGAGCATACTGGTCACTCAAATCCTGGATGTGGCGACACTGGAGGATTTTATAAACTGCAATGTAACCGGAACCAGTTGGCAGGAATGACTGCTCAGAGTGGGTATCACAGTGTTTGCTGTACGCAACGTCAAGAGTGTTGGTACCAACAAGTATCACTGGGTGTGATTGCTGGACGTCAGGCACGACAAGAGCAAGTGTATCAACATTAATGGATGAACCAAGAAAATCAGCTGGGAACGTCATGTTAATCTCAATGTATCCCAGGTATGGTACGGCTTGTCCATTTGCTCCTTCTACTTCCAACAGATCATTTAGTGGTTTGATTGGATGGTCTGAAAGATAGGTATTATAGAAGGAATAAGGAATGGTAGTAACCTGAGAGCCAGAATCAAGAAGGCAGTTGAAATGGTTGCCCTTGATTTGAATTTGTCCTGTGCTTTTGGTCCCCACAAGCCCTTTTGGCAGCAATGGAAATTTGTTGTGGTTTCTGGGACTGTTAGTTCACGCAGCTCCTGTGTGTCCCACCGCAGAAGCTCCTTCTAGTTTAAAGATGAATTATTTTTAGCATCCCATTCTTGCTGGGGTTTTTTTCTTAATTGTTTCTTTTTCTGTTCAACAAGACTGGGGTTTGCTCTGTTGTTGCAGGTGGAAGAAACATGGCCATCTTCTCCACAGTTAAAACAGTGCCATGGCTTGGGTTTGGTATTTGACTGAGGTGAAGAATGACTGGACTTGTTTTGTCGTGGCTTAAACTTTGACTCGGTTGGACTTTTTCGGGACAAAAGTTGGGACATTTGCTGTTGGAGGGTTTGGAGTTGTTTTTTTTCATTTCTTTTAGCTCTTCATTGGCTGTAGAGTGCCCACAAGAACAAGTGCTTTGGGACTGGATGTTGGCTTTTTGTTTTGATGCACCAATGTATTTTTTCATAAGTGACTCTTTAACAAGTTGTCTTTCTTCTTCTGTCCGTAACAACAACAATAAGTTAGAGAAAAGTGGTGGTTTGTCCTTTTGCTGTTCTAATTGTAAATTGGTTAGTATAGTGTTATCCCAACACCTACGACAAAACTGCTTCAGCAGATGTTTATTCATGTCAGCAGCTGCAAGTCCTCCTTGCTTTACAACAGTGCTGAGGGTTAGCTGCAATCTTTGGAGGTAAGCGGATGGTCGTTCACCTGGATTTTGAAGAATATTTAAGTATTGAGCATACAATTCTTCACCATCTTGAACTGTTCCAAAAGCGGAGTCAAGTACACTTATTATGACTGAAGGCAATGTGTTGGGACTTAGACCTTTAACCAAATCAGCAGCAGGTGACAACAGGCTGTCCACAATACGTCTGGCGATGTATAGAGCTGACAAACTGGGGTCGGCAAGCAATAAATCAATTTGGGAACGCCATGATTCAAAATCTGTTTCACTACTTGGCTTAGGAATCCTTCCTGAAAAAGCACGGAGATGTAGTGAAGTTGTGGCGCTTATGTCTGGGTTTCGGACCACATGCTCAACAACAACCCTTTGTATTTGTGGTGGGTTGAGATCATGGGCTGTGAGTGATACTCTTGGAGTTGGTCCAGTCTGGCTTTGACGAGGTCGTGCCCCCTGCTGGTCAGTGGAATCCTGTCTGGCAGGAGGTGAAGACAATTGCTGCTGCTCCAGTTCCCTTTCTTCTTCCTCTACGCCAATGTCCTCATCTACTCCATTTTCCTCATCATATTCACTTTTTCCATCATCACCTGCTCCTGCTTCATGCAAATGTTGACCAATCTGCCTCATTACTGTCTTCAGGACATCTTCAAACCGGTGCCCGCTGCGATGAGCAATATGCTTGAGCTCCTTGAGGTAGTTGGGAGGGGGACTGCTGCTGTCCACTGTGGCGGCGTACTCACAGGCCAAAGCTGTGACGCGGAACACAAGGTCGGCAACAATTTTAGAACAGTGGGTGTAAGGCAGAAACGGCTCTAGAGTTGTAAAAGCAGTGGTATCTACAAACTCAGCGATCAGGTTTTTGAAGAAAGTACTTGCGGGATCATTTACATAAAAATGACGGTTAAGATTACCATAAGTAAGCAAGTAGATCATCACAGACTGTGATATATTTATGCCGGAAAGTGCAACTGAATCCATTTCTGATTTTCAGCAAAAACGAAGTAAATAAGTAAAGAAAAATTGTATTTATGACCCCAAAATATTCACACACAAAGGCCCCTGGCTGGCTCGCCACTTGTAATGCGGTTAAAGGACCAGGGCGCCTGACTGCAGCTTCATAGACAATGAGCTATCAGAATTAGTTTCAACTATGGAGCCTGAGTGTGTGAATAAAACACAGGAAACCAAAGTAGAGCTCAAAATATATATATTATGTTTGTTATGAGAAATGCATAGACGGATGTACAAAAAAATTAAAAAAAATATGCAAAATATGCATATATATCACAAACAAAAATAATGTTGACAATATAAAACAGCTTATTAGGTTCCAAAAGGAGGTGGGATGAGGTGTAGTCCAGTATGAGATTTAGTTCAGTTCCATGGACCTGTGATAGGTCATGTATCAACAGTTTAATTCAGTCCATAGGTTTACAATTCCTACCACAACGTAGCAGTGGTCGGGTGGCTCGCCATCCCGCGCTGATCAGGGCTGATCACGGGAGAAAAAAAACCTAACCGTTGAGTCGATTGTGAGGTGGTGTAAAGATGAATGAATCGGCCGGGTTATTGCACGCTGTCAACTGGTCTGTAGTGCAAAATTTGTTGATATCTGACGAGTACGCCAACCACAGGGACAACAGCAGCCAGAGGAGCAGGGAACATGCATCTGATTGACCCGGAACTTATGCAGGGTTCATTCCCGCCACAATAAAGGGACTGGCGGAAGTGCGGTCAGAAGTTCCCTTGGTTACACAAGCTTAAACGTGCTGCTGTTGTTCAGCCGCTCATTTCTTCTTTCTGGTGCAAAGTGGGCCAAAAAAAAAAAGAAGAGAGACGGACTCGCGACAGAAAAGCCGATCAGCTGATCATTAATCAGTTTCACGATTGAAGTAGCAGCAGGAGAGGGGGAGAGAAGAGGCAGTCGCTCCATATATCGGTTTTTCAGCTTAACGTGGGAATGCTTTACAAACATTCAGAGATGAACTTACACACTTGCTTAACTTCTCTCTGGGATAACTTCCTCAGAGATGAAATGCCGGTTTGGTAGCGAGGCTTCAAATACACACAGCTGCCCTATCATGTGAGCACACTGCTCCGACATGCTACAGTTATGAGCTGAGTTACGCCGTGTTGCAAGTTTTGTGCGGTGCTTTTTTGATATTTAATGGATCGGATTACATTTTTTATTTCTCTCCTATATCCGATCCAGTAATTTTCGTCAGTATCGGACCGATACCGATGCGTAATATTCCATCGGTCCATCTCTAGTCCTTACAGCATAGCGTCTCTTTGATAGATAAAAGCCCAGAGGGTGATGGGAGTCAAAGAGGAGGTACTGGTCCGTGTGTGTGGGCTTCCGGTAAACTTCGATGTTGAGGTTGCCGTTCTCTTCAATGTGCACAGCGCAGTCCAGGAAAGGCAAACAGCTGTCCTTTGTGTCTTCCCTGGTGAACTTGATGTTCACCAGGGAAGACACCACATATTTTCAAAAGCACTCCGATGTTTTCGGAGACGTCTGTTACCCACTAGCTCAATAGCTAGCCGGGGGCAAGGCTCACTAGAGCCGTGAGAACACCGGACTCCTGGCAAATCATTTTCAAAACCGACCGCCGTCTTTCCCTACTCAGGTTAAACATGATACATACAGTGGGGCAAAAAAGTATTTAGTCAGCCACCGATTGTGCAAGTTCCCCCACCTAAAATGATGACAGAGGTCAGTAATTTGCACCAGAGGTACACTTCAACTGGGAGAGACAGAATGTGAAAAAAAAATCCATGAATTCACATGGTAGGATTTGTAAAGAATTTATTCGTAAATCAGGGTGGAAAATAAGTATTTGGTCAATAACAAAAATACAACTCAGTACTTTGTAACATAACCTTTGTTGGCAATAACAGAGGTCAAACGTTTACTATAGGTCTTTACCAGGTTTGCACACACAGTAGCTGGTATTTTGGCCCATTCCTCCATGCAGATCTTCTCGAGAGCAGTGATGTTTTGGGGCTGTCGCCGAGCAACACGGACTTTCAACTCCCGCCACAGATTTTCTATGGGGTTGAGGTCTGGAGACTGGCTAGGCCACTCCAGGACTTTCAAATGCTTCTTACGGAGCCACTCCTTTGTTGCCCGGGCGGTGTGTTTTGGATCATTGTCATGTTGGAAGACCCAGCCTCGTTTCATCTTCAAAGTTCTCACTGATGGAAGGAGGTTTTGGCTCAAAATCTCACGATACATGGCCCCATTCATTCTGTCCTTAACACGGATCAGTCGTCCTGTCCCCTTGGCAGAAAAAACAGCCCCATAGCATGATGTTTCCACCCCCATGCTTCACAGTAGGTATGGTGTTCTTGGGATGCAACTCAGTATTCTTCTTCCTCCAAACACGACGAGTTGAGTTTATACCAAAAAGTTCTACTTTGGTTTCATCTGACCACATGACATTCTCCCAATCCTCTGCTGTATCATCCATGTGCTCTCTGGCAAACTTCAGACGGGCCTGGACATGCACTGGCTTCAGCAGCGGAACACGTCTGGCACTGCGGGATTTGATTCCCTGCCGTTGTAGTGTGTTACTGATGGTGACCTTTGTTACTTTGGTCCCAGCTCTCTGCAGGTCATTCACCAGGTCCCCCCGTGTGGTTCTGGGATCTTTGCTCACCGTTCTCATGATCATTTTGACCCCACGGGATGAGATCTTGCGTGGAGCCCCAGATCGTGGGAGATTATCAGTGGTCTTGTATGTCTTCCATTTTCTGATGATTGCTCCCACAGTTGATTTTTTCACACCAAGCTGCTTGCCTATTGTAGATTCACTCTTCCCAGTCTGGTGCAGGTCTACAATACTTTTCCTGGTGTCCTTCGAAAGCTCTCTGGTCTTGGCCATGGCGGAGTTTGGAGTCTGACTGTTTGAGGCTGTGGACAGGTGTCTTTTATACAGATGATGAGTTCAAACAGGTGCCATTCATACAGGTAACGAGTGGGGGACAGAAAAGCTTCTTACAGAAGACGTTACAGGTCTGTGAGAGCCAGAGATTTTCCATGTTTGAGGTGACCAAATACTTATTTTCCACCCTAATTTACGAATAAATTCTTTACAAATCCTACCATGTGAATTCATGGATTCTTTTTTCACATTCTGTCTCTCACAGTTGAAGTGTACCTCTGGTGCAAATTACTGACCTCTGTCATCATTTTAGGTGGGGGAACTTGCACAATCGGTGGCTGACTAAATACTTTTTTGCCCCACTGTATTGCCGTTCAGTGCCTTCGTAATTTGAATTTTTCGTGAAACAGGGTTTTCGTAAGTCGGGGTTCCACTGTATTCTGCATTAGCCAAGTCAGCTAGCATTAGCACCAATCCACCTGCAGCCTAAACCCACAATGTACACACAATGACCCGCATCCTTTACCGAGATGTGCGAATGATCAAACAACATCCTGTACTGTGAGGTGTGCCGTGCACATTCATTGTGCACATTCACAGCGGTTGTGGGATTCATCGGGAAACTAGCGGATGATACCGTGGAGACAAAGACTATCACAACGTTTCCCAACCAGAAGCCGTGGGTGGATAAAACCATCCGCGACGCTCTGAGATCCCGCACCGCTGCCTACAACACGGGACTCATGACGGGGGACATGGACCCGTACAAAGCCGCGTCATATAACGTGCGGAGGGCGGTGAAAGAGGCGAAGCAGCGCTACGGGAGGAAACTAGAGTCACAACTCCAACAGAGTGACTCTAGGAGCCTGTGGCGGGGACTAAGGACAATAACGGACTATAAAGCACCAACAACCGGTATGACGAACGCGGCCGTGACTCTGGCAGACGAGCTGAACACTTTCTATGCTCGCTTCGAGGCTGCAGCTAAGGTCTCCAACAATGCTAGTGTTAGCGGCGCTAACGGCTGCAGACAGGAAGATGCTGCCAGCACCGGAAACGTGCTCGTCATCTCCGAGCATGAAGTAAGGAGAGCCTTCAAGAGAGTGAACACCAGGAAAGCAGCAGGACCAGACGGCATCCCAGGTCGTATCCTAAGAGACTGCGCATACCAGCTAGCTCCTGTGTTCACTGAGATATTCAACATCTCTTTATCTCAGTCGGTGATCCCCACATGCTTCAAAGAGTCCATCATTGTTCCTGTCCCGAAGAAACCCCACCCTGCTTCTCTCAATGACTATCGCCCTGTAGCCCTCACCTCAGTAGTGATGAAGTGCTTTGAACGCCTGGTCAGAGACTTCATCATTTCTTCACTACCAGACACACTGGACCCACTACAGTTCGCTTACCGTCCAAATCGTTCCACAGACGATGCCATCTCTCATCTCCTCCACACATCACTCACTCACTTGGACACTAGAAGGGGGAATTATGTTAAAATGCTCTTCGTAGACTACAGCTCTGCATTTAACACCATAATTCCCTCCACACTCACCACCAAGCTGGAGCATCTGGGACTCAGCTCATCTATGTGTCAGTGGATCTCCAACTTCCTAACTGGCAGACCACAGGCAGTAAGGATGGGCGGACATGTCTCAGCCTCCACCACTCTCAGCACTGGAGCCCCCCAGGGGTGTGTTCTGAGCCCCCTGCTGTACTCTTTGTACACATATGACTGTGTGGCCACTACCAGCTCCACCACCATCATCAAGTTTGCTGACGACACCGTCGTGGTGGGCCTGATCTCTGATAACAACGAGACGGCCTACCTGAAGGAGATTAGGAATCTGGAGAACTGGTGCCAGAGGAACAACCTCCTTCTAAACGTCAGTAAGACAAAGGAGCTGATAGTGGACTTCAGCACTAAGCAGGAGAGGAACTACCAGACCCCCGTCATCAACGAGTGCCCAGTGGAGAGAGTGGACAGCTTCAAATACCTCGGAGTTCACATCACGCAGGACCTGTCATGGTCCTGTCACATCAACACCGTGGTGAAAAAGGCCCGTCAGCGTCTCTACCACCTCAGACGCTTGAGAGACTTCCAACTGCCCTCCAAGGTGCTCAGGAACTTTTACTCGTGCACCATAGAGAGCATCCTGACGGGAAACATCTTAACCTGGTTCGGGAACAGCACCATGCAGGACAGACGAGCTCTACAGAGGGTTGTGCGGTCAGCTGAGCGCACCATCCGCTCCGAGCTCCCTGACCTGCACTCAATCTACAGCAGGCGGTGCTGGACCAAGGCCAGGAAGATCGTGAAGGACCTCAGCCATCCCAACAACGGACTGTTCTCTCTGCTGAGGTCAGGAAAGCGATTCCGCTCCCTGAAGACCAACACAGAGAGACTGAGGAGGAGCTTCTTCCCGCAGGCGATACAGTCTCTCAATCACACCACCACACAGTACTGACCCACACATACAGTTCTTACACACACACTGGACTTTCTGGACTTTGTTTTTGCACAACACTGGTCACTATATTCTTCATTTCCGGTTAATACTTGTACAGCTGCTGTTATTGTGTATATATTATTTATATTTAGATTTCTTCATACATTCTTATATAGTTCTATATTGTGTATTTTGTTGTACAGTTATTTTATTTTCAACTTTAATTTATATATTTTATCTTATTCTTCCCAGTTAAATTTACCCTTCATTCTAATTTGTGTTGTACAGTTATTTTATTTTCAACTTTAATTTATATATTTTATCTTATTCTTCCCAGTTAAATTTACCCTTCATTCTAATTTGTGTTGTACAGTTATTTCATTTTTAACCTTAATTTATATTTTATTCCTTCCTAGTTAAATTTACCCTTTTTAATTTTTCATATTTATTTCCTATCTTATTCATAGCCTTTCCTTTTTTTTGTTTTCTTTACGTCACGAGCAGTTGTCCAAGCATTTCACTACATATCGTACTGTGTATGACTGTGTACGTGACAAATAAAATTTGAATTTGAATTTGAATTTGAATTTGTAATGCGTGTTTACTAACCTGAGGCAATGAACCTGCTGTCAGCCTGGGTAACAAGTAGACGAAAACGCAATAATCTTTAAATCGTGAACACAAAAGACACTAGTGATGCGCGAATCATGAACGAATCGTTCAATACTCGCAAATCACTTTACTGACTCATGAATCATGATTCACAAGCCCAACTGACTCACTGACTCATCCCTGTTGCTGTTAGCAGCAATGTATCTACCTTATAATTAAAATTGTGGAGAAAAACACAACATCCAGTATCTTAACAAAAAAAATTCTGCTCTGAACTGGAAGAAAAAACCCCGAGCAGAAGCTCACATCAAGAAAATAGCTCCTCGGTTCACAGTAGGATCGCTCTGCTAACATGCTAAAAGCACATTTGAGCTACTCACCCCTTCCCTTCCTGTTCTGAATTGTGAATTGGCAACCAATGTTCTTGTTTGGCAACCAATGTTAAGGCGCATTACCGCACCCTGGCTCACAGCTCAGTGGACATTTAGATGAGAAAATATATATTTAACACATTTAAGGAAAATACTAATGAAATAAAAATAAACAAAATAAATGTTTATTAAGCAATTTTGATAGGAAATTGCTTAATTTTAGAAATGTTTTTGCTCTTTTTTGCTCTATAAAATAGTTGTTGTTTTTTTTTGTTTTTTAGAATCATTCATCTTAGCAGTAGGATTTACATGAAAAGAGAAACAAATTAAGTTTGAGTGAAAATGTACATTTTTTGCACTCTCTGGTCAATTGAATCAATGAATCAAATGACTCAAAAAATCCGATTCACTTTGGTGAGTGACTCATTAAAACTCGATTCAGTAAAAAGAATCAAATTTACCATCACTAAAAGACACACCTGCTGTGCTGGCGTTAGCTTCACAACAGGAAGTTCTTTCTGTGAAATTCTTTTTCTGTGCCCCAAAACACTGCTCGGTACCACCATCGTGCTCTGCGCCCTCTAGTGTCTGGATGTAGAATTGCATTTTAATGCCGAAACTCACAATCCAACAAGCGGCGACAGGTTTTTGCAACGTGTTTTTAAATTACCGTAACTTTTGAACCGTTTGGTCAATTGAAACTAATCCAGTTGTTTCTGAAAGCAGAGACTCTGTGCTTTCTCTGCATTTAACTTTAGCGTGAATTTGCATGCACAGTTTGTTCAGCTGATAGAAAAGTCACATATGAAACTAGAAAGTGCATTTTCTGAAGAAACTGCAGTGTGAATGCTGAAATCTGAATGTATGCAATGAGATTTAAAAAAACAGAATTTTTAGCCTGAAAACAAAAGGGCTGAACTGGTAAATGCTGATGTTTACACAGAAGAAGAAGTTGGAAAATAGCTGAAAATGCTTTAACTGTAAATGAGAAAAACATAAGTATGTGTTGTGCATAGGCGTAGCTTTGGGTCACGTGGTGTCAGTAATAGTGATTGCTATATCACCTGTTCACGGCCCGAGGGAAATTTTGTGAATGAGTGGGTGATGGGGGAAGTCGACTTTTGCTGACCGCTCAAGCTTGGAATGTTTTTGTTCACTGTTTTTCTACGAATTTTAAGGATTTGATGACAAATAAAGGAGTTTTAACTTGGAACTTTGACTAACGTTTCAAACAGCGGGCGCGTCAACATTATTCCCCTATTCAGCTGCTCGGCGACTCAAAGGCTTGACAGTCGCCAATATTTGTCAGCAAAAAGCGCGACGGCAATGGAGCCTCCCGCAATCAGCGCTGAATAAACGCCGACGCGAGCCCACACACCGCCACCACTACACCCATAAAATCGGCTAGTCTGACAGATAAGGAGAAGACGACGGTGGTATGTAAACTGTGTTTTTGTGCTGCGTATTGTTTGTTTGAACGCAGTTTGGATTCTGACCATACGAAGATGTTTTTGTGACACGCCCACTGCTATGTTTGCTGTTTGGTTTGGTGTGTGTGTGTGCTGTGGCTCTGCAGGCGTTCAACTGAGTTTGAAGGAATCGCTGTTGCCTTTGTTTTGGATTTTGGTATGCTGCTTATGTTGAATGCTTAAAATGAGTGGATCACAGGCTGCATCTGTTGTTGGAAAAACTGAAAAAGATCAAAGATTAATTTCTCTCACTGAGAAAGCTCTTGCAAACAAAATTGAAACCATCCAAACAGATCGGAAAAGGCATGTAAACAAAATGAAAAGTGTTATTATGTCTCTTAAAGAGCTAATGAAAGATGATAAAAAATCATTCACAAGTCAAAAAACAGTTTGATGAGTTAACACACCTATTTAAGGATGCCAGTGCATTGCATGAATCTTTACTTTCTCTAATCTCATTTGATGAGAAAGATAAACAAAATACATGGTTCTCAAGCATCTCTAAATACAATAAAGGGTTTATGGAGGATGTTAACATATGGCTTTCTGAAACTGATAAACATTCAGGGAGGCCATCATCTGACAAGGCACAGTCACAGGAAACTTCCCTGGGAGGAGAAGTGGAGGTGCGAGAGCACACTGGAAAAGAACCTCAATCATCTCTTAATCCTCAGAACGATGTTAATGATGACGTGTTGCCATCCGACAGTGTGTCAAATCAAGGCAGTAGGTCAAGCTCAAGAGTATCATCTACTTCATCTGCATGTCTCAGGGCAGAAGCTGAAATGGCCGCCTTGCTTGCACGTCAACATATGCTGAAAGAAAAACACTCTCTTGAAGAACAAGAGGAACAATTGAGGAGAAAGAAAGAACAACTTCAGCTTGAAGCAGATATAGCTGCAACTGTTGCAAAGGTGAACATGCTGAGAACTGGATCCACTATGCGGAGCATCACTTCACGGAAATCTAATGGAATGGAATCATATTTTAAAACAAAGGGAAACAGCCTTGAAATTCTTAATGCGGATGCAGAGACTTTTGTTCCTCAGACGCTTACAAAAGGAAACGCAATCACCGGGAATGCAGAGCTTCAAGTAAAAACAGTGCAACAGAATATGAAAAGGGAAAGGCCTGCACCAGCTCTTATGGGGCCTTCTGACGCTTTTGGATCAATTCCACCTTTGCCTAAGCCACAAGCTGCTCTTCCAGTAGCCAATGAAAATCTGTTGTCCATTATGGAAAAACAAAATGAATTAACTTGTATGTTGGTCCATCAGCAAAGTCTTTCTTCACTGCCCAAAAGGGAGATTCAAACCTTTGATGGCGACCCTTTACATTTTCAGGCCTTTATGCGCTCGTTTGAACAGGTCATAGAAGCAAAGACTGGCGATGCTGGCGACTGCATGCATTATCTTGCACAGTACACCAAGGGGCAGCCCAATGAACTTGTTAAAAGCTGTCAACATATGTCTGGAAGTGCTGGATATGTAAAGGCAAAGACTCTGCTGTATGAGCACTTTGGGAATGGACATGTGATTGCATCTGCTTATTTGAACAAAGTTCACTCATGGCCACTGATTAGATCAGAAGATGGAAAAGCTCTTCAGGCATATTGTTTGTTCTTACGTGGATGCTGCAATGCAATGGAAGAGATTGATGATCTCTCTGAATTAAATACACCTGCCAATATGCTTGCTGTGATTAGAAGACTGCCATATAAGTTAAAAGACAAATGGCGAACAGTAGCATATGACATTCAGGAGAGGCAACATCGCAGAGCCGCATTCATTGACATTGTTTCCTTCCTTGAGCATCAAGTTAAAATTGTAACAGATCCCATCTTTGGAAATCTATGTGACGTTCCAGCAACACATCTAGCAGCCAAGGGCAGCAATGGAGGGAAATGTGCTCCACATCTAAAAGCTAAAGGAAGTAGCTTCGCCACAACAGTCTCTGATGTCGAGAGACAGAATCAGACAGGGGCTCAAGATCGTCACAGCACTGTGAAGGCTTGTTTTTTCTGCAAAGGCGGACACACACTGGCGTCATGTGCTCTGCTTGATAAGAAACCTCATAATGAAAAGATTTCTTTTCTTAAAAAGAACAGCATTTGTTTTGGCTGTTTGTGTACTGGGCACATAAGCAAAGAATGCAGAAAACGCCTTTCATGTAAAATCTGTGGCCTCCGACATGCAAGTATACTCCATATCCACCACAAAGAGAAGAATGAAGTCAAACCTAATAATGAGGCAGATAACATTCCTGTTACGATCCAGACTAGTGGTCTTACTGGGGCCGGTGAACAGGACTGTAAGCTTGCCATTGTGCCAGTTAAAGTAAAATCAAAGAGAGGTCAAAGAATAGTGGAAACGTATGCCTTTCTGGACCAAGGGAGTTCAGCATCCTTTTGTACAGTGGGTCTTATGGACAAGCTGAATATTGCTGGGAGGAGGACAAAGATTCTCCTGCGCACCATGGGACAGGAGAAAGTGGTGGACAGTTTCATTGTACCTGAACTTGAAGTTGCTGGATTGGACAGTGACATGTACTGTGATATGCCTAACCTCTTCACTCAGCATAAAATGCCTGTAGATATTGGTAACATCCCAAATCAACAGGACCTGATTGACTGGCCACATTTGAAGCATGTTCATTTGCCAGAAATTAAGGCCAATGTTGAGCTTTTGATTGGCATGAATATGCCCAGAGCTCTAGAGCCTTTGGAGGTCATCCGGAGTGTAGGTGATGGACCCTTTGCCATTAGGACTGTGCTCGGCTGGACTGTGAATGGGCCACTTAATCGAGAATGCTGTGGAAGGCCAGGATGTTTGGCAACAGTTACCGCCAACAGAGTTTCTGCTGTCACACTGGACAAGCTATGGAAACAGCAGTTCAAGATGGATTTTCCTGAGAGCAGCAATGATGAACAGATGGGGCTGTCAAAGGAAGACTTGAAGTTCCTGGAATTGGCCAGCAAGACGGTGACTTTGGGGGATGGGCACTACAGCATTGCCCTGCCACTAAAAGACCGAGACATAAGAATGCCTGACAACCGTGCAATTGAGCAACGAGCCTTAGGTTTGAAGAAAAGGTTCATCAGAGATAAAGACTTTCATAAAGACTATACTGCCTTCATGACAGATCTTATATCTAGAGGATATGCAAAGAGAGTCCCAGTCACAGAATTAGAGCGCAGTGATGGGAAGCTTTGGTATATCCCTCACCATGGGGTTTACCATCCTACCAAGAGGAAGATGCGTGTCGTCTTTGACTGTGCAGCATCATTCCAGGGTGTCTCTCTTAATGCGCAGCTCCTGAGTGGTCCTGACTTAACAAACAGTTTGGTTGGCGTACTGACGAGGTTCAGAAAAGAGCCCATTGTTTTGATGTCTGACATCAAGGCTATGTTTCACCAGGTGCATGTACCAGAGGAAGGGCTCCAAACTGCTCTTTGTGAAGTGGAGTCAATCCTCAACAGTAGACCCATTACGCTGGAATCCACCGATCCGAATGATTTGGAAGCCTTAACATCAAACCATCTCCTTCTTCCCAAGTCCAACCCGTCTTTACCACCTGGCCTGTTCCAGAGGGACGATCTCTACGCACGTAAACGATGGAGGCAAGTTCAATACATATCTGACCTGTTTTGGAAAAGATGGACTAAAGAGTACTTGCCACAACTTCAGCAGTGCCAGAAATGGGGAAGGATTAAACGTAACTTTGTTCCTGGAGATGTGGCCCTTATAGTGGATGATTCTGCACCTCGTGGTTCTTGGATCATTGGGAGAGTCACCGGAGCTGCACCAGATGAAAAGGGGCTTGTGCGTCAGGTCTGGATTAAGACCCCAACCAGCCATGTGTGCAGACCCATCACAAAGATATGCCTTCTTCAGGAGGCCTCTGACCCATGACTATGACATTTTTGACACAGTGTGACATAACTAACTTTGAATTGACTTTAATGTTATGAGATGTACATCACAGACTGACTATATTTAGGCTAAGTGCTGGTAACCTCTGGCCTATGACTGACTGACCATGTGCAGACAGAAGAAAAGAAGAGAAGATATGAGAAAATAACTTTGGTGGACTTTTGAGTATGTTATGTTGTCTCACTGGGTGTCTGTGATATGATGAAGTGTGTGTTGTGAGTTGTGGTGTTGGATGTGTAATTATTACTGTAAAAATGTAATAATTAGGGGCCGGAATGTTGTGGATAGGCGTAGCTTTGGGTCACGTGGTGTCAGTAATAGTGATTGCTATATCACCTGTTCACGGCCCGAGGGAAATTTTGTGAATGAGTGGGTGATGGGGGAAGTCGACTTTTGCTGACCGCTCAAGCTTGGAATGTTTTTGATCACTGTTTTTCTACGGATTTTAAGGATTTGATGACAAATAAGGAGTTTTAACTTGGAACTTTGACTAACGTTTCAAACAGCGGGCGCGTCAACATTATTCCCCTATTCAGCTGCTCGGCGACTCAAAGGCTTGACAGTCGCCAATAGTATGTATGAGGTCAAAGGGACTGAATGGGGAAGATTGGCAGCAGACTGCCACGTTCATGTTGGGAGAGGAGAGCCAGAATAATCTTATAGTCACAGTATATGAGCTATAAGGCTGTTTCAGAGTTATCCTTGGTGTGAGGCAGACTGTTGTCACACTGGGATCCTGTAAACTTGTCATTTCACCTGCTGAAGGAAATCTTTTTAAATCTTTTTCTCCCGAATTCCTTCTGAAAACATTTGAAGACAACAAATCGGTGAACCGACGTGATTTTTGGGTTGGAAAGGAGAAAAGGAGGATTGGAGAGGCTCCTGACGGAGCTGCTGTCAGACGCCAGAACTGAAGGAAACTGATTCACCCTCACAGAAGGCCTTCAAAATGAAGGTAAGCAGAGCCTGTTATATCAAAAGCTGCAAAATTCGCCATAAACCAAATTAAAATTTGAGCGGTGAGTGGTTACAGTTCTCTCAGTCTCAGTTAGATCGAGTGTTTATATGACAAGATACATGTTTAATAGATAAAGTTGGAATTACAAGTTGGTAAGAAGGTTTTTGACAAAGGTTGAATTTAAGCCTGAAGTTTAAAGGTGAAAGAAATTTCAAGGTTTATCAAAGCCAACAAGGAAACAGGTCAAAGGTTAAGATTAAGGATTAAGATGAATCAGAAAATTATGTAATGAAATGAAAATGTGAGATAAAGGAAAAGTAAAGTGTTCTTTAACAGTACGACATTGATAGAGTTTGTTTGTGTGTTTGAGAGTTCAGACTGAAAGGGAGCGCACAATCGTGTGTGTGTCTGCAGCTGTTCTTTGTGTTGTTGCTGCATCGTTGCCTCAGGGGGAAAGTTGTGTGTGTGTTATGCAGACTAGCAGAGACTGCAGCTGTCAGCAGCCACACACACTTTCTATTCTTCAAATCAAATCACAGTGAAACATGTTCACTGACAGCTCAGCTTCAGCATCGTCTTCATGCTGTGACTGCAGCCGTTCAACTCTGTTTGTCTTTAACCCAAATCATCACAACGTGCAAATATAATCATCAAAATGATGTGACTGGAAGGATGCAGCAGTCTGTGCTCCACCTTTCTCCTCCACACCTGCAGGTGGAGAACATGGATGCATGAATCTCTACAGAGTTCTTTGAATATTATCCGTCTCATCAGTTTTCAGTGAACAAAACTCCTCACAGAGCCAAAATAAGCAGTTTGTATCCAACATAACTCAGCTGGACTCTGATGCTCCGTATAACAGCCACACATGAGTCTGGATTCACTCAAAGCATTGAACAAACTTTATTGTAAATGAAGCTTTTGGACATTTATTCTCTGATATTTGCTCTTCAGCTCGAGTCTCCATCAGTGGGAACATTTCCTGATTCAACTTTTCTTCTGTTCAAATCAAACTCCATGAGAATCAAAGTGTGAATCAGAGTCCTGATGATCAGATTCTATAGAAACATGGAGACTGTAGAGGATTTACACTCAATATGTTCATTTGTTCCCTTCAAGAAAAATCAATCATTCATCAAATAAAATCAGTTGTTGATCGACTCAGTTTGATTGACAGGACAGATGATCAGAGGTGCAGAGTTTTTACCTCCATCATTAGGACAGGGACTGAAGAATGGGTGGAGTTTGTGAGTGAAGGAGCAGCCAGTAAAGGAGTAGATCAGAGCTGCAGCACCTACATCATAAAAGGAGACCAGACCCTCCTCATAATCCACAAACACCCCCACCTTCTCAGGACCAGGATGGAGACAGAGGGGGACTGGAGAGGAAGCACCAGCTATGTACTCATTTCCATTTACCAGCCCTACAGTCCAGAAACCACCCTGAGGACTCGCTGTGATTATTCCCTTCCTGTTGATCGACTCTGTGGCCACTCCTAATTCCCACTCAGTCTTTCCTTTAACCTGAACCTCAAAGTAAAATCTGCCTGAAGAGAAACTCTGCTCTCCTAAAACACCAGGACATTGAGAAAATCTCTCTGGGTTGTCTGGAAGATTCTTCTCCACATCAGTATCATACACTTGTTTTCCATCATCAGACAGGATGAGATCAGGATGAGCTGTATCAGGATCCAGAGTCACATCCACCTCATGCTGCTGCACCCTCTGCAGCTCAGCCTCAAACAGCTTCTTCTTCATGGGTTTCCAGACTGTCTCCTCCAGCTGAGCCACAGCTCTCCCCACAGTCCCCTCATATGATGGTGGATGAACTCTGACCTCTGTCCAGTCCTTGCTGGGTGGAGCAGCTTTCAGGGAGGAGAAGCTTTGGAGGAGGTGGAGGTGGTCTTCAGAGCGTGAGAGCTGCTCCACCTCAGAGCTTCTCTCCATCAGCTCAGAGATTTCCTGTTCCAGATCTTTGATGAGACCTTCAGCCTGTTTCTTTGTAGTTTCCTGTTTGTCTTCGATCTCCTTCATGAGCTCCTTCAGGCGTCTCTCAACAGACTCCATCAGAGCCGTGAAGACCTGAACACCTTCTGCTTTCTGTCTGT
The DNA here is from genome assembly GCF_900408965.1 of Simochromis diagramma. Taxonomy (NCBI): domain Eukaryota; kingdom Metazoa; phylum Chordata; class Actinopteri; order Cichliformes; family Cichlidae; genus Simochromis; species Simochromis diagramma. The sequence goes on along the minus strand of NW_024387035.1, from coordinate 791,476 downwards.
CTGCAGCATCTTTACTCATCTTCACCGACTCTGTGATCTCCTGAATCTTCAGTCGTCTCTTCTGGATCATCTGCTGAATCTCAGCCTCTGTCTTCTCCAGCTCTGCCTTCTTTCCTTCATATTCTTCTCTCAGGGGAACAAACTCATGGTTCTTGTGGTCTAAAACAGAGCAGAGCACGCAGACACATGTCTGGTCGGTCTTACAGAACAGCTGCAGAAGGTTATCGTGCTTCATGCACATCCTGCCTTCCAGGCTCTCCACAGCATCAATCAGCTGATGTCTTTTCAGACGTTTCACTGTCAGATGAGGCTCCAAGTGAGTCTGACAGTAGGAGGTCTGACACACCAGGCAGGACTTCAGGGCCTTCAGTCTGGTTCCAGTGCAGACGTCACAGGGAACTTCTCCTGGTTTGGCAGCTTGTTGCTCTGAGCTGCTGCTGCTGGCTTTCTGCTGAGCTTCACGTCTGAACTGAGCAACCATCTCAGAGATGAAGGTGTTGACCCTCAGCTGAGGTCGAGTGTAGAAAGTCTCGTTACACATGGGACACTGACAGATGACATTCATGTCCCAGTGCTGACTGATGCAGGTTTTGCAGAAGTTGTGTCCACATGGTGTAGTGACTGGATCAGTGAACACATCCAGACAGATGGAGCACAGAAACTGATCTTCAGATCGCAGATTGCTGGCAGCAGACATGTCTGCACTCTGAGGGAGAAAGAAGAGAAACATTTGATTCAAAATTCACTTTAAATTTCATTTTACAAAGAGAGAAACAAGCGTCAGTAGTCTGAGGAGCTTGGAGAGAAAAGCGTCTGGACTTCTTTAAGGTTCTTGAAGACGTTTCATCTGAGAAGCTTCTTCAGTTCTCAGAGTAACTGGTGGAGACCCAGCAACACACTGTTGTGGAAAATTTAACGATAACCTGCAACACACCCAGTGAGCTTGATTTGAAGTGGGGGGCTATACCTCCTCCCTCACAGAGAGAATTATGACCTTGTTTTCTGCTTGGCCGTCACCTAAGGATTTACATCCCTGATAAGCCAAAGGAGTTTCACTATCTGTTTAACGTCTCCCATTACAACGGCCCCACTTTTTTAACGTTCCACATGCATGTAAACTGGTGACAGGAGTGCTCTTTACTATAGTAAAGTAAGAAAGTGATATTCACTCGCTGGGAACAAACACTCACTGATGTATAAAATAAAGACCAGGGCAGTCTCAGAGCTGCGAGTCTCTGAGCCCTCACTCTCGTGCGAGCGCTCTCGAGGCTGCCCTTGCTAGCAAGAAAATCTGTGTGTTTCTCCTCTCTGATTCTCTGCTGAAGAAGTGTTTTAGAATACATCTCTTGACATTATTTTGGTCCTTCGAGCCGGATCAGAAAATATCAGAACTGTTATCTGTGACTCTGTTCCAGGATCCAGCACTGATTCCTGACGCCGTGGGAAGCCAGCACCGAAGTCTGTCGACAGCCGTCTTAGACGAGCAGAGAGCCCCAGGACGTGAATTCGGGTCTGGGCCAGTAGCCTGGTCCACAGCAGTGGGATTCAGTCTGACGATCCGAACCACCAGTGAGATGTCCAAGGGTGAGAAACACTATTTTGGTATATAAAACCGCCGCAAAGGTTTAAAGTAACAAAATAAAATAGGTTAGGATTCGCCGAAAGGAATCAAATTAAACTTAGGTTTTAGAGGTAGCCATAATTACTTTGTAACAAATTGTAAAAGCGCGCAAATGTCTATGTGTGTATGTGTCTGAAAGTAAGTTGATTTTACAGCACAATACGCTGCTGAACTACTTCCATTTTATGTTTTCTTTGCTGAGGCTCACGTACTGGTGACAAAGGAGAACGGTTGAGTTTCATCTCATAAAACTGATACCGCTTCACTTTTAGAATGAAGTCGAAGGCCGTATCAGTAAACCACTCTGAAGTCAAGCGTGCCAGCGACGGCCCAGCAAAATCTTTGAAAATGGGGAATAAACAAGTAAAATGAATACCTGATGAGGAATGGTTAGAAAAACAACAAACCGGAGCAGGTAAAATATGTGCAAATAGGTGGAGAAATCCACGAAAAGCAAAAAACCGCAGCTGGGAAGGGAAATGCTGCCTTGAAACAAGAAATTACATTAACAAAAGACCCAAAGAAGAAATAAAAACGTAAGGAAGAGTATAGGCTTTTCCAAGTATGGGGAAATGAAACTGAAAAGAGAACTGAAAACAAAAAAAAAGAAAGAGGAAAAGAAAAAACAATTAGCAGCAGCTTTAATAACCCCTGATGATGAAACTATAAAGCAGGCACATGCTGAACAAAGGCCTCCACTGACAGACCCACATAACTCTCTTTTAAAACCCCCCGTTAAAACTTCCACACTAGCTGCAGAAAAAACAACCAGCCTTACTCCAAAATCTAATTTTAAACGATCTCCCATATGGATAAGAGCAATGAAAATTAAATTCGACAATGCATATGAGGATGCACAAACAATGTTAGCCAAGCATGAAACAGATTTTCATCCAGGAAGATCTGATTATGGCTCTGAAGAAGAGTGCGACGGTCGTGGTTCACACCCAGACCCACCACCACCGCCATCTACACTAGCATGTCCATTATTTGAAGTAGCAAATCCCAGATATGGCACACTTCTAGGTGATGGTCAGGGAGGAGGAAGGGACAACAGACCCACAATTCTTGTGTACCGCCCATGGACACATAAAGACAGACAAAATGTAATAAAAGGCATTCCATCAATGGGGGCTTCCGGTTTGGCGCTATAGCAAATGGCTGCTTGAAAGTTTTGGCTCCCCGCCGGTTGGAAATAATCCTCTTGGAAGAATATTCAGACACAAAGAACAGTACCTAAACTTGACATGGACGGGGATAAACAAAAAAAGCCCAAAGGCAAACCAAGCTCGGGGCGGGAAAGGGGAGAGTTAGTCAAGGAAACTCGCAGCGGAGAGGAGAATAATGGCGAAGCTAGTCCCTTCATGCTAGCTATCTACGATGAGATCCGGGCTCTGAGGTCGGACCTTAAAAGTGAAATGAGTGAGTTTCGACTTTCTTTCCGCAATGATATGAAAAAGGAACTGAACGAGTTCAAAGGAGAAATGAACAAGAAACTTCAAGAAACTACAAAGGAGCTAGTGGCTACCACGGCAAGGGTAGAGGAGGCAGAACAGCGGATAACCGAGATTGAAGAATGGGACACGGAGGTTAAGGAAGCACTCGCTCTCATGATGGAGAGCCAGGAGACCCTGCGAGCAAAGCTAACTGAACTAGAAGCACGCTCACGCCGGAATAATCTCCGCATACATGGGGTACCAGAGGGATCAGAGGGCCCTGATCTGATAGAATTTGTAACAAAGCTGATAAAGGCTCAAATCAGCCCGTTGGTTGCGGAAATAAACCTCGGAATCCAGCGCTGCCACCGGGCACTCGTCCCAAAGCCCCGAGAAGGCGCTCCTCCTAGATCACTGGTGCTGTGCTTTCTGGAGTATAGAGTAAAAGAGATGGTACTGCATTCAGCGTGGAGAAAGAAGGATGTCCGCTATGAAGGGAAAAGGATTTTCTTTGACCAAGATTACCCCCCAAACATCCTTAAGAAAAGAAAGGCGTACGTGGGGATCCTGAGAGAGCTCAAAGCCAAAGGACTCCGCTTCCAAACGTCACATCCAGCCAAGCTGAGGGTGTTCTTCGACAGCGGCACCAAACTCTAATGCCACTCTATATCTAAGGGTAAAAAAAAAAAAATTCTTATCGTTACTATTTCTACCAGTTTATCACGTATTCCATATATGACCCTGCCTAAAGTGATTATTTTACTTTTATTATTACCTGGGTCGAATACATTCAGGCTTTTGAGTGTTCAAATGACATGTGTTCCTCTGCTCTCCAAATATTCTGTGAAGAGTCATTTTTGTAGTTACTCCCTAAGCTTGTTAAAGAAGGAACTTTGTACGGGTTGGGCAATTCTGGCGTAAAACAAGGATACTGGTGCTAGGTATTTTCCCTGACACTGGTGAGAGGCCCTCGACTGGCACGAGAAATTCCTCTCAACTCGAGGTTTCACCTGAACTTCGGCCTTTGATTTTGTTTTTTTGGTTTACTTGTTTGTTGTTCTTGTTCATGTTCTGTTTAGCATGGGTGATGTTGCACAAAGGATCACAGACTGAAAAAGTTATATGCATCATCGGGAAAATAAAATAATCACGTTAAACGTAAATGAGCTACATAATCCGATTAAAAGGGGCAAAATAATAGCCAAAATGAAACGTGAGAAGCTGCATGTAATTTTTGGGCAGGAGACACATTTATCTTCTTTAGAACATGAAAAATTGAAAAAACTTGGATTCCAGAATACCTATTACTCGTCACATGAATCAGGCCGCAAAAGAGGAGTAGCCATACTGATCCCCAATGCTGTTAACTTTGAATTGTATTCAGAGGTAAAGGACAAAGAAGGGAGGTTCATTTTGGTAAAGGGTAAATTAGAAGAGGAGGAAGTAACATTATTTAATGTATATGCCCCGCCAGGAAGCTCCAAATCCTTCTATAAGAAGCTATTTGATTTAGTGGTTTTGGAAACACAGGGAGTTTTGATTTTTGGTGGAGACCTTAATGTTCAACTCCAGCCAAAGCTAGATTCATCCAACCACCGGCAAAAGAAAAGTTCGAATGCTATTATGGTCCAACACATGCTTACAGAACTGGGTTTGATTGATGTGTGGAGAGCCTCTCATCCAGGGGATAAACAGTTTACCTATTATTCTGCGTGCCATTCAGTATATACTCGAATTGACTATTTTTTTTATGTGCAAATCAGACTGGCATAAGGTCGAGGAATGTAAAATAGGGGTCAGAGATTTATCTGATCATTCAGGTGTGTACCTAACCCTGCACCATTCTAAACAGTGGACAAATACACTTTGGAGACTCAATACCAGTATTCTGAATGAGAAATCAGTACAAACACAAATTTGAAACTTATCTACAAAATAACGACAATGGTGAGGTATCTCCAAATACTCTATGGGACGCAGCAAAAGTCGTCATTAGAGGTAAGATTATTGCCCTCACAGCTCACAGTAAAAAAGAAAAGCAGAAAAGACTTGAGAAGCTACAGGAGGAATTGAAATCACTAGAGACTAGACATATTGACCAAAAAGATCCCCAGATATTGGCGAGAATGAACAAAATTAAACAAGATATAAACGGCATTTAAGACGAGGAAACTGAAAAAAACCTTAAATTTACAAAACAAAAGTATTATGAGACGGGACCTAGGGCGATGAAGCTTCTGTCATGGAGGTTGCGAAAACAACAGGAAAAGAACAGAATTCATAAAATCAGGAACCCTGAGTCACAAATTATTTGCAGTAAACTGGATGATATTCAACGGGCATTTGAACAGTATTACAAAGACCTATATACCCAACCTCCCATAGTAGAAAATACAATGATAAATGCCTTTCTAAACTCATTAGACCTACCATCTATAGGAGAATTACAAAATAAAAAACGCATGGCTGAGATAACTGCTGAAGAGCTGCATAAAGCCATTTCAAGGCTGAAGGCGAATAAGGCACCAGGCACAGACGGTTATCCGTCCGAATGGTATAAAGCATTTAGCTTAATTGCTTTAATCACACATTAAGAACAGGAGTAGCCCCACAATCTTGGAGAGAAGCAGTTATCTCAGTTATCCCAGAAGACGGCAAACATAAAAAAAAAAGCAGCTCGTATAGGCCAATTTCCATCCTTAACATGGACTATAAATTATTTGCTTCAATATTAGCTAAGAGACTGGAATCAATTATTCCGGACCTGATAGACTTAGATCAGACAGGCTTTGTCTCAAATAGACAGACTCAAGATAACTTAAGGAGAACACTACAAGTGATGAATCATATAACATGAGAAAATATTAGTGCAATGTTGGTCAGCTTAGATGCCAAAAAAGCTTTTGATTTGGTGGGTTGGGAATATCTATTTAGGGTACTAGCAAGATTCGGATTCAAAGATGGCTTCATTAAATGTATTGAGGCACTGTATTACTCTCCAACAGCCAGGATCAGGATTAATGGACACCTGTCTCAAAATATTAACTTGAAGCGAGGGACACACCAGGGCTGTCCCTTGAGCCCGTCCCTGTTTGCCTTGTACATTGAGCCTCTGGTTCAGGCTATTAGAGAAAATTCTGAAATACAAGGAATTGTGATCAGGGGAGAAGAACACAAGACTTGTATGTTTGCGGATGATGTTCTTCTTTTTATTACAAATCCTGAATCAAGTTTGTTCCAATTGATGACCTTACTAAAAGCGTATAATCATTACTCTGGCTATAAACTAAATATTCAAAAAACTCAAACCCTTACATTCAATTATACACCTCGACCAGAAACAAAAAAGAAACTTAACTTCAAATGGGACTCTCCCACAATAAAATACTTGGGAGTAAACCTAACGAAAGACATGTCTAAACTCTATGAAATCAATTATGGCCCCCTCAACAAAGAGATCAAATCTGACCTGACTCGGTGGTCTCTCCTCCCCATGGATATGAGTAATAGAATAGAAATAATTAAAATGAACATTCTGCCTCGAATTCTCTATCTCTTCCAGTCACTACCCCTGGAGATACCCCAAAAACAATTTGACGAGTGGGACAGATGGATCTCACGGTTCCTCTGGAACAGCAGAAGACCGAGGGTCCAGTACAAAACGTTGCAACTGAAAAAAGAGAAGGGAGGGAGAGCTTTGCCGTGCTTACAAGATTACTATTACGCCGCACAACTGAAACCCCTGGTAAACTGGTGTTCCCCAAATTGTGAAGCTAAATGGAAAAATATGGAAATTACTCAATTAGACTTCCCATTACAGTCTCTTTTAGGAAATAAAAACCAAGCTGAAAAATTTTACAAAGATTTGAACCATTTGACCCGGTTCACACTGAAACTATGGTTCAGGGTAGTGAGGAAACTACAAATAGAAAAACAGGCTAGGACCTTGAATTGGATAGCTTATGACCCGGAATTTGTGCCTGCCAGGCTGGATGGGACCTTTAAACAGTGGACTCTGAGAGGAATTACTTCTTTTTGTTCACTAGCAACAAACGGGGGATTTCAAAGCTATAAAACTAATTCAGATACATACGGATTGGCAAAGCATGACTTCTAAAGATATTTACAAGTTAGAGACTATTACAACAAGACGTTACTATTCAGAGATGAAAACGAATACAACCTAATTCATATCTTTCAAGAGGCATACAAAAAAAGGACTCTAAAAAGTTGGTCTCAAAAATATATGGAAGTATACAAGCCTCTAAAAATCACTCTACGTTGTATATTAAGCAAAACTGGGAGAGGGAATCAGGCTTACAAATATCAGAGGACAGCTGGTGGGGAATATGTGAGTCTCAGGCTACCACTGCAAATTCAAGGTCCTTCAGAGAGTTTGGTTGGAAAAATGTTGTGAGATTTTTTATCACTCCTAAATTCACAGCTCGGCAAACAGGCTCACAGAGCCAGGGCCTATGTTGGTACCCCCATGGCAAACCATTTTCATGTCTTCTGGGCCTGCCCAAGTCTCCTCCCCCTTTGTGAGTGTGGACGCTTCATCTCTTTGCTCTTAAATGCTTTGCTTCTTTTATTGATTTTTACCGATTTTTATGCTGACTTTTTCCCTTTTTTCCGTATGAGCTTACCTGCGATAGCTTCTGGACACTTATAGATCATTAGGACTAAAGTGTTCTTAACAGAAACAGCAACATTTTTATAGTTACCTTATCCTCAGCGCTCCGTGTGTCTGTGGCCTAGACACAGCTGAAGCCTGATTACAGCGTCTGGGCACCGAGCAGCCTAAATAGCCTAGAAAGGTGCTAACCGCTAGGCTAACTAGCAACAAGATGCCTTCCCTCTCCACAGATGACTACCACAGCCTCCTGCAGAAGATTGCAGCACTGGAGACAAAAATTCATCGCTTAGAAGTAAACGTGGAGGTAAATGGACTGTGTGGAAATGAAACAACCTTGCCTTTGACTCAAAACAATGGCGATGAGCAAGCTAGTACACAGCTAAGGAGCACAGATAACATGACCAAGAAAGTAGACTTTGTGCACTATTATAAATCCTCAAGCGATAATCCCCCCTTGGACTGTCTTGGTGCAAAACCAAGACATAAATCATGTCTCCTGGAAGGGGGAGGACGTATCACAGGCAGGGCACAGCGAGATGAAATCTCTGAAACCGACTGGCCTTCACTTCCTACGAGACAGAGAAGCTCTTCTACCCCTGTATATGGGAGGAAACAGGACTGGACAACCGTGAATAGGAAGGTTAACAACAAACCTTCAAAACAACTGAATGTGAAACTGCAGAACAGATTTGCTCCACTATCAAAGGACCCTGGATCTATATCGGACAACCATCCATCTAAAAGCAGCGAAATATGGTCTGAAAATCTGTTGAAAAGTGAAAGGCCACAGGGAAAGCTAAAGGCTAGGCCTGAAACGCTGATTGTGGGTGACTCTGCCGTAAAGGATGTACAAAGGATGTGCGGTAAGAACACTAGGTCCTCTGCTTTCCTAACGATATGGTCAACAACCTGAAGGAGAGAATTCTTCAAATTGCAGATGAATATCCAACTGTGACAAACATTGTTCTGCATACAGGGTCAAACGATGTGTCCAAACAACAATCGGAGGTTCTGAAACGGGACTTTACTGGATTACTAAATACTGTAAACTCTCTGAATGCAGCTGTATTCATCAGTGGACCTGTACCGCCCGTCAGAGGAGGAGACGAGAGATTCAGCAGGTTGTTTACACTGAATAAATGGCTTATATCAGCATGTGCTGACCACTCAGTGCATTTTATCAACAACTTTAATATTTTTTGGGAACACAGGCATCTGTTTAAAGCAAATGGATTTAATTTTAACAAGTCAGGGGTGAAACTGTTCACCTCCAACTTGTTTTATTCCATACGTCATCCATCTGTGCTTGGTGCCAAGGCTGAGATAAACGAGGAGTTATCTCATAAAGAGGAACAAACAGTACTCCAAGAACAGACAAAGCCCAGCAGAAACCTTGAGGAGGAGCTCCATCTGCCCCCACCCGGGAAGAGCCTCAGAAAGGAGAGACATCTGAGGCAAGAAGAGGCAAGAAGAGGGGTCCCTATTTGCCTCCAACTCTCTCAACAACACCAACGACCAGGACCAGGATCTTCCCCAGTCCCCCAAACCCCTGACAGGCCATCACCCCCATCACCCTCCTCCCCCTCCCTTTCTCCCTCCTCCCCACACCTGAAATTCACTGAGGAGATGATGGAGCGGGTCAATGCTGGGCTCAGATCTACCCCCCGGCCCAATCCCTCTTTGTCCCCCATAAACCCCCCACCAAAGCAGCCAAAGGTTCGCCACCGAGCCCCACCCTCAACAGAGCAATCAAAGTCACATTGCCCAGCCTCGCCCCCCTTAGTTCCTCCTTACCACCTTCATGCTTTGTCTCCGCAGTCTGATGTGTGATGTGTGAAGGGTCCGGGCTGCGAGGATTATGGCAGTGGTGACTTTTCCCAGGAGAAGCTGGGACCCTGTTTACTAGAAGGTTTTAAAATCTCTGTACTTTTAGGTGACAGGAGACATGTGGCCTGGTCAAAACACAGAGAGCTGCACTCTAAAAGATCTTTAAATATCGTAAACATACCTTGTGTGCCACAGACTGCTCCCAAACACGAGAGGACAAGTAATGCCTCTAAAACACTTAAGTTGGCTTTATTAAACGTTAGATCTTTAGCTGGGAAAACATTTTTAATTAATGATTTAATCACTGAGCACAGCCTTGATTTTATGTTTTTAACTGAAACTTGGTTGGACCAAAGTAACAGTGGAGCTGTTCTCATTGAGACGACCCCTCCTAACTACAGTTTTATCAGTGAGGCCAGGGTGAGCAGGAGAGGAGGAGGGGTTGCTGTCTTATTTAATGAATCATTTCAATGTAAGCAGCTATCTCCTGGAAGTTTTCAGGCTTTTGAATATGTGGCTTTACAGCTGAAGGCCCCATCCAAAGTTGTGTTTCTTAATGTTTACAGGCCTCCCAAATACTGCACAGACTTTTTTAATGACCTCAGTGAACTGCTGTCTGTGATCTGTGTTGATTTCGACTGTGTAATTATTGTTGGGGATTTTAACATCCATGTGGACAACCCTCAGGACAAAGGGACCAAAGACCTGAGTAACACTCTGGGCAACTTTGGGCTGACTCAGCATGTAACAGAGGCCACACATAATAGAGGACACACTCTTGACCTACTGATCTCCAAGAGCCTGAGCATTTCAAACATTACTGTGTCTGATGTGGGCTTGTCTGATCATTACTGTGTTTTCTTTGAAAGTAAAATCTCAGCCCACACAAATATATCAACAGCAGTGATCACAAAACGGTGTATAACTGAACACAGTAGTGAGATTTTTAACCAGGTCTTCCCATTAACACCTGACCTGCCCAGAGGGTCAGTCAATGAGCTCGTCAATAGCTTCAATGCTAACATGTTAAATGTAATGGACACTATTGCTCCCATTAAGGTGAAGGTTATCTCTGGAAGGAAAAAGTCTCCATGGAGAAACTCCACACTGGTGAAAAATGATAAAAAAAAGAGAGTGTAGGAAAGCTGAACGCAGATGGAGAAAAACAAACCTCCAGGTTCATTATGACATTTATAAAGAGAAACTTCACAATTATAATTTACAACTGAGGAATGCAAGGAGGTCCTACTTCTCTGACATCATCACTAAAAAGAGTCATAATTCCCGGGTCTTATTTTCTACAGTTGACAGGCTAACAAACCCTCCTGTGCCAGTAGCAGCTGAACTTCATTCGACCATGGCCTGCAATGACTTTGCCAAATTCTTCACAGACAAAATCCAAAAAATTAGACAAGCAATTGGTACATCAACAGCAGATCCAGGATATGTACTGTGTCCACCGAAAAACTGTTTAAACACCATGAAACAGTTTCACCCTATTAACAGCAAAGACCTGGAGGACATCTTAGGTCAGCTGAACTCCTCCTCCTGCTGTTTAGATGTCCTGCCAACAATTTTTTTCAAACAGGTCTCAAAGACTTTAGAGTCAGACCTGTTACAGATCGTCAACTTTTCTTTAATGTCAGGTGTGTTTCCAGAATCACTAAAAACTGCTGTAATCAAACCTATACTGAAAAAGGACAATCTTGACAAGACACAAATGAACAACTACAGGCCGATCTCAAATCTCCCATTTTTAAGTAAGATCATTGAAAAAGCAGTTTCTCAACAGCTCAATTACTTCTTAAACAGAATAATTGCTACGATGCCTTCCAGTCAGGTTTCAGACAGAACCACAGCACTGAAACCGCTCTGACCAAAGTGTTTAATGACATATGTCTGAACACAGACAGTGGAACAATGTCAGTCTTAGTTTTACTGGATCTCAGTGCAGCATTTGATACAGTTGACCACAACATATTACTCAAACGACTGGAGAACTGGGCAGGTCTTTCAGGAACTGTACTAAACTGGTTCAAGACATACTTAGAAAACAGGAAATACTTTGTATCAATAGGTAACTTCACATCTGAGCAGACAAGTATCACATGTGGAGTTCCCCAAGGTTCCATCTTGGGACCCCTTCTGTTTAACATTTACATGCTCCCACTGGCACACATTATAAAGAACAACAAAATAAACTACCATAACTATGTAGATGACACACAAATATATATCACAATGTCACCAGGAGACCGAGGCCCTGTACAGGCTCTTGGTAAATGCATTGAGGAAATTAATGACTGGTTGTGCCACAATTTTCTCCAGCTAAACAAAAACAAAACTGAAGTAATAGTCTTTGGCACCAAAGAAAAACGATTACAGGTCACCAGAGAACTTCAATCTATACACCTAAAAACCACAAACCAGGCGAGAAATTTGGGTGTAGTGATGGATGCAGACCTAAACTTAGAAAAACACATTAAGACAATAACAAAATCAGCTTACTATCACCTCAAGAATATTTCAAGGATAAAAGATCTGATGTCTCAACAGGACCTGGAAAAACTAGTCCATGCATTCATCTTTAGTAGGCTTGATTACTGTAACAGCATCTTTACAGGTCTACCTAAAAAATCAGTCAGACAACTACAGCTCATTCAGAACTCTGCTGCTCGAATCCTCACTAAGACCAAAAAAGTGGACCACATCAGTCCAGCTCTGAGGTCTTTACACTGGCTGCCTGTCCGTCAGAGGATAGACTTTAAAGTTCTGATGCTGGTCTATAAAGCTCTGAATGGTTTAGGACCAAAATACATCAGTGACCTCCTGACCCAGTATGAACCTTCCAGATCCCTCAGGTCATCTGGATCCGGTCTTTTATCAGTTCCCAGAGTCAGAACCAGACACGGAGAAGCTGCATTCAGCTTTTATGCTCCTTATATCTGGAACAAACTCCCAGAAAGCCTCAGATCAGCTGAAACACTCAGTTTATTTAAATCCAGGTTGAAGACTCACCTGTTCTCAGCTGCATTTGAATAAAGCACCAAATCCACACTTAAGCTTAAATTTCAAAACTTACACTAACTACTGATCTTATCTACTGTTCTGATTTTATCTGTTTTGATTTTATATACTGTTTTGTTTGTTTGTTTGTTAATTAGTTAAGCTTAAATTTCAAAACTTACATTAACTACTGATTTTATCTACTGTTCTGATATTATCTGTTTTAATTTTACATACTGTTTTGTTTGTTTGTTTGTTTGTTTGTTTGTTTGTTAAGTGGGTTTAGAGCTCTGGGTAGCTCCCCAGCTGGGTCTAGACTGGGTCTAGAGAGTATTTTAAATTCAGGGAATTTAAAATAGAAAGTAGCTCGTCCACAGAAGGACTGGTAGCTCCCCTTACGATAAGGGTTCAGATCGTGCGAACAGGTGTGAATGAATGTGTGTGTTTAGTTAGTTTGTTTGTTTGCTTGTTTTAATCAATTTTAAATCATGCTTTTTATTTGTTTTTGTTTCTAATGTCTCTGTAAAGCACTTTGAATCACCTTGTTGTTGAATTGTGCTATACAAATAAATTTGCCTTGCCTTGCCTTGCCTTGCCTTGCCATATTGGGGGGAGGTGGCCATTGAGATAAACAAAATAATTGGGATAAAAATAGACTATTTATTTGATACGTTGTATCTTGGCAATTTACCTAAGGCGCTTCCAAATAAAGATAATTATTTATAGAAAATACTTCTGACTAGCAGCAGAAAGGCCATAACCCGAAGATGGCTAAAGGCAGACCCTCCAACTCGAGCCCAGTGGCATGGGATAGTGGAAGAAATTTTTGGAATGAAAAGACTTACCTTTGTTCTTAGACTTGAACTTGAGAAATTCAAGAAGCTCTGGGAAAAATGGATTGTGTACTCCCTTTGTACTGAACAATTGAATATTACCATGATGTAAGTAGATACGAATGTTGGGAATGTGTATGTCTTCCATGCTGACCTAAAGTTTTGTATTCTCATACTGTAAATTAATAAATAAAAAGGTATAAAAAAAATTTTTTAAAAAGGCATTCCATCAATACAAGAAGGGTGCGAACCATGGCAAGCTGCCGTGCTTGAAGTAATCACCCGGTGGCATCTAAACGGTCACGAGGTACTGCAGTTATTCCAGGACTGCCTAGGCCTTTCCTGGGGAAGAATTAGGGGAGACTTTACCGGCTCCCTCCAGATGGTAGAGCATTTCCCCCAGGTCATGCTGATCTCCAAGCAGCGTTAATGCCTGTGTTTGATAGGGCCCGTCAACAACTAGCGCCAAGAGCCAACTATGGTAAGATAGGGCAAGTTAAACAGAATGATACAGAAAAACCACATGAATATATGGACAGGCTGAGACCAGTTTTTAGACAGCATTCAGGTTTAGAGTATGCTGATGACCCACAATCAACATATCAGCAACAATTTAAACGTGCTTTTATGAAAGGATTACTACCACGCATTAGGTCTCATGTAGAAAAATATTGGGTAACACATGATACAGGCACAGTAGATGAGGCGCTTCAATACGCTAATCATGCACAAACAGTAGTGAAAAACAAAGAGAAATCCTCAATTTTTGCCCTAGACACTGACACTGCTCTCACAGCTTTTAGTGGGAGTGGAGGCTACAGGGGAGTTTTCAGAGGTCAAAGTAGAGGGAGAGGAATGTATAGAGGAGAAGCAAGAGGCAGAGGGAGACAGAGACACACATACACCGCAGACGGTGACTCCAGTACTGCATGCTGGAAGTGTGGAAAAGAAGGTCACTTTGCACGCCATTATAAGACACAGAGAACACTCGACACAGAATGACTAGCTGCAACCACCCAGACAGCTGACAGGGAGAGCCACATAGATGAAAAAGAAGTAAAAGCTTTAACAAACGAAGAAAACAATTTAGAACAGGATGAAGCTGAAGTATATAACGTTCATCAGCTAGTAAGTTTACTGGATGGAAAGCCAATGCTTACAATCTATGTAAATGGCAAAAAGTTGCAAGTGTTGTGTGACACAGGAGCTTATAAAACAGTACTTAAGGCAGAGCCCCCACGCACAACCTTTTCTAGAGAAGTAGTAATGGTGAAAACAGCATCAGGGCATGTAAAAACCCAGCCACTAACAATGCCACTGACATTTTTGCATAAACCCAGTCAACGCTCCTGTAACATGCCATGTATCATAGACCCAACCTGCCCAGTGAACTTACTAGGAAGAGATGCAATGACAAAATTAGGGATAGGAGTCATCCCCACAGAAACAGGTATGACAGCGGAAATAATGTTAGCAGATACACAATGGTATCAATTAGGTACAATCCTGCAAAAGGTAGAAAATGATAAATATACGCCTACAGAAGAAGAGGGTTGGGCACAGGGTAAAAGAACAGGGTGCATGAGATATACTGGCTGGGTGATAAAAACGACACCCAACACTCATTTTCACGACAGCACACAAGAATGAGAAATTCTCTCGCTGGAAGAAGAGCCAGCACTTAAAAGTCTGCCTTCTACACTGTGGTCGGATGGTCCAACTGATGTGGGATTAATAAAAAACGCAGATTCGGTAAAAGTACAGACTACTTCATCCCACAGGCCCATTAAACCACAGTATCCCTTATCTAAGGAAGCAATAGAAGGGATTAAGCCAGTGATAAAAGACATGGAAAAAGCAGGAATTCTAATAAAAACTAATCTGCTACCTGCAATACTCCAATCTTCCCAGTCAAGAAGGCTAATACTGGAAAGTATCGTTTGGTACATGATCTGCGAGCAATAAATGAAATTACTGAAATGATACCACCAGTAGTAGCAAATCTTCACACTATACTGAATCAAGTCACACCAAAAGAACAATGGTTCTCAGTGATAGATTTATCAAACGCCTTTTTCTCAGTGCCTTTACATCCAGATGCGCGACATCTGTTTGGCTTCACATTTGAGGGACAGAGATATACCTATACTAGGTTACCTCAGGGATTTCAAAACAGCCACTCTCTATGCTGAAGCTTTAAAGAAATCAATGATGTCCTGCCCTCTGCCAGCAGAAGGACAGTTTCTACTTTATGTAGATGATATTTTAGTGACTGGCCACACAGAGGAAGGGTGTAAACAGAATACTATGGTTGTGCTGCGTCACCTGGCTGAGCAAGTCCACAAAGTGTCTCTGAATAAACTCCAATTATGGAGACCTGAAGTAACATACTTAGGCCACACCCTCTCAGGTGCAGGGAAAAAACTACTAAACAAAAGAAAAGAGGCCATACAAAATGCACCACAGCCACAAACTAAGCAACTGGTTTTCTTGGCTTTACACTGGCTCCTGGCTACAGGTGCTAAAAAGACCACTCATTGGAGTTGGGATACTTTTACTTTTATTTTGTGTCTTTGTAACATGTATACTGCCATGTCTAAAACTCATGATTATTGGCATAATATTGTCCACTGTTGGTGCATACATAGCCGTGACAAATGATGATGACGACTCCGACCTGTTGGAACATGAAGACTTTGTGTGATTAATGACGATGTGACAGAAAATGTACAACAAGATGTTACATACTGATATCTCACTAAAAGTTATACGTGACAATTTGTCCAAATCAAAGATTGATGGTAGTAGAGAAGAAGCCACCATGATAAAGCCTGTGTGTGAAAATGAGACCAGTGGATTTGATCAAAATCACATTTAAGGAGGAATTCTGTCCTCCAGTTTGTTTAAATAAGCTTTGGGATTAAACAGCATCATCTATGTTTGTGTCTGATGACATGTTTGATCCAGGTCAGCTTGAATATCACAGCTGATGTGTGGAACTCTGACATGTTTAAAGCCTGATTATCAGGATGATTCAAACACATCTGTTTAAATAATGAGATTCATGTTTCCACACAAAGTTATAAAGTGCAGCATCGACTGTTTTCTGAATGATTGAGGAACATCTGTGACTCTTACAGGATACACCAAGTCAGATAATCTTTGTAAAATGTGTGAATGACTTTTTGAAGTACTGACCAAAATCTGCTGGTTGACAGTGTCAAAGGCTTTATATCAATAAAGAATAAATAGGTGTTTTCACAGCCTGAGTCCACAGTCCTGAGCAGAGCCACAGTGAGACTGAAGCAGCAGCTCGATGCTCCTACAGTGGATCTGTGGTTACATGAGCAGATTTCTATGGATCCAGTGTGACTGTGATGAGTCCTGATGAAGTGAACAGAGTGAAGATTTGTGTAGAAGCAGGAAGTGTGATCAGCTGCACTCACCACTGTTGCTGAGAGAAACCTGATGGACTCCAGTGAATCTTCTTTTAGAGACAAACAGGACTCGACTGCAGCTCTGCTGCTGCTCTCTCACACTTTCACTTCTGCAAAATGATGTTGAACTTCTTGCTTTTCAGGTATTGCTCTGCCTCTTCCTGCAGCTGTTTGTCTGGTTTTGCTGCCTCTCCCTTTACAGGAATCAGCCGGTCTGTACTCAGTGACTGTGTGCAGCGGGTGGGAGGAGTGAGGAGTGGTGTGTGGGTTCACACAGTAATGACGGCCTCAGGTGATCAGGAGAAACTCACCTGGATTTCCTTTTTCCACAGCAGACTGAGAGCTTCAGGTGGACCCTGAAGGAGGTCTCAGACACAGGTGGTAAAAGTACACACAGTCTGTACTGAAGTAGAAGTAGTACTGTTAAAAATACTCCAAGTACTGTTTCAACTTCTTTACTCAAGTAAAACTAAAAAAGTCCTGGCTGTGAAATGAGAGTAAAAAGAGCTGATTGAAGAACATTTCTAACACGTGTTTATACAAAGCTAACTGAACCATGTGCTGCATCAACGTGATAATAAAATAATATTATTCACTTTATTTCAGTCTAAATTTGAATTCTAATAAATATTTTAGCTTGAAATAAGTGAAAAAAAATCTGCCAATGGAACAAGTTAAAATTCTCTAGTTTTCTCTTGTTTCAAGATTCACTGTCTTGAAAAAAGTTCATATATCTTACAAAATGTCGCTCTGTAGCTGATTGTAATAATAATAATAATAATAATAATAATAATAATACATTTTATTTGAAAGCACCTTTCAAAACACTCAAGGTCGCTGTACATAGAAGAATAAAAGCAACATAAAAGCAAGAAGTTTACAGAATCATGAAAGCATAAGACATAAACAAATAAAATAGGAGAGTGGAAAGGTTATGTGGGATAGGCTATTTTGTACAAGTGGGTTTTGAGTTTGGACTTAAAGAGAGAGAAGGAAGAGATGTTTCTTAAATCAGGAGGTAGGGAATTCCAGAGTCGTGGAGCAGAGCAGCTGAAAGCCCTGCTCCCCATGGTTGCAAGACGGGGGGAGGGGATGGAGAGTGAAAAGGAAGAAGGTCTGAGACAACGAGATGGGGCGGTGATCTTAACCAGATCAGAGAGATATGGAGGAGAGAGATGATGAATAGCCTTAAATGTGTAAATGTGTGCAGGACAGGAGTGATGTTGTCACGGTCCTGGGTCCCCTGACCCAGCGTTTTTAGTTCCTTGTGATGTTTGTAATATTGTATTTGTGTGAGTTATTTTATGGTTTCTAGTTTCGATCCCTTGCCCTTCATGTTTCTCTGTGTCCCCTCTGTTCTGTGTAAGTCTGTGTCTGCATGTTTGAGTTCCCCTCTGTGTCTCTCGGTTCTTAGAGTCCTCTGCCTTATGGTTTATGTCTCTGTGTTTCTTAGTTGCTGTCTCCACTGTGTCAAGTTCGCGTCTCTGTGTGATCCTTCCTGTTTTACTTTGAAGGTCCGTGTCTTATGTGAATGTGTCCTGCTTTGCTTGTCTCGTCAGTCCTGATTTCTCCCAGCTGTGCTCTCCTTCTGTGTCTCATTCCCCTCGTTACTCCCCAGTGTATTTAAACCCTGTGTTTCTCTGAGTCAGTGTCGCGTCGTCCCTCATGCTGTGTGGATCTCCCTGTGTCGCTCTGTGAGTTCTTAGTTTGTTGTTTCCCAGTTTAGTTTTGTTTGTATGTTTGTCCTACCAGCAAATAAAGCTGTGGTTTTTGAGTTCATCCCCTGAGTCTGTGAGTCTTGCATTTTGGGTCCACATCTCCTGCCTGCCGCACAGCGATTCATGACAGATGTGGTGGGCAGAAGGGGTCCTGGTGATGATACGGGCAGCAGAGTTCTGGACGCGTTGGAGCTTGTGGGTGGATTTTTGAGTAAGACCAAAAAGAAGTGAATTACAATAATGAATCCGGGAAGTAACAAGGCTATGGAGAAGAATGGCATGTGGGGTGAGAAAAGGACGGAGACGATTAATGTTGCGCAATTGAAAATATGCAGACCAAGTAATATTATTAATGTGTGAATTGAAAGAGTACTGTCGAGGATGACACCCAAACTTTTCACAGAGGAAGAAACGAAGACCGGTGAGTTATCGATAGCAATAGAGAAACTGTTGGTTCTGGATAATGTTGATTTAGTGCCCACCAAGAGGAGCTCGGATTTGTTACTATTGAGTTTGAGAAAATTAGAAGAGACCCATGAATTTAGTTCAGCTAAGCAGAGGGTGAGGGAGGATGGGGGAAGAGCAGAATGAGGTTTAGTGGACAGATAAAGCTGGGTGTCATCGGCATAACAGTGAAAATGGATATTGTATTTACGGAAAATGTGTCCAAGCGGAAGAAGGTAGATAATGAAAGGAAGGGGGCCCAGGACAGATCTCTGGGGCACGCCAGTGGTCAGAGGAAAGGGCTGAGAAGTAAAGGATTTGAGTTGAATGAACTGAGTGCGATCAGACAGGTATCATGTGACTCATGGAGTGGGAGACAAAAGAGTGCATTTGCTAGATCAATACAGGTGAACCATTTTTGGTACCATGTGATAGCAGTTAGATCTGTGTACGGATTTGGTACAGGCACAGTGTTGGTATGTATTATGGCATTAATAGCTCTCAAATCATGCGCCATACGGTACTTTCCTGTCCCATGCTTTTCCACCGGCAAAATTGGTGTGTTCCAGAATGATTGTGAGGGATCAAGCACACCTACTCTCAGCAGCCCTTCAATTGTCTCTGCAATTCCTTGTTCTGCTTCAGGTTTGTGTCTGTATTGTGGTCTGTTAATTGGTACCTCTGATTTGAGTTGGAACAGCACAGGTGAACATGTAGCCAGGCCTACATCAGTAGGTCCTATGGACCACAAACTGTTAGGCAGTTTTGAGAGCTCTGCGACTGCGTACAGATGATCAGTTCTTTCTCTGCCATGTGTTCTGGAAATTTCTTGATGTTCTAAAATCACTGTGTCGTTAGACAGACAGGTGATACGGTACGTTTTACACTTTGGTGCGTACCACACGTTTGGAATTTGGGTGCCCTGCCACCAAGTGTTGTCCAGCGCCCGCTTGACCATTGATCCAAGCTCCTTCTCCTGATGGCCTTCATGCACCGCCAATGTTATGTGTGGAGCTGATTCTGATCCCAAGATCAGAGTGAAATTGTTCCCGATACGTGTCATCATCTTCCCTGTCATAATAGAGAGTGACGTGATAAGGACTGTGCTGCGGAGGTGAACACCGCCAGGCCCATGATCCCCGGTTGTACCAGGTATTGAGTCTTTGAGTGTGATCCCAGGCACGGGAACTGTTTTCCTCCTGGAAGAGTAACAGTCAGTCCATCTGCAGAGCACATGATGGTTGCTCCCAGCTTGACGAGCAGATCCCTGCCCATCAGGTGTACAGGCACTTGTGGTGACACCACATAACAGTGTTTCAAAGTCTGTTTTCCCAGCTGGGTCAGAGCTGGATCTGTAAGTGGTAGAGTCATTGGAACCCCGGAAAAACCCACCACGTTAACTGTGTGGCTGGAGAGTGTTGCACTGTTTGGTGTGGCTCTCAGTGTTGAATAAGTCGCTCCAGTGTCCACCAGGAAGGTCAGTTCTGTACCTTCCACGGTCATTGACAGCATGGGTTCTGCCACACTGTCCGAGCTCTCAGGGCTCCGTCAGTACTGCTCCCCCTCCCAGCCCCAGTCAGCTGCTGGGTACTGGGCGACTGGCGCTGGACTTGGATTTGGAGCTTGATGTGCTCCTCTGTAGGCACCTCGTCCTCTTTGAGCTCCACGTGCCTGAGTTTGGTACTCTTGCCCTTAATAACTTTGGGGCGGTCCAGGGCATTGTCGAGCCCAGTGTCCGTCAGCTCCGCATCTCCAACAAGCATTCCATGATGTCTTACTGCGATTCCCCGCACCACGAGCCCTTTGCTGCCCCCCCTCACGTATCCACCACACACTCTCTGTGGTGCCACGGCTACCCAATTCCCTGCAGGTTGTCGCTGCCTTGGTGTATTGACGGGCATGCGGTCATCAGGGTAAAGGTTTTGATCCAAATCTGGCCAGTCGGGCACGGGATCAGGCTCGGGCCAGGCCACCATCATTTTCTTCGCAGTCTCTTTAATCTCTTTCTTTTTCTCACTCACTTTATTCTTGGCCTCTGCTAGCTGTAGCTTAAGCAGCAATGCCTGTGCTTCCTCCAACTCTTTCTTCTGTTTGTTGGCGTCATCTTGTTCCTGCTGGAGTCTATGTGTTACGTGCCTCTCCCATTGTACGGAATCTGCAACGGAAAAGTCTGGATTCTTTTCTAAATCAGTTGTAAGTGCTAAAGGCAGCCCTGCCAGCACCGCCGAACGAAACCACGCTCAGTGCTCTCCCTCTTGACCTGGGTGTATGCCTGTCTCTGACAACCATTGTTCCTTAGCCTTTGCTAAAAAATTCCCTAGGTGTGTATTTTGAATCCCAAATTATTTTAGGTATTGCTCCAGTGCTGGGTGTGGGGTATTTTTCATGAACTGCGTCTGCCAGTGCGCTTTGCACACAGTGATATGGCAGATCATTAGCATGTTCAGTGGTTTCAGCTATTTCCTCTACGTCTGCTAATCCTCCCCTAGCATGCACCTCCCTGCAATTGCACGAAAATCACCGATGGCTAGCTCCTCCCCTTCGGTCAGCATGCCCAGCTTTCTCAACCAGCTAGCTCCTCCTGTTATGGGTGGAAGTTGTTTAACCAAGGCTTCCAAATCCCTTATCTTATATGGGCAATAAACTGGCTCGTGTTTTGGTCCTGCTATTAAAATGGTAAATGGCCTGCATTTGTATAGCGCTTTTCTAGTCCTTAAGGACCCCAAAGCGCTTTACATATCCAGTCATCCACCCATTCACACACACATTCACACACAGGCAAAGGCAAGCTACATTGTAGCCACAGCTGCCCTGGGGCGCACTGACAGAGGCGAGGCTGCCGGACACGGGTGCCACCGGGCCCTCTGACCACCACCCGTAGGCGAACACGGGGTTAGCATCTTGCCCAAGGATATTTGGCATGCAGCCAGGAGGCAGCCTGGGATCGAACCACCGACCTTCTGATTAGTGGCTGACCTGCTCTGCCACCTGAGCTACAGCCACGCCTAACTATATTAGGGGCATAGTTAGGCATGGTTCGTCAGGGTTGGTGTTAAAATTCACTTCTTTGATCTTCCTCGGTTGTCCTGGTTCCCTTGAGCCTTCAAACATGAGCTTGCGCCGCCCGCGGCCTCTTGTTTTCCCTTTTCTGCTCGGATCTCTGTTTACCAGTCTGGTCCTCAGGTTCATGCTTTGGCTCAGGTCAGATGCGGCTCCTGCTTCTGTGGCTTCCTCCTCATCACTTTCTTCCTCTGATGAGGTCCCACGACCTGCTCCTTCCTCCTCCTCAAGTACCTTCAGTGTCTTCCTCCTGACCTCGCTCAGCGTGTCTAACACCGCCAGTAGGGCATTTTGATCTTCATGCATCTGTCCATACACTTCTCCTTGCCATCGGTCCTCTCTCTCTCTCCCTGCCTTACTCATCTGAGCCTGCCCTTCTCTCCCTGGGGTGGGCAACTCCTTGAACAGTGGCCTTCCAAGTCCCTCCTCCGGTGGGGTCATTTCCTCCATTGTAGGCGTCAGTCTAGCCCTGTCGTTAGAAGCTTGCTGCTCCTCAGTTTGTTCTTCGGTTAGTAAATGGGAAACACGGGGTGGCATAGATGAAATGGGAAAAGGGAGCGATGAGGTGAATCTTTCATTTGAGGCTGAGGCTGCCTGTGCACCTCCCCCGCTGGTGGTCTGGAGTTTTCTGTGCGCATGCGCCAACCAGCGTGCAGCCTGTTACAGTCACTCCTGCTTTTCTCTTAGTTTAGCTCTTTTTTTCTTACGTATTCTTTTTTTGTCTGACTTGTATTTTCATCCGTTTATTATCTCTTACTCAATCATGTGGATTGAGAGAGTTTTTGTTCCTCTGGTGGCCGTGGAACTGTTACTTTTATCAAGGAACGGGACCGCGGCACATCTCCTACACTCACGGACTGTTTACTCCAGAGATCAGCTGATCGTCCTGATGCCGGCCGGCTCGCTGGCCAGGCCCGCAGAAGTACCAGCTGAAATTTGGAGGAAAACACATCGGGGATGCAGAGGTCAAGGACAGAAGAAAAGAAAAAAGGAGACGGTGAGACAGCGGAGGCTCGAAGCGAGGAGGAGGTATAAACCGTGTCTGCCGTCTATCATAATGGGAAATGTGCGATCGTTGGCAAATAAAATCGACGAGCTCTCAGCACTGGTACGGAGTCAGAGGGAATACCGAGAGTGTAGCCTGATGTGTTTCACCGAATCATGGCTGCACCAGGACATTCCCGATGAGAATGCTTCCATGGAAGGCTTCCACACTGTTCGGGCGGACAGGGACAGCATCGCTAGCGGTAAGCGGAAAGGAGGTGGGCTTGCTGTTTTAGTTAGAAACCGGTGGTGTAACCCTGCCAACATAACAATCAAAGAAAGGATTTGTTGCCCGGACACTGAACTGTGTGCTGTTGGACTCAGGCCGTATTATTTACCCAGGGAATTCTCTCACGTCATCTTGGTGGCTGTTTATGTTCCTCCCTCTGCTAACCCCACAGCTGCATGTGACACTATCCACTCTGCCGTAGCCCGGTTACAGACTCAGCACCCGAGTGCTTTTATTGTGATCTCGGGTGACTTCAACCATGTATCACTGGACAATACACCAACATTCAAACAATATGTGGACTGTCCCACCAGGGGAGAGAAAATTTTAGACTTACTGTATGCTAACGTCAAGGATGCATACAGCTCCTCCTCCCTCCCCCCACTTGGTGGGTCAGATCATAACCTGATTCACCTCACCCCCCGCTATGTGCCAGTTGTGAGGAGGGAACCTGTGACCACCAGGACTGTTAGGAGGTGGTCAGAGGAGGCAATAGCGGAACTACAGGGCTGTTTCGAGGTGACCAACTGGGAAACACTCTGTGAGCCTCACGCCGAGGACATCAATGGGCTTACTGAGTGTATCACAGACTACATAACTTTCTGCACCGACTCCATTGTTCCAGCTCAGACTGTTCATTGTTACCCAAATAACAAGCCGTGGGTGACTAAGGACATCAAAGCCCTCCTCAACAACAAGAAGAGGGCTTTCAGAGGGGGCAACAAAGAGGAGGTGAGGAAGATCCAGGTGTTACTAAAGGACAAGATCAGAGAGGCTAAGGAGAATTACAGGAGGACGCTGGAGTGGAAACTCCAGCAGAACAGCATGAGAGAGGTGTGGAGGGGCATGAAGACCATCACTGGATTCAGGCCAACCAACAGCAAGGGAGCTGAGGGAGGTGAGAATAGAGCCAACGAGTTGAATCTGTTTTTCAATAGATTCGACACCAGTGTCTGCTCCCACCCCCACAACCTCACCTGTAGTCAGCCTGGAATCCAGAGCCACACCACTGTGCCAGCCTCTCTCTTCACATGGCGCTGTTGCCTCCTGTGAGATTCCTGACACCCCTCCCCCACCCATCACCTTCACTCAATACCAGGTTGAGATGCAAATGAGGAGACTTCACTCAGGCAAGTCTGCTGGACCAGACGGAGTGAGTCCCCTCGTCCTCAAGACCTGTGCCCCCCAGCTGTGTGGGGTCTTTCATAAACTGTTTATGCTGAGTCTGAGTCTGCAGAGGGTCCCGGTGATGTGGAAGACATCATGCCTCGTCCCTGTACCAAAGATGCCACGTCCCAGTGGCCCCCAGGATTACAGGCCCGTGGCACTGACCTCCCACATCATGAAGACCCTGGAAAGGCTCATCCTGGACCAGCTGCGACCCATAGTAAGACCACATCTGGATCCCCTTCAGTTCGCTTATCAGCCTCGTCTCGGAACTGAGGACGCCATCATCTACCTGCTCAATCGTGTCTACACCCATCTGGACCAGCCGGCGAGCACTGTGAGGGTCATGTTTTTTGACTTTTCCAGTGCTTTCAACACCATCAGGCCGACCCTCCTGGGTGATAAGTTAGCAGCGATGCAGGTGGATGCTTCTCTGGTGTCCTGGATTGTTGATTACCTGACAGGAAGACCACAATATGTACGTCTCCCACAGTGTGTGTCTGACAAGGTGATCAGCAACACAGGGGCACCACAGGGGACTGTCCTCTCCCCCTTCCTCTTCACCCTCTACACCACAGACTTCAGCCACTGCACAGAGACCTGCCATCTTCAGAAGTTTTCTGATGACTCTGCGGTGGTTGGATGCATCAGCAGGGATGATGAGACAGAGTACCGGGCTGTGGTCGACTCCTTTGTCACGTGGTGTGAGCAGAATCATCTGCAGCTCAACGTGGCAAAGACCAAGGAACTGATCGTGGACTTCAGGAAGACCAGGAAACACTTGACCCCTGTTTCAATCCAGGGGGTCAGTGTTGACATTGTGGAGGACTATAAATAAATTGGAGTACACATTGACAATAAACTGGACTGGGCTAAAAACACCACAGCACTTTACAGGAAGGGCCAGAGTCGTCTCTATTTTTTGAGGCGACTGAGGTCCTTCAACATATGCCAGAAAATGCTGAGGATTTTCTATGAGTCTGTTGTGGCCAGTGCGATCCTCTATGCTGTTGCTGTCACGGCTGATGGAAGGTATGGACTCAAGCGCGGAGCTCTGGTTTGAAGCAGACAGTGCGTTTATTTACAGTGCGTGAAAGATAGTCCTTAAACATCAATATATCCAACAATTGTCCTTTTTCTAAGTTCCCAGTCGTGGTGAAGGTGAGTTTTCCCGTGAGGTCTGTGTGCGCTCCTTCCATGTGAGCTCCTCCTCCCGAAAACACCAGTGAATCCTTTACTCCACTCCTCCGTCCCGTACTTCTCCAATCTGAAAGTCGAGCAAACACAACAACAGATGAGAAGGCTTGCCTGGCCACGTGGGTGACAAGATCACACGCACACTTAGCTACCGAGCTCCGAGTACAATCCAGCGTCGACTGCCGTCTGGACACATCGTTAAATACCTCCGTCTAGTGAGGAAAGATTAGCGGCAGCTGGAGCCGAAGATTACACTTCCGGGTCAGAGATCGGCCTTTCTCACTCTCTCGGAGACGCCGTTCCTCGGCAGCCAGACCCGCAGAGTAGGGAGGGAGAGAGAAAGAGAGGAGGGCATACACACACATCACAAACAAACAAGCAGGTCGTCCGGGAAGACCGTCCGACCGTGACAGTTGCATGCTGGGGGAGCCCAACTATCATGTTTTACAGTCCTGTGGTCTCAGCCTCAGGTACTCAAATAATCAAAGTGATGTCATAAAAAATGAATGAACAAAAAAACATTTTTCTCCTTCATTTCTGTCAAACAAAGCTGTATGACACGTTTCTCACGGTTAGATCCATGGTTGCTAGGCAAACTGAGCAGTGTGACGAAGGCTAGACCGTCCCATTTCACAAGCCTCTCACTTCCGCACTTCTCGCACTTCCTAGTACGTGCCGTAGCTAGTATGCGGACTGCACGTACTCCGAAGCGTGCGGTCGCTGGATTGGGACAGAGCCAATATGTAGGCAGGAGGTGTTAGGGTTAGGGGTTAGGGGAGGAGATTCCAGGAGACGGACAGTTACTCGAGGAGAGCTGGACAGGGCCTTAGAAGGCCTTTAACCCATCAGCAGCACTGGTGTCTGCTCCTTTGTGCAAGGAGGAACAGGATGAGCACTGCCAGACCACTATAAATATGACCTCCAGCAAGACACTGGTGTGAATATTGTTAACCAAACATGTCAGACCCATCACAGTGGAACTCCATTGGTGTTTGAATAAAATTGAATTCAGTTGAATTCAATTTTATTTATACAGTTCCAAATCACAACAACAGTCGCCTGAAGACATTTTATATTGTAAGGTAGACCCTACAATAATACATACAGAGAAAAACCTAAAGGGCGGGGCCATCTGCTGCGTATAGTTGGGGTGAGAGAAAGAAGACAGGATAAAGACATGCTGTGGAAGAGAGACAGAGATTAATAACAGATATGATTCAATGCAGAGAGGTCTGTTAACACATAGTGAGTAAATTTTTTTTTGTTATAATTATTCTTTCTTTGAAATGAAATATCTCCATCTGCTGTTACTGCAACCTAATGCAAAGAGCATCAGCTTGCACTACACAACTTTTGAACCCTTTGGCTCCTGCTTGCAGAGCTGCTTCCTATGTGAAAATCAGTCGACACCTTTGTAGCTGAGAATGAAGCGTTCAGCCTGTTTGGACCTTCAGAGAGAAGTGATGCAGTCAGTCTGATCTGTGCGCTGTCATGTCTCTGCAGCCTCACCACAGACGGGAAGACGCTCAGCTGGTGGAGTGTAACCTCGGCATTGGTGCAGTGAAGAGGGAGGAGTTTAGGGAGGAGATTACTCGATATTTAGAGTATTTGTCATGTTCCCCCTCCACTGTGTGGATTCCTGCCTGGCTTAAATTTCTGCTGCTATGCTCATTAAACTCTGTAACACTAAACCCACCTCTGACTACGAGTCTTCCTGTAAACCAACAGACAGAGGAACAGGTCTGAGGTGAAACTAACACTGATTCACTGTCAGAACAAAGTTTGTTTAAGTTGAAGACATATTTCTCTTATTAAAGTTCTGGTTTGGTCTTTATTGAATGTTGATGTTCAGTTAACATGATATTTCCCTTTGTCCAAACACCTGCACTAAGATCAGTTTTCTCTGAGTCAATGGATGCATTCCAACACTCCATGTTTCAAACTACCTGCTAAGTTTTTACCTGTTGATTTACAAAAGCACTCTAAACATTATGAGACACTTGAACTGATGAGAGTGTGGTTAAAGTCCTCTGTAATCACTTGGTGAGGTTGCCGTGCTTCAGCCTTCAGGATTATTATAAATTAATGTTTACTGGAGGCAAACTGGATATATGGAGGGAATTTTACTGCAGTCACAGAAATCCTAAACAGGAAGGACAAAGTGGAGATTACTCCAAGATGTGACAGTTATGGAGTGTATGCACTTATAAACTCAATCGATATTTAGTATTTATCTACTGAGTATGTGTATTTTTTGATTTCTCATCTCTCTGTCCATAATACCTTTGTAAAAGAGAGTCTGACTTAGAAAACAGACTGAGGCCTGAAGTTGTTCGATTGTTGAGGGTTTTTTTGCAGAATATCAGGTGAAAACTGTCTGACTTCATGCTCCTGTAGGCCTAAATCCAGCCAGACACTAGTGTTGTTGTTGCTTTACATTGTAAGGTAAAGACCCTACAATAAGAATGAAACCCCCAAAAGTCACATGACACCCTGTTACCAAGCACTTTGACATCAGTGGGAAGGAAAACCCTTTTAAAAGGAAGAAACATTTGGTAGAACCAGGGGCGGCCATGGGGGGAAAAAACATGCTGTGGAAGAGATGAAAAGCAAGTATGATTCCATGCAGAGAGGTCTATTAACACATAGTGACTGAAGAAGAAACACCCAGTGCATCATGGGAATCCCCGGCAGCCTACATCTATTGCAGCATAACTAAGGGAGGATTCAGGGTCACCTGGTCCAGCCCTAACTATATGCTTTAGCAAAAAGGAAAGTTTGAAGCCTAATCTTGAAAGTAGAGATAGTGTCTGTCTCCCGAATCCAAACTGGAAGCTGGTTCCACAGAAGAGGGGCCTGCACACTTTCGCCAACAATGACTGAGACTCAATCCCCTCTGAGATCCAAAGGAACACGGACTCATACTTCACCTTACAATCACTGAAGTGGTGTTGGCGACAGTTGTGCAAAGACAGTTGTGCTGGGGACTAAGCTAAGTGCTCTTTCTTACCAACTCACGGTCACTAAACCACAAAATGGATGGGCTACAACTGTGGATCACCTCATGCTGTTTGGATTACTGTGCAATGATCATAACAGAGACTTGGGTGGGCTCTTTTACCCCAGACACTGAAGTTGGGCTAGTAGGTCACGCTACATTCAGAGTGGAGGGACTGCAGAAGTCAATGATGAACATGAGGTCAGACAGATTGAAACAGCATCCAGGAAACCAGATAGACCAGAAGCAGCAATCAGACAAGAAGACATATTTAAAGCCTCACCTGGAAGAGATGAACCAATCAGATCCCTCCTAAATCTGTTGGCATGGTGACAGAGGTCAGAGGGTTCACTGACCCACAGAAGGAGGAGTACTTCAGGAAGAGATTCAGAGATGAGGAGCAGGCCAGCAGGATCACCTCCCACATCAAGACATCACGAAGCCTCCACATCATGTGCCACATCCCAGTCTTCTGCTGGATCACTGCTACAGTTCTGGAGGATGTGCTGGAAACCAGAGAGGGAGGGCAGCTGCCCAAGACCCTGACTGAGATGTACATCCACTTCCTGGTGGTTCAGGCCAAAGTGAAGAAGGTCAAATATGATGGAGGAGCTGAGACAGATCCACACTGGAGTCTAGAGAGCAGGAAGATGATTGAGTCTCTGGGAAAACTGGCCTTTGATCAGCTGCAGAAAGGAAACCTGATCTTCTATGAATCAGACCTGACAGAGTGTGGCATCAATATCAGAGCAGCCTCAGTGTACTCAGGAGTGTTCACACAGATCTTTAAAGAAGAGAGAGGACTGTACCGGGACAAGGTGTTCTGCTTCATCCATCTGAGTGTTCAGGAGTTTCTGGCTGCTCTTCATGTCCACCTGACCTTCATCAACTCCAGAGTCAATCTACTAGAAGAACAAAAAACCTCCCAGAAGTCTGAAACAAAAGAATCTACAGAGAAAAACTTCCACCAGAGTGCTGTGGACAAGGCCTTACAGAGACCAAATGGACACCTGGACCTCGTGCTCAGTGGTCAGCTCTGTCATCAGAAAAAGATCTGGATGCATTTGACCTTAAGAAATACTCTGCTTCAGAGAAGTCTCTTCTGGGGCTGCTGCCAGTTGTTAAAGCCTCCCACAAAACACGATGAGTACATTTGTACTCATCCCTTCATGCTCAACTCTGAGACTGACACTGAGTTTGCAGCTTCAGAAAGGCTGATCAAATTTTTGTCAATCAGGTTGGAGTATGTTCACCTGAGTTACACATGCATGTCAGTAGAAAAAGAAGACCATTATAATTTGAGCGCTGACATCACAATTCACCATGGTAACAGAAAAAAAGAGAAGACCCTACATTTGAATCCAGTTGAGCAAAAAATCTTAATTTGAGTCAGTGTGGACAGTGATGTTTATCTTAAAGATCAGGATGAGAAAAGAGCCAATTCAATAACATTCGGCCATCATGTCATGTTTTAATAATTGCTCATTAAAGATTTGTACTGTACGATGGGCCGCAACAACCTAAATGTAATAGAGGATTACACGGAATAAAAAAATTCTTTACAAAATTTGTAAAAGACAAAAAAAACTGCTTTAAAATACAAACCATGTAAGCTTTAACATAAAAATGTGTAATTTGATTAAATCTTATCCTGCACTCGGGGTGCCCCTGTAGCTGAGTTGGATGAGCAGACTATATGGCGCATGGCTAAGAACGGTCGGCCTGGATTCGAATCAGACCTGCGGCCCTTTGCCACATGCCGCCCCGGCCTCCTCTTCCTCTGCTTTCCAGTAACTCATTAGTGTATCTGTGGCGGGGTGTGATAGGCGGTGCTGCTGCAGGGGAGATGATGGAGGCACCTGCACGGCATCTGCAATCACACCTTGTCCGCATAAAAAGTCTGGACTGTGCCTGGTTTGTTGTTGGTTGTAGTGATATGTGCGCCTTAGCTGGAAAGCTGCAGCCAACCCAACAGTGTTTGTACAGCACCTGTGTGGTAATAAAGAGTATGCTGAAAAGAATGGAAACATTGTCAAGTCTGCTGTGATTCTATTACAGTACCCTTTCAAATAAAGCTATAAAGGCCAAAAAAATAAAAATCTTACCCTGCACTCGTTATGGCTCTCTGCATCCATAGTAAAAATAGTTTACTGACTTACTGTAAATAGTCAGAGTGCAGTAATAGTATCAGGTTCACTGTTTACTCAAAAAATGTGGGGAAGCTTTCCAAATCTTTAACTAATGTTAAGATTTATCCATAAAAAAAAAAAGCTGCCAAAATGAATTAAATAAATAAATCATTAAATATTAATTAAAACTGTCAATAATTAATTAAACGTGTCAATAATTATTTGAATGTGTCAATAATCAATTAAATGCGTCGTAAATATTTATTTAATTAATTATTTTCCATTTTAATTAATTATTGCCACATTTAATTAATTATTTAATGGTGTATTTAATTAATTCATTATGGCAGTCCTGGCATTCCATATTACTGAACCCTGTGGAACTCTAATTAACCTTTGCGAGTCTGTTAGATAGATACTGCAGCGCAGTACCTGTAATACCTACAGCATGCTCTAATCGCTGTAATAGAAAATTATGGTCAACAGTATAGAACGCTGCACTGAGGTCTAGAAAATCTGTGTGTCATATACTGATTAAACACAATTACTAGTTACAGTGAGGCAAAAAAGTATTTAGTCAGCCACCGATTGTGCAAGTTCCCCCACCTAAAATGATGACAGAGGTCAGTAATTTGCACCAGAGGTACACTTCAACTGTGAGAGACAGAATGTGAAAAAAAAATCCATGAATTCACATCCCTTCACCTCTGGTGTCCACCATTTGGTTCGGGGATTACCACCACGGCAGGCACCAACCACCTTGCGGCCGCAGGTCAATGCAGCAGCTTCGGCAATGGAGACGCTGAACATGGTCCATTCGGACTCAATGTCCCCAGTCTCCCTTGGAATGCTGTTGAAGGTCTGCCGGAGGTGTGCATTGAAGATCTCGCGGACTGGGGCCTCTGCTAGACGTTCCCAGCACACCCTCACTACGCGTTTAGGTGCACCAGGTCTGTCCAGCGTCCTCCCCCGCCACCTGATCCAACTCACCACCAGGTGGTGATCAGTTGACAGCTCAGCCCCTCTCTTTACCCGAGTGTCCAGAACATATGGTCGCAGGTCTGGTGATAGGATTACAAAATCGATCATCGACCTACGGCCTAGAGCGTCCTGGTGCCACGTGCACTTATGGACACTCTTATGTTCGAACAGGGTGTTCGTTATGGCCAAACTGTGATTAGCACAGAAGTCCAATAACAAAGCACCGCTCGGGTTCAGATCAGGGAGGCCGTTCCTCCCAATCACGCCCCTCCAGGTCTCGCTGTCGTTACCCACGTGAGCATTGAAGTCTCCCAGCAGGACAACAGAGTCTCCAGGTGGAGCACCTTCCAGCACCCCCCCAGGGACTCTAAGAAGGCTGGGTACTCTGAACTGCCACTCGGTGCATAAGCGCAGATGACAGTCAGGACCCGTTCCCCGACCCTAAGGCGCAGGGAACAAACCCTCTCGTCCACCGGGAAAAACCCCAACGTACCGGCAGCAAGCCGAGGGGATAGTAGAATACCCACCCCAGCCCGCCGCCTCTCACCAGGGGCAACTCCAGACTGAGACAGAGTCCAGCCCCTGTCCAGGAGACTGGTTCCAGAGCCCAAGCCATGCGTAGAGGTAAGCCCAACTATATCTAGCCGGTACCTCTGAACCTCACGCACTAACTCAGGCTCCTTCCCCACCAGAGAGGTGACATTCCATGTCCCTATTGCCAGTCTTGGCAGCCGGGGGTCAGTCCGCCAGGGCCTCCGCTCCTGGCCGCCACCCGGCACACAATGCACCCGACCCCTATAGCTACTCCTGCGGGTGGTGGGCCTGCGGGAGGATGGGCCCATGTCTCCTCTTCGGGCTGTGCCCGGCCGGGCCCCATGGACTAAGGCCCGGCCACCAGACGCTCGCCCTCGGGCACCCTCCCTGGGACTGGCTCCAGGGCGGGGCCCCGGTAACCCTATCCCGGGCAGGGTAAACTCTTCCCTCGATATTCTTTTCATAAGGGTCTTATGAATCGCTCTTTGTCTGGTCCCTCACCCAGGACCAATTTGCCATGGGAGACCCTACCAGGGGGCAAAAGCCCCCAGACAACATAGCCCCTGGGATCCCTGGGACACACAAACCCCTCCACCACGATAAGGTAGCGATTCAAGGAGGAGTAATACGTTAGTTATAAAAAATTACGAGAAGAAAAAGATAAGAAAGAAAGAAACTCAGAATGAGCAGAGCTGCTGTAACAGGCTGCCGCACACAGGGGGCGCCGGAAGTACTATTATTATTAATAGTAGTTTTCATTAGTCTTTAGTTTTCTGATTTCTCATCAGTGTTTATTCCTTTGTTCCTGGCATCCTGTTTGTTTCTCTGCTTGTTTAGTGTGTTTCACCCTCAGGCTTTTTCAATTATTCAGGTTCTTGTTTATAGTTCATATTTAATTCATTGTAGGTTGTCCTGCCTCCTCTGTGTCTTGTCAAGTCTGTGTCTCTCTCAGAAGTTCAGCATTTACCAAATGCTTTATTTTCAGTGTCCACTTTTCTTTTTTGCTCCTTTTTCTCTCTCTGTCCCTGTTTTTCTCTTTTTCTCAGATTTCTCCAGCACAATTATCTGCATCTCCCTGTCTTTATTCTACATGTGTCGCTTTCTTTTTCTTTCTACTGTCTTGTCAGCTGTCAGCACTGCACAGTGTTTACCACCTGGAATGCACAGAGCTGATTGGCCGAGTAGTATCACATGGGATGCTGAGCCACTACTGTAAAGAACAAAAAGCTGTACCAGTTAAAACAGAAGTGTCCTCTCAGTTTTTGAATCTGTTTTGGTTGCAGGTCCGAGTCTGTATGGAACAGTCAATGGGTCTGGACCCAGAGCACAGTCCACCTGTTAGTGTCTTAAAGCCTGTTTGAGTTCATGCAGTGAACACAGAGATTTTCTAGTCTTATTGACCACTCAAAGTGTTTGGACTACAGGTCCCACTCATATCTGCTTCACACCCACAGCTAATTTAAAATCAGCAGGTCATGTCTTGCTGATTTTATGTCTTCAGACTGTGGGAGGAAACTGGAGAACCCACAGAGAGAACATACTAGACAGAAATCACCCAGCTGGGGCTAAAATCAACGTCCTTGCTGTGAGGGGACAGTGCTGACCACTGCACCACTGTGCTCTCTTCAGCTGATCAATACACACTGATATCTGCACCAGTCACAGTAGTATCTACTGCACTCAGGTTCCTCTCCTGCTGAGACTGTACCTGATCCATGATGGGAGTTTCTTTTTTCTCTGATCTAAAACTCTGATGGTCCACAGTAACAGTGGAACCCCCACATCCACAGGTTTGATAGGTTATTTTTGTGTAAGCATGAAATAATTCATGTGTGATTACAGTGTCTGTTAAACACAAACTACAGTAATCTGCAGCAACAATGACACACAATTCAAAGTGTGTGACAAATTGTGTCCAGCTGTGTGTGCACTGAAACAAAAGCAATGTTTAGAAGCAGAAGATTTTATACTCCTGACTCCTCCTCTCTGCTTCCTCGTCCTTCAGCTCCTCCTCCCTCTGAGCTCAGACTCTTCTGCCATCTAGTGGTCTTCTGTCCGTACTGCATCTCCACCGGTCTGCTGCTGTCCATCTGCTCGAGCAGGAGGAACAAACCAGCCGTCTCCATGGAGATGACCCAGCGTGATGGAGGAGGTCAGGGATTGACCAGAGAGTATGATGATGTCACCACTGAGCATGCCTTCTGAGCTGCGGAGGCTGTTAGTGTTTAAGCTGCAGATGATGATTTTTCACTGCTGGTAAAGACTTCACTGGTCTTTAACTTCTTCTTCAAACTCTTCCACTGGACTGCTCCACATCAGTTCATAGTTGTTCATATTTGTTGTAACCTGACTTCTCCTCCCACTGTCACATAGCTAGGAATACATATGCTCGTGCACCAGATAAGAAGTTGCAATGCACGTTTGCGTACATAAGATTTTCTGGACGAGGACAGACATTTATTTAGAACTCTTGAAGATGTCGAGGAAGCAAGCTCCTTTAACCCTGGAGAATCCATGGGGTCAGATCCGACCCCGTGGGTTCTCCAGGGTTAAGCAATTACTTTGGTGTTCCTCCACCTCCAAAGAAATGTCAGAAGAAGTCCGAATCGCAAAAGAAGCGCGTATTCTCGGAAAAGTGGTTGCAGGAGGTGAGCTGGCTTCAAACAAATGATGAACGCACAGACATGTGGTGCAGAATGTGCCGTGAAAATCCCACTCTAGCGGACAAAAACAGTACCTCTTATATGTATGCGAGCACGTGTTGCAACTTCTTATCTGGTGTGCATCTTTTATCTTGACAGGGAATGTGCAGCTGTGGACCCAACCAGATAATTGTTGGGTTTTTCTCTGTATCCATTATTGTACAATCTACTGTACAATATGAAGCGCCTTGAGGCGACTGTTGTTGTGATTTCGTGCTGTATAAATAAATGTCACGGTTCTGGGTTCGACACAGCATTTTTGAATTCTTATGTTTTGGTTTATTTTTGAATGATCGTCTTGTTCTCTGGTGTCTTGTTTCTTCTTATTATTATTTGTCTATTGTCAAGTACAGACCAACAGACATCAGTGAGGTTGATCCTCCATCATGTCCTCTGCTGTGTAACCAGCAGCTCTTCATCCTGTTTTCAGCGTTTCTCTGACTTGGAGCTGAACTGTTGTTTGTTGATGTGTGAGGCTGCACAAACAGCTGTGCAGCTTTTATTCTCACACAGCTCCAAACAGCTGGAAACACTCACAGGTTTCTTCTTCTTTGTTCTTTTTTTTCACATTAGAGAGACAACAGCAACAACCTATAGTACCTATAGTACAACAACCTATTGCAGACTCGGCAACAACCTATAAGTAACAGTAAATAACAAATCTTGAATGTTACTGAGCAGCACACAAGACCAACAATGCAGGATATGCTTTGAGGCAGCAGCCAAGGAAGATAGTGTGTCTGTGTGTACACCTGTATCCACACCTGTGTGCGTGAACACATTTGTATTCAAAGGTTTCTCCATGTAACTATATGATAGTGGGTGTCATGAGCCATAACAGGGGGTCACCCAGCAGCCATGGAAGCCACAGAAAGCACAGGGGACTGTAGTGATGAGCCCGCGGGCCAGAGTGGACCGAGTCCCAGGACCCCAGAGAAGCATGGTATCAACCACTCAAAGACATTTAGCAGAATCATTCATGTATAGAATATTTTCATAATCCAGGCAAAACTGTGTCAGCGACAAGCCGCTTCTTTGTATTCAAAGCGAAACACGACTTATTTTGAAAATAAAACTCAGTGTTAACTTTACATGTGGTTTGAAGGTGAGTGAGCCATAAATCAAGATAAACAGATATTTATACGTGTGAACCAACTCTATTTTATTACCTTCAAGAGTGATTACTGACTCAATCAACAGCTTTGTTTTGTCTGCATTGAGATCAAGTTTAAGCTGAAGTAATGAGTGTTGGACAGTAAAAAATACTTTCTGGAAGAAATCAATGGCTTGGACAAGAGTTGAACCACAGCTGTCAATAACTGTGTCATCAGCAGTGTTGGTCAAGTTACTTGAAAAAAGTAATCAGTAACTAATTACTGATTACTCCCCCAAAAAAGTAATCCTGTTACTTTACTGATTACTTATTTTCAAAAGTAATTAATTACTTAGTTACTTAGTTACTTTTTAAAAACACGATTTACAACCTGAAGAGGTGATAAAGTGATAGATCTTTCAGCCCAATTCTACTTTTTCTACATAATCCATCATACAAAATGTAATCAAATGGAAAAGTCTCTTTTTAAAACTTGTTTTATTAGTTTTAATCTTTTAACTTTATGCATCAAGCAAAGATTTAATTATATGCAACATTCTCTGACTGGAAGAAATTAGTTTAACATTTAAACCTATTTTCTGCACATTCCAGCACATTAAATAAAATATTTTTTCTGTTTACACTCAGTCTTTCAAATAGATGCAAGTAAAACACAGCAGAAACACAGCTACTCGGTGCTTGCTCGGAAGTTTAGGGTTTTTTTCGCTGTAAAAAGAAGTTTTCTTCCCACGCACAGCGGACACTAATGTTTTTGTCACTTTTTATGGAATCAAACTCAAAGTAAGGTCAGTACTTCCACGCTTTAAACGCTGCACGCTCATACTCTCTCCCACAATCGATATGTGATCCATTGTTGATCTGCACACAACTGTTGTCACGAACGTCGCACTCGCTTACGTCACTGTCGTGAGACATTCTCGCAAAAAATCACGGTTTTAGTAACGCAGTAGCGCAGCGTTCCTACGGGAAAGTAACGGTAATCTAATTACCGTTTTTGCAATAGTAATCCCTTACTTTACTCGTTACTTGAAAAAAGTAATCAGATTACAGTAACGCGTTACAACTAACGCGTTACTGCCCATCTCTGGTCATCAGCATAGAAATACAAGCTTGCATCTGACACATTTAGTCAGAGATTGTTAATGTAAATGATAAAAAGAAGGGGACCTAATACAAAGCCCTGTGCACTGTAACAAATTCAGAACATGGACCATTAGATTTAATGCAATGAGACCTGTTACTGAGGTAATTAGAGAACCATGCTCTCTCAGCGAGTCCTGACTGGAGGAGTCTAAGTTTTAAAATACAATAATTAACAGTGTCTTATGTCTTAACAGCAATATTCTGATTTAGCTTCAACACGGACATTGCAGACTTGGCTATCCAGCTAACCGGACTAGCATACTACCGAGCCGACAGAGAATCTGCCCTATCTGGTAAGAGCCTAGGCAGTGGTTTGTGTGTCTACAGCAACAAACTGTGTTGCACGAGCTCGACTGAAGTGACTTGCCACTGCTCACCACAGGTGAAATTTTTAATAGTGAAGTGTTGCCCGTTCTATCTACCAAGACAGGCATTTCTGCTGCACACAAAGGTAACTGAATATGATTTCTTCTTTTCAGGTTGGAAATGTGTCTGATATCCACTTACGAGGACATTATGCTGCTACTGTTCTATCAAAATTTGAAACAAATGTCCTCGTATGTGGATCTCATTTTTCTCAAAAAACAAAAATTAGGTAAAAAAAAAAATTAGTTGGTAATTCTTTGTTTTTACATGGTCCCAATCAACCCAAATAGCAAAGAAAAATTAAAAACGCATGCCATGAAAGAGTTCGGGACTTAGGAGGTTAAAAAATCCACCTGCTTATTGCTGCAAACCCAAAGATACAGAAGAATCCTTTTGGTCCTCCTTCATCACTTCTCTGCTCCTCCTCTGCCTCACCTCGTGCTCTCATCCTGGGTTTGCATTGAAAGTATTCCCCACCTAATCCCTTATCTATGTAATGTTGAGCTTTGTGCCCCTTTTAAAAAGAAAACAAGGAGAGAGCGCTCCA
This sequence comes from Simochromis diagramma, assembly GCF_900408965.1. NCBI lineage: Eukaryota > Metazoa > Chordata > Actinopteri > Cichliformes > Cichlidae > Simochromis > Simochromis diagramma. Next base: position 753,307 of record NW_024387035.1, on the reverse strand, counting down.
ACATACACCCTACCAAAGTTACTAAAATTAAAGACCTGCCACCAACAGGTCAGCAGATCTCCCAGCACCTCCATGCAGGGAATACGAATAAATTCTTTACAAATCCTACCATGTGAATTCATGGATTTTTTTTTCACATTCTGTCTCTCACAGTTGAAGTGTACCTCTGGTGCAAATTACTGACCTCTGTCATCATTTTAGGTGGGGGAACTTGCACAATCGGTGGCTGACTAAATACTTTTTTGCCCCACTGTATATTCTCTTGCTTCACTATAAAAAGAAGAGACTGTGAGAAGCCTAAATGCCACCACCTGTGGCCTTACCTGTCTCCCCGGCACCACCCACTGAATAGCCAGGCACTCCTTTTCTACAGTGTTATACCTTCTCTCATGCTACATATGTGAGAGAAAGGCTAATATAGAGCACTGGCTGGGACGAAACGGCCCCTAGCCCTCGAAGTGTCAGTCTGCAGGACAAATGGGAGTGAAAAGTTAGGAGTGGGGAGCAATGGCTCCCCACAGAGAGCTTTCTTCTCCTGCAAAAATGCTGCCTTGAATGGCATGACCCACTCTCCACCCCTGGGGCAGTACGCGCATCCCCACGTAATGCCCCAACAGACTACTAAACCCCGGCCAATTCCTGCCCCAAAATTGGGGGATGCAAAAGTCGCAGGCTAACTGCGGCCTTAATTCTATGCATTTTGTCCCTTCCCTTCTCCTTTGTCCTTCCTCTGAGTCATGTATTCTTCCTCTCTCCTTCCTCTTGTCCTCTTCCTCTCTCCTTCTCTCTGTTCCTCTTGTTCTTTGTCTGTTGTTAAAGCTGGTGTGAAGTGTTCAGTGTGGAGGTGACTGACATGATGTGAATATCACAGTGCCATAACAAATGCAAACCTTCCTTAAAGGATGATGGAAACAAAACCAGACCTGATTTAAATGTGTCAGATCTTTAAGGTGGCCTCCTTGTGCACCTCTGGACCTCCTCCAGTACTGCTGGACTGATTTACTGTTTCTTATAGATTTTTTCTCACTGAAACTGGGAAAAAGTATTTAAAAATGCCATCTCATCAGGTTGTCTGGCAAAACTCATGTTTTTAGTGTAATAGAGTTTTTTCAAGCTGAAATCTGCTGTTCTATATTTCAGTTAGAAAACCATATCCAATAATGATTTCTTACATTAATTCAAGTATTTCTAAGATAGAGACTCAAGAGACATAAAAATAGAAAGTGTAAGGATGATCAGATGAGCAATGATCATGTCTCAACAGGTTTATTTTGTTCATAGCAGGAGTTGAGGAATCGCAGAACAATGATACATAGTTAATTGTAATAAAATATGCGTCCTTTATTTTATCGTTGCTGTACTTTTTTTGGTGGAAACTCCTCATGTTTTGCAAAAACACTGTACATGATGGAGAGAAATTGACATAACTTTTGGATTCAGCACCCTAAAAAGCATTAAATTTACCAAACATCTGCCATGCAGCTGATTTTTCACTTCTCTTTGTGAAACTGGACCATGTGATGTTACATGTGTGTCAATATGAGACCAGACTGGATACATCTGATGCTCCTCTGTCTGCTCCTACAGGACGTCTGACGAGTTCCACAGAAAGGAAAAAATAAAAACCCAAATTCCTCTGGTGGTAAAACATGGTGAAGAGGAGCTGGTGGATGAAGAGCAGACCCTCTGCTAGCTTTTTGAGGTTCATACAGTTTAAAGAAGCTTTGATCTTCCTCTGTCAACAGCTGTTACATAATTTCCTTCGGGATCAGAATCAGAAAAGGGTTTTATTGCCAAACATTGAGCAGATTTACAACATTAGGGAATTGCTGTGGTACTTAGTGCGAAACATACTGCAAGACAACACTTTAATCAAAAATTAGTGTCCGAGGTGTCTCTATTGTTGGGGCTGGTGGAGGTATGAAGGCTGCTCGATGGCTCATAAAAAGGGCAGTAAAAGTCGTTGACGGTGTTGGCCAAGAAGAAGTTGTCGGCAGAGTCGTTCTCTGAGATCTGCTGCTGCATCCTGTCAGAGTGCTGGTGTTTAGCAATGTCCAATTCTTTACTGAACCTGTACCTCTCTGTCCCTGTCTCTTTTCCTGCCACAGCTGTTTGAGTTTAAGAGTAAACCAGGGTTTGTCACTGTTATAACTCACCCTGGTGCGTGATGGCACAATGCTGTCCTCGCAGAAGTGGATATAGGAGGCGACAGCGTCCATGAACTCATCCTCATCTGTAAACATGTGCCAAGGTCCTCCAGCAACTTGTTGCTCCACAGCTTTTTAGTCCTCATGACAGGTTTGGAGAGCTTCAGCCTATGTCTGTACGGAGCGATCAGGTGGATCATGACGTAGTCAAGGGATTAATAAAGTATTCTGATTCTGTTCAGTGTTCAGGTCTCTTCGCTCTCGCAGGCCTACTTGTTGTTTCTCGAGTATTTAAAGGTAGAACGGGACTATCTCAGTGCCATAATAATTGATGGCACTGAGATAGTTTTTTGAAACAATCTCTTCTTCTGTAATATAAGAACCTCTCCTGCTTTTAATGGTACTTTTCATTTGCTTCCTGGTGCATTCTCGTCCCAAACAGATGCTGACAAGCTGACACAGTCACATGGAAGAGGGAAAGAAATCTGACAAAACTAATGATTTCAGTGAACCTCATGTCTAACAATGACAAATGTATAAAATAAATAAAGATGAAAGTAACACGTCCTCTTTAGTTTTCTGTGTTACTAATACTCCACTGATCAGATGTGTGGCTGGATGAGGCTCCTAAACATGATGAAATGCCCACAGTGGGAGGCCTTTGTCATCACGTGCTTGAACTCATCATATGTTTGCATGTGCTGAACAGGCAGTGGGACTGTATTACTACATGCTGTAACTGTCGGGTAGCAAACTGCATGAACACCGTACTGAATATGACAGCTGTGGTTGAACTGCACGGACACTCTGAAGCTTCTCCTCTGGCAGGACAGGAGTGAGGCCTCGTCCTGTGAGCCGCTGTGAGGATGTACTCAGGGAAAGGACAACTGGACTGTCACCGGCCTCAGGCTCTTCACCTTTTTAAAGACAAAGCAGTCATTTAGACAGAAGATTGGACAGTGTTCACCTGCACAAAGAGAAATTAAATTAAATGTAATTATTGACAAACACTCACAGTGTTTTCTACAGCTGTGGCCCAACATTTAGAGAATAACAAGTGTTGCTTTTCACACAGTTTTAGATCTTTTTGTCAGATGTTTTCTGAAGGATAGAAACTTCTATGTTTCTACAGCATGTGATTGATTATATTTGCTCAGCTCTGAATTCTAATTGTAGCTGATGAGAAATGACTGAACCATCCTAGTGACAGTTCTGGATCTTAGACTGTAGGATCCACAGGAAGTTTATAAAGATGACCCCGAGCTGTTCTGATGGATCTCCACGGACTGCTGACTGTCAGGAAGCTTCAGAGAGGATCAGACAAAAATGAAACAGAGCTGAAGATGAAGCAGATCTACATGTGACTGTTGATGGTTTCAGATGTGGATCTCTGTGCTGTCCACACACAGATGCAGGCTAATATATACAAATAGAACAAGATAAGATACAAATACTATGAATAAATGAGTGGAGACTAAATGTAAGTGTGAGGTAGATGTATGTGCAAAGGATCTATGAGCTTGATATGAAAGATGACCTGATGTGCAAACATTGCTGTTAAAACAGGTCAGCTGTTCAAGAGTCTGATAGCAGTGGGAAGAAGGAGTTGTTGAGTCTGGATGTTCTGGATTTTGAACTTCTGAACCTTCGTGCTGAGGGTAGAACTGTGAACAGTCCGTGTTGGGGGGATGTGGGGTCTTTGAGGATGGAGGCAGCTCTCCTCTGGACTCTGCGATGGTGGATGCTCCGCAGAGGGCAGCGGGGTCCTGATCATCTTCTCTGCAGGCGTTTGGTCCATAGCAGTAGTGCTGCCGTACCATGCAGTGATGCAGCTGGTCAGTGTGCTCTCCACAGTGCAGCTGTAGAAACTAGAGATGGCACGATACCACTTTTTTATGTCCGATACCGATATCATAAATTTGGATATCTGCCGATACCGATATGAATCCGATATAGTGTTTTTAATCAACAAAACTGTTTTTTAAATATCTTGCTGCATTTTGTATAAGTTCATACTCAAGTTTAAAACAACAACTACACTAAAGCTATTCTGTTATACCTGTATGCAAAAAAAAATATTTCATAGTTCAGCAATACTGATCAATCTCATAAACTTAAACCTACACCATCCTCCCTATTCTGGTATTTTAAAGAGTACTTAGCGTAAATATTAAGCAACCTAACTAATAGGGTTCCAACTCCCAGCAACAAAAATAAATAAATAAAAAATAGGGAACCACCCCTCACGCTCCACCTCATGATGCTTAATCGACGTAATCAACCTTAATTTGATGCAGTGTGAGAAAAATGCACAGAAATCAATTATTTTTCAAGAAATATTAAATAGATTCAACATCTTTCTTCAACAAAATTGCAGACTGCACAGATGGTACCTTTCCAAAGGAAAAGTACTATAGCTTACTAGGGTATATATATTAGACTTAATAGTCACTATATACAGTAATTGACTTCTATTCATTTTACATCAAATTAAAACTTTGGGTGTAAGATTCGGATAATTATTTATTAAAAGCTCGACATTTTAAATGAGAATAAGAAAGAAAAGTATGTCTTTGTGCCCCCTTTTCCCTGTTAATGCCCTATCGGCCCCCCTGGCTAAACTTTGCTAGATCCGCCCCTGCACAGTTACAGCCGTCAGCTACGTAGAAAAAGATCCTGGTGTAGAAATTAATATTAAATAAATTCTAACAACAGCTTATCAAGCTTAAACGTGCTGCTGTTGTTCAGCCGCTGGTTTCCTCTTTCTGGTGCAAAGTGGGCCAAAAACAAACCAGAGAGACCGAAGCTGATCAGCTGATCATTAAGCAGTTTCATGATTGAAGTAGCAGCAAGAAGAGGCAGTCGCTCCATATATCGCTTGTTAAGCTTAACGCAGGAATGCTTTACAAACATTCAGAGATGGACTTACACACTTGCTTTACTTCTCTCGGGATAACTTTGTCGGAGATGAAATGCCGGGTTGCTAGCGAAGCTCCAAATGCTATCCAGACCACCGACAGGTCCCGCATGCCACAGCCGCTCTATCACGTGATGCATACTGCTCCGACGTGCTAACGTTCTGAGGTGAGTTACGGCGTGTTGCAAGTTTTGTGAGGTGCTTTCGTGATATTTAATGGATCGGATTACATTTTTTATTTTTCTCCGATATCCGATCCAGTAATTTAGGTCAGTATCGGACCGATACCGATACGTAATATCGGATCGGTCCATCTCTAGTAGAAACTGCTGAGGATCTTGTGAATGAGTTTGTGAGGGATGACTGTATTGAAGGCGGAGCTATAATCAACAAAAAGCACCCTGAGGTCTTTGTTTTCCAGGTGGGAGAGGGAGTAGTGAGGGGCAGCAGCGATGGCGTCTGACGTGGATCTATTGGGCTGGTAGGCAGACTGCAGGGGGTCCAGAGTGTCTGGGATGTTGCTCTGGATGTAGGCCAGCACCGCTCTCTCAAAGCACTTTGCAATGATTGGAGTCAGTGCGACTGGTCTGCAGGCGTTTAGTGGCTGGGCTTTTCTTGGGGAGGGGGATGATGGTTGTGGTCTTGAAGCATGTGGGGATAGTGCTCTGTGTTGGAGTCAAATTGTTAAATGTTGTCATTGTGTTACTTAAATTTGTAAGTCTTAGTTCAAGCAGCCTGATCAAAGACAGTCTTGTGTCCTTGCTTTCCGTTAACAGGAACAAGTTTGTAAACCAGCGGGGCCTGTGGAAGCACAGACACAACACTCTGGCTGAGGAAAGGTTGAAGATGGAGGTGAGAACGTGGACTAACTCTGAATGCAGAGCTGGCTTGGAGCTGTGGAGACTTACTGAGGAGTAAAGTGGACATGAAGGAGTCACAGAGGGAGGAGGAGGTGAACAGTGATGTTTGTTAGACAGGATCAGACTGAAGAGGGAACATAAGAAGAGTTTCATGCTGGATTTGAACAGGACAGGAAGATAAGCTCCGCCCAGCAGCTGAGTCCTCTCTGCTCACACTGATGTTGGACTGCAACATCAGGGAGTCTGCTTCCACATCTGGTTTCCACAGCTGGAGGAAGCTGTCCCACGAGCACGCCTACGCCCCTCTGTCATTACTGAAGTAGTGATGGTGTTTAATCAGTGTGAGACTGTTTCACTGGTCCAAGCAGAGATTTACATAAATGAGCTTTTATGAGTTCTTATATTATCTGATCAGGCCGTTTGCTCCTGTTAAAGATAAATGTGCATCGAACGTTGTGGGTATTCATGAGTCTAACAGTTTAAACCTGTGCGTGACGTTGTGTCCTTGAACGGCCCTGACAGACGGCTGTAGTCCATAATATTAATGTTTCCTGCTGACTGAAATAAGCAGCTGAGCTCTGTGAGGGCAGAGCTGCTGCTAACAGGTGAGTCTGTTACCTGGACTGGACTGAGTGAGCTGCTGTGTCACAGCTTTATCAGTGACACACTCAGCATGTGTGTGTGTGATATGTCATAGTGCTTGAAACACACATGAAAATATATTAAAGGTTGATTCTTTGTTCTTTTGGTTTGTGGAACAAAAATCAGCAACGAAGAAACGCGAGCGTAAAACTTGGTGTAGAAGTGCAACAAAAGCCGGCTCATCTGATGGTGTGATGCTTGAAAAGGATTTGCACACCTACATCATTATTTACGGTTTAAATTGTGCTGCCTTCAGGTGCACCTGGTAAATTCAGGAATCTCTACTCCAAACCACAGCAGGTTGTTTTAGAGGCTTTTCTGGGCTAATGTTGGTTTGTTGGCAGAAACATGTCTGTGATCGCTGTGTTGTTCTTTTTGATGCAGGATTTCATGTAACTCGGTGCTAAAATCATAACAATGAAGTTTAACAGTTCTAGTGCTCATGCGTCAGCTAGCATGCGTCAGCTAGCATGCAGCCTGTTTCAGTTGCTCCTGCTTTTACTCTTTACTCTAATTTTTTCTTACTTATTTGTCCTTTACTGAGTGTGTTCATCTGTTTAAAAGCTTTCTTTTCAAACATGTGGATGGAGAGAGTTTTTGTTCTGCTGTTGCTTTCACTGAGGAATGGGACCGCAGCACAGCAGCTACACACCAGAGATCAGATGAGCCGCCTGATGCTGGTGTTGCAGATTAACTGGTGTCTCAGATTAACTGGAGACGGTCAAACAGATGTGTGACAGACTTTAAGGAGCTGCTGCCAACAAACCAGCAAATAAACACTGAATATTTCATGTGTGACATTTGTGAGGTTGCCTTAAACACAGTCCGTCAGTCTTTTTGCTCTTGAACAGTGAAATATTAAAAACTGTCTCGAGTTTATTTGGTGATATTCTCGTGCACGAGGCGAAAACAGCAAACAAACGTCACAGTAAATCTTTCCAGCTGATGTTAGGCATCCTCCACCTGCTGAATCCACTTCAGCCTCTTCCTGCTCATGTTCCTGTTTAGAGGCACAGTCGGCCTGTAAATGGAGAAAACTGAACACAGGAATATTTGGATTTCCTTCTTTTTCTCTGCTCATGTTCAACTTGTCTGATTCAAGCTGGGAATATTTATTAGAAACAAAGTGAATAATATTATTTTATTATCACGTTGATGCAGCACATGGTTCAGTTAGCTTTGTATAAACACGTGTTAGAAATGTTCTTCAATCAGCTCTTTTTACTCTCATTTCACAGCCAGTACTTTTTACTTTTACTTGAGTAAAGAAGTTGAATTAGTACTTGGAGTATTTTTAACAGTAGTACTTCTACTTCAGTACACACTGTGTGTACTTTTACCACCTGTGTCTGAGACCTCCTTCAGGGTCCACCTGAAGCTCTCAGTCTGCTGTGGAAAAAGGAAATCCAGGTGAGTTTCTCCTGATCACCTGAGGCCGTCATTACTGTGTGAACCCACACACCACTCCTCACTCCTCCCACCCGCTGCACACAGTCACTGAGTGAGTACAGACCAGCTGATTCCTGTAAAGGGAGAGGCAGGAAGAGGCGGAGCAACACCTGAAAAACGTTCAACGTCATTTTGCAGAAGTGACAGTGTGAGAGAGCAGCAGCAGAGCTGCAGTCGAGTCCTGTTTGTCTCTAAAAGAAGATTCACTGGAGTCCATCAGGTTTCTCTCAGCAACAGTGGTGAGTGCAGCTGATCACACTTCCTGTTTCTACACAAATCTTCACTCTGTTCACTTCATCAGGACTCACCACAGTCACACTGGATCCATAGAAATCTGCTCATGTAACCACAGATCCACTGTAGGAGCATCGAGCTGCTGCTTCAGTCTCACTGTGGCTCTGCTCAGGACTGTGGACTCAGGCTGTGCTCTGGACTTCAGACTGACTCCACACTTCTTGTTTAAGATAAGATAAGACTTTATTGATCCCACAACGGGGAAATTTTTGCGTCACCTCAGCTCAGGTACCGATATCAGAAGGATTTACAAAAATACAAATAAGTACAATCAATGAAAAAAAGTAAGATAATACACTATATACAATGGTAGCATAGACAGTATGTGATTATGGATATAGTTGGAAATATGGAAGACATAAACTATATAGCTTGATATAGCTATTGTACCACTACTATTCCTATTTATAGACATGCACACACACACATGTACACACTAGATATACATATGTATACATATACAGACATATATACCTGCACATGTCCGTACACATGAAGGTCCATTATGCATGAAGTGGTGACTGTGGATGTTCACAGTGTCCAGTGACTCATGACATCGTGATTGAGGAGTTATAGAGTCTAACTGCTGTTGGGACGAATGCTCTGCCAAAGCGCTCCTTCCTGCAGCGAGGGTGTTTCAGTCTCTGACTAAAGGAGCTGCTCAGCCCACTCACAGACTCATGCAGTGGGTGATGTGGGTTGTTCATGATGGATGTCAGCTTTACTAACATCCTCCTCTCACCAACCACCTCCACAGACTCCAGGGGACATCCCAGCACGGAGCTAGACCTCCGCACCAGTTTATCAATCCTGCTCCTGTCCCTGTCCGTGCATCCACTCCCCCAGCAGGCCACTGCATAGAAAAGGGCAGATGCTACCACAGTGTCATAGAATGTCCTTAACAGAGTCCTGCAGACTCCGAAGGACTCAGTCTCCTCAGCAGGTGGAGTCGACTCTGGCCCTTCTTATACAGGACGTCTGTATTTGTAGTCCAGTCCAGTTTATTGTTGAGGTGAACACCCAGGTACTTATAAGAGAGCACTATCTCAGTGTCTTTCCCTTGGATGTTCACCAGTGTTGTAGGGGGTGACTTCCTCCTGAAGTCTATGATCATCTCCTTTGTCTTGCCGGCGTTGATTTGGAGTACGTTGGTCTCACACCAGCCAGCAAAGTCACTGATGACCCGCCTGTATTCCTGATCATTCCCGTCTGATACGCATCCAATGATGGCTGTATCATCTGAGAACTTCTGTAGATGGCAATCGTCCGAATTATAACAGAAGTCTGAAGTGTAAAGGCTGAACAGGAAAGGTGAGAGAACCGTGCCCTGTGGTGCCCCCGTGCTGCAGATTACCACCTCGGACACACAGTCATGGAGCCTCACATACTGTGGTCTGTTGGTAAGGTAGTCGATGGTCCATGCAGTCAGCTGTGTGCCTACTCCGGCTCCCTCCAGCTTCCCTCTCAGTAGTGCGGGTTGGATGGTGTTGAAAGCACTGGAGAAGTCAACAAACATGATCCTCACAGTGCTCCCCGCCTGCTCTAGGTGAGAGAGGGATCGGTATACCAGGTAGATGACAGCGTCATCCACCCCAATTCCAGAACGGTAGGCGAACTGCAGGGGGTCCAACACTGAGCCCACCAGTGGCCGAAGGTGGTGCAAGATGAGCCTTTCTATGGTCCTCATCAGATGAGAAGTCAAGGCAACAGGCCTGAAGTGGTTGGGCTCCCTGGGGTGTGCGATTTGTGGCACCGGAACCACACAGGAAGTCTTTGACAGTTCAGGAACCCTCTCCAGGCTCAGGCTCAGGTTGAAGATGTACAGGGCCACCTGACAGAGCTGGTCTGCACAGTCCCCGAGCAGTCTGGAGCAGATTCCATCCGGACCTGCTGCCTTCCTTGCCTTCGTCCTCTTGAGCTGATTTCTCACCTGATCAGCTGTGAAGTAGATGTGAGGCTGGGCTGGAGTGGGGGTGGGGCTGGCTTTGTTGTGGATAGATGTGTGGATAGGGGTGAAGCAGGGTTGTGGTGAGAGGAGAGCTCAGGTGACAATGGCATTGCACCCGGAGGGGGGGCGGCAACTGGAGGGGGGTTAATGGAACCTGGGGGGTGGGAGAGGTGATAAGTGGGCCATTGTCAAATCTGTTAAAAAACAGATTCAAGTCGTTAGCCCACCCCCGGCCAGCAGACACTGTGGCTCCTCCATTGTCCTGGAAGTGTCCAGAGATTTTTTTCATGTTCCTCCAGACGTCTCTGACGTTTTTCTGTTGGAGTTGGTTTTCCATCTTCCTACTGAAGCGCTCTTTGCCTTCTCGGATCTTGTATTTAAGATCCTTTTGGACTTTCTTAAGTTCCTCCTTGTCTCCCGACCAGAAAGCACTCTTCTTCTTGTTCAGCAGGGCCTTCAGTTCTGGGGTGACCCACTGTTTATTGTTTGAGAAACACTGTATCTTCTTGGTAGGCACAGTGCTCTCAACACAGAAATTAATGTAGTCCGTGATGCAGTGAGTGAGGGCGTCGATGTCCTCACCGTGAGGCTTGCAGAGTTCCTGCCAGTCTGTGCATTCAAAACAGTCTCTTAAGGCCTCAGTGCATTCCTCAGACCACACCCTTATCACCTTCTTCGTGGGGGGGTTCCTCTTCACCATAGGAGTGTAGGTGTGGTGGAGAAGGACCAGGTTGGGGTCTGAGTGGCCAAGCGGGGGGAGGGGTGATGCACTGTAAGCCTGCTTTGTGTAGGCAAACAATAGATCCAGGGTTTTGCTGTCCCTTGTATGGCAGTCAACGTACTGGGAGAAGTTTGGGAGAGTGACAGATAGTGAGGCATGATTGAAGTCCCCAGAAATAATAATGAGGGACTGCGGATGTGCCATCTGTAGCTGAGAGACAGTGGAGTGAATGTAATCACAGGCTGCTGTAGCGTCGGCCGAGGGTGGGATGTAAACAGTCAGCACAATAGCGTGTGAAAATTCCCTGGCCAGGTGGTATGGCCGGACGCTATCTGCCAACAGTTCAATGTCTTTGGTACAGCTCTGTTCCTTCACAGTGATGTGTCCCGGGTTACACCATCTCTCACTGACATACATTGCTAGTCCCCCACCTCTCCTCTTACCACTCTCCATTGCACTCCGGTGCTCTAACCAGTTGAAAGCCATCCAGAGTTATGACAGAGTCCGGTGTGTGGTCCGTGAGCCATGTCTCAGTGAACAGGAGGAGGCTGCTCTGCTTGTACTCCCACTGCAGTCTGGTTAACACAATTAGCTCTTCCATCTTGTTGGGTAAAGATCTTACATTACCCATGAGAATGGATGGAATGCTTGGTTTGTACCGTCTCCTTCTTTCCTGGTATTTCACTCCAGCCCTGCGTCCCCTCCTCCAACGTTGTAATTCCTTCGGAGTCTTGGGTCGCTCCTCTGGGAGTACTTTCCTGTTGCCCAGTGCTAGCAGCTGCTCCCTACTGTAAACAATGGCTTAGCTTACAGATTCTCCAGAAGTGGTGGTAAAAAGTCCCAAAAAGAGTAGAAGACATGCTACTACTCTCACGAAAATTTGTGGGTCCATGTTGCACAAGAAATAAAACACGACCAAGAGTGTCGGGTAAAAAAAAGCTTAAAGCACAAGAAAAAACAGAAAGGAAAGGAAAAAGCTGGGAGCTGAGGAAACAGGCTGCCTACCGTGGCGCCATCTTGGATGTTATTGGGGTGATTTATTCATCACTTCCTGTTCCTATTAGATTGATTCTGGATCTGATTGATCATAAGGATTACAGACGTGAAAACACGTATTTATTCTTTATTGATATAAAGCCTTTGATACTGTAAACCAGCAGATTTTGGTCAGTACTTCAAAAAGTAATTCACACATTTTACAAAGATTATCTGACTTAGTGTATCCTGTAAGAGTCACAGATGTTCCTCAATCATTCAGAAAACAGTCGATGCTGCACTTTATAACTTTGTGTGGAAACATGAATCTCATTATTTAAACAGATGTGTTTGAATCATCCTGATAATCAGGCTTTAAACATGTCAGAGTTCCACACATCAGCTGTGATATTCAAGCTGACCTGGATCAAACATGTCATCAGACACAAACATAGATGATGCTGTTTAATCCCAAAGCTTATTTAAACAAACTGGAGGACAGAATTCCTCCTTAAATGTGATTTTGATCAAATCCACTGGTCTCATTTTCACACACAGGCTTTATCATGGTGGCTTCTTCTCTACTAACATCAATCTTTCATTTGGACAAACAAATATGTGAAACACAAAAATAAATCAATGTTTTCTGAGGATCCAGAATAACATGAATGATGTATCCCAGCGAGTGACTGGAAAAATTCATCTTCTTCCATATCCTGAGTTTGTGAGGAGCTGTGATGTTCCAGTATCTGTGAGAGAAAACAGGACAGTTTTTACTGACGCACAAATGGACCAAATATACAGACACCTCTGAATAAACATGTTCTCATCAATGCCATTAAAATACTGGATCAACAGTTAATAACACATTTCTGAGGTTTGTGATTCATCGTCCTCCTCACTGTCAGCTCTACTGGAACAGTCACTGTTTAATATTAATGGCTCGTTGATCTGGACGTACAATAAGAAGTATTCAGTCACCAACAAGGTCGAAGTTTACTTCACAGTAATTGATGGAAAATATCCAACAAACTGATTTATTCAAGTATACAAATGATCTGGATGAATCTTGGACCTTCTGTAAAACAGAGAAACAATTTCACATCTTTGTAACGACTGTATTTATCTTCATCCCCAAACGTTGATCCTGTTCATCTGGACGCTGCACTGTACAGCAGACACTACAATGTTAGGTTTGTGTTTGGATGAACCAGTTTGTGTCTGAGTGTGTTGCTGGGTCTCCACCAGTTACTCTGAGAACTGAAGATAAGATAAGATAACCTTTATTAGTCCCACACGTGGGAAATTTGTTTTGTCACAGCAGGAAGTGGACAGTGCAAAAGTTATGAGGCAAAAATTAGAATACAATAAGAATAAATACAGTACACAACTGTACAGAATAGAATAAAATACTATATACAGTAGAATAAAATAAAATAAATATACAATAAGATAAAAATAGAATACAAATACAAATACTATATACAACTGAGTAAAAATACAACGATGACAGAAAGGATTATTGCACTTAGTATTATTGCATATGTATGGATGTGTGTGCTTGATCAGTTAAAGTCTTTATTATGGAGTCTGACAGCAGTGGGGAGGAAAGACCTGCGAAATCTCTCCGTCCCACACCGTGGGTGCCGCAGTCTCCCACTGAAGGAGCTGCTCAGTGCTGTCACAGTCTGCTGCATGGGGTGGGAGATGTTGTCCAACAGGGATGACAGCTTAGCCACCGTTCTCCTGTCACTCACCACCTCCACTGGGTCCAGAGGGCATCCTAGAACAGAGCTGGCCCTTCGGATCACCCTGTTCAGTCTCTTCCTGTCCCCAGCAGAGATGCTGCCGCCCCAGCAGACCACGCCATAAAAGATAGCAGAAGCCACAACAGAGTCATAGAAGGTCTTCAGGAGTGGGCCCTCCACTCCAAACGACCTGAGTCTCCGCAGCAGGTACAGCCTGCTCTGCCCTTTCCTGTAGAGGGCGTCTGAGTTATGAGTCCAGTCCAGTCTATTGTTCAGATGAACACCAAGGTACCTGTTGCTGTCCACAGCCTCTATGTCCATACCTTGGATGTTCAGTGGTTGCAGTGGAGGATGTTTGTGCCTGCGGAAGTCTACCACCAGTTCCTTGGTTTTACTGGCGTTGATCTGGAGGTAGTTCAGCTGGCACCAGTCCACAAAGTCTTGGGTCAGACCTCTGTACTCCTTGTCGTCCCCATCAGTGATGAGGCCGACTATTGCAGAGTCATCAGAGAACTTCTGCAGGAAGCATTGGGTGGAATTGTGGGAGAAGTCTGCAGTGTAGATGGTGAAGAGGAACGGAGCCAGAACCGTTCCCTGTGGGGCCCCCGTACTGCAGACGACCCTGTCCGACACACAGCCCTGAGTCCTCACATACTGTGGTCGGTCGGTGAGGTAGTCCAGGATCCAGGTAGTGAGGTGGTCCAGGATCCAGGTAGTGAGGTGATGGTCCACTCCAGAGTTCACCAGCTTGTCCTTTAGAACCGAGGGAAGAATGGTGTTGAAGGCACTGGAGAAATCAAAGAACATGATTCTCACAGTGCTCCCAGCGGTCTCCAGGTGAGCGAGGGAACGATGTAGGAGGTGAATGACGGCATCATCCGCTCCAATGCCAGGCTGGTAGGCAAACTGAAGTGGGTCCAGTGATGAGCTTATTAGGCGCCGAAGCTGAGCCAGGACCAACCGCTCCAGGGTCTTCATCAGGTGGGATGTCAGAGCCACCGGCCTGTAGCTGTTGAGGTCCTTGGGGCGTGAAGTCTTTGGCACTGGTACAACACAGGAGGTTTTCCAGAGCTGTGGGACTCTTCCCAACCTCAGGCTCAGGTTGAAGAGGTGCTCCATCACCCCACACAGTTGGTCCGCGCAGGACCTGACGACCCTCGAGCTGATGCCATCTGGACCCGCTGCCTTCTTGCCATTAATCCTCCTCAGTTCCCTCCTAACCTGGGTGGTTGAGAGAGACAGGCTGGAGCCTTGTGTTGAGTGTGTATTGGATGCTGCAGTTGGGGGTGGGGGGGAGTGAGCAGGGTGAATAGAGGAGGTGTGAAGTGTCTGAGGTGGAACAGCAGCAGTGGGGGTGGGTGAGTCTGTAGCCGATGTTGCAGACTGCCTCATGGCTGAATCAAATCTGTTGAAGAAATGATTCAGTTCATTTGCCCATCTCACATCCCTCCCAGGCAGAGAGTTCTGCTGTTTGTGGCCCGAGATGGTTCTGAGGCCTCTCCAGACTTCACCAACGTTGTTTTGTTGAAGCTGGTTCTCCATCTTCTGCCTGTAGCTCTCCTTGAAGAAGCTTCTCTGATGAAACGTCTTCAAGAAACTCAAAGAAGTCCAGACGCTTTTCTCTTCAAGCTCCTCAGACTACTGACGCTTGTTTCTCTCTTTGTAAAAATGAAATTTAAAGTGAATTTTGAATCAAATGTTTCTTTTCTTTCTCCCTCAGAGTGCAGACATGTCTGCTGCCAGCAATCTGCGATCTGAAGATCAGTTTCTGTGCTCCATCTGTCTGGATGTGTTCACTGATCCAGTCTCTACACCATGTGGACACAACTTCTGCAAAACCTGCATCAGTCAGCACTGGGATATGAATGTCATCTGTCAGTGTCCCATGTGTAAAGAGACTTTCTACACTCGACCTCAGCTGAGGGTCAACACCTTCATCTCTGAGATGGTTGCTCAGTTCAGACGTGAAGCTCAGCAGAAAGCCAGCAGCAGCAGCTCAGAGCAACAAGCTGCCAAACCAGGAGAAGTTCCCTGTGACGTCTGCACTGGAACCAGACTGAAGGCCCTGAAGTCCTGCCTGGTGTGTCAGACCTCCTACTGTCAGACTCACCTGGAGCCTCATCTGACAGTGAAACGTCTGAAAAGACATCAGCTGATTGATGCTGTGGAGAACCTGGAAGGCAGGATGTGCACGAAGCACGATAAACTCCTGGAGCTGTTCTGTAAGACCGACCAGACATGTGTCTGCATGCTCTGCCCTGTTTTAGACCACAAGAACCACGAGTTTGTTCCTCTGAGAGAAGAATATGAAGGAAAGAAGGCAGAGCTGGAGAAGGCAGAGGCTGAGATTCAGCAGATGATCCAGAAGAGACGACTGAAGATTCAGGAGATCACAGAGTCGGTGAAGATGAGTAAAGATGCTGCAGACAGACAGAAAGCAGAAGGTGTTCAGGTCCTCACGGCTCTGATGGAGTCTGTTGAGAGACGCCTGAAGGAGCTCATGAAGGAGATCGAAGACAAACAGGAAGCTACAGAGAGACAGGCTGAAGGTCTCATTAAAGATCTGGAACAGGAAATCTCTGGGCTGATGGAGAGAAGCTCTGAGGTGGAGCAGCTCTCACGCTCTGAAGACCACCTCCACCTCCTCCAAAGCTTCTCCTCCCTGA
This sequence comes from Simochromis diagramma, assembly GCF_900408965.1. Classification (NCBI taxonomy): domain Eukaryota; kingdom Metazoa; phylum Chordata; class Actinopteri; order Cichliformes; family Cichlidae; genus Simochromis; species Simochromis diagramma. Next base: position 736,940 of record NW_024387035.1, on the reverse strand, counting down.
AAGCTGCTCTATGCACCAAGGACTGGACAGAGGTCAGAGTTCATCCACCATCATATGAGGGGACTGTGGGGAGAGCTGTGGCTCAGCTGGAGGAGACAGTCTGGAAACCCATGAAGAAGAAGCTGTTAGAGGCTGAGCTGAAGAGGGTGCAGCAGCATGAGGTGGATGTGACTCTGGATCCTGATACAGCTCATCCTAATCTCATCCTGTCTGATGATGGAAAACAAGTGCACTGTGGTGATGCGTGGAAGAAACTTCCAGACAACCCAGAGAGATTTTCTCACTGTGCTAATGTTTTAGGAGAGCAGAGTTTCTCTTCAGGCAGATTTTACTTTGAGGTTCAGGTTAAAGGAAAGACTGAGTGGGATTTAGGAGTGGCCACAGAGTCGATCAACAGGAAGGGAAACATCACACTGAGTCCTCAGGATGGTTTCTGGACTGTGTGGCTGAGAAATGGAAATGTGTACGAAGCTGGTGCTTCCCCTCTCGTCCCCCTCTGTCTTCATCCTGGTCCTGAGAAGGTGGGGGTGTTTGTGGATTATGAGGAGGGTCTGGTCTCCTTTTATGATGTAGGTGCTGCAGCTCTGATCTACTCCTTTACTGGCTGCTCCTTCACTCACAAACTCCACCCATTCTTCAGTCCCAGTCTAAATTATGGAGGTAAAAACTCTGCACCTCTGATCATCTGTCCTGTCAATCAAACTGATCAACGACTGATTTAATTGGATGACTGATTGATTTTTCTTGAAGGGAACAAATTAACATATTGAGTGTAAATCCTCTACAGTCTCCATGTTTCTATAGAATCTGATCATCAGGACTCTGATTCACACTTTGATTCTCATGGAGTTTGATTTGAACAGAAGAAAAGTTGAATCAGGAAATGTTCCCACTGATGGAGACTCGAGCTGAAGAGCAAATATCAGAGAACAAATGTCCAAAAGCTTCATTTACAATAAAGTTTGTTCAATGCTTTGAGTGAATCCAGACTCATGTGTGGCTGTTATACGGAGCATCAGAGTCCAGCTGAGTTATGTTGGATACAAACTGCTTATTTTGGCTCTGTGAGGAGTTTTGTTCACTGAAAACTGATGAGATGGATAATATTCAAAGAACTCTGTAGAGATTCATGCATCCATGTTCTCCACCTGCAGGTGTGGAGGAGAAAGGTGGAGCACAGACTGCTGCATCCTTCCAGTCACATCATTTTGATGATTATATTTCCATGTTGTGATGATTTGGGTTAAAGATAAAGAGAGTTGAACAGCTGCAGTCACAGCATGAATCAGATGCTGAAGATAAGATAAGATAAGATACCTTTATTAGTCCCACGAGTGGGAAATTTCATAAGGCTGCCGACCTATTGCACGCAATGGCGGTGCCATCTTACCCTCCGACCATACATACATTACACAAAACATCACATGGGGAAGACAGGTCAGAGAGGTATAACAATGGAAAATGCACCACATGAGGAAAGATAAGGAGAAAAAAATAACTCCCCCCAGACTGAGCTCCAACAGGGAGATCAGTTTGAGAACAGAAAAAAACACGTCTGCACATGAAAAAATCTTAACACACCAAAGAAACACATGACAAGTAACAGGGGTGGGTAAAGGGTGAGAGACAGCCGAATTAGACAGTACATCCGGGCCTGCGTGCGCTGGTCTCCTTGATCCACCGTCAGCATCGGAAGGGAATAAGCGTCGAAGGCATTTGGAATGGGAGGGGGGATGACTGTACATCTGTATAATTGCATGTGTATACATGTCTCTGTGTGTGCGTGTGTGTGTGTGTGTGTGTGTGTGTGTGTGTCCATAGTTCAGCTGAGACAGTGTCCTTCGCCCTGCCAGGCTAAGTAAACAGTCTTCCAGCCAACCCAGGTGGCCTTGCATGGAATGGGAAGAACAGGCTAAACACAGTCGTTATCAGGGTGTTGTTGTTCAGCTCCAGCCTTGAGCTCTCAGCTGGTGCCAAAGGGGTATCTGCATGAAGTGATGGTGGTTTTTACTTTAGTGTGAACAGCTCATATGAATTTCAAAGCAGTTCTAACAGTCTGACACTGGTCTCTCAATCTTCCGTTGGAGAGCCGCGAGCTTCTCCATGATGTTCTCAATCTTGTGCTCAAAGAGCAAATTCTGAGAACTCACGTCCGCCGAGAGCTTCTCCATGATGTGATCCGATTTCCACTCAGAGGTCTTATTCTGAGTGTTCACGGCAGCCTCAAGCTGACGGATGGCCTGGATTGCAGCCATTGGAAGACCAAATATAACATCCCAGAACACTCCAGCTCACATGTTAGTCTGCTCCAAGCATTTCCACAAAGGTCAGTCTTCTGTTGTAGTTATTACGTAATTTATCATAACATAATTGTTGATGTAGGTTACAAATAAGTCTTATATTGATTTGAATTGAATTCGTTGCTATGCTGCTTTGTTTACTGTGGCTTTGCGGGCTAATGTTTGTTGTGTTTTGTAGGAAAACCAGCCTACAAAATGCAGGAATGTGATCCACACTGGGCCCCTCTATCAACCTGGGTCATACCGAGTTTAAAGCTGCTACCACAGCCAGATTTGATCGGTTAAGAGAGAGAGCGAGATCAAAACAGCCACGAAACGTCCGCATATATGTGCCCAAGTGTTGTATTGAAACAAGCAAGTGATGAATAACTGTTTTCCAGTATGTTGTTTTGCAATGTTTTTCTTTTTTTTGTTGCATTGTTGATTTGTTTTTCACGAAGCAGCTAATAAAGCTGATGGAATACAGTTTTGCCTTTTTCTTGTAAGATTCTATAATAGAATGAAACATTAATGCCAGTTACAAATAAAGACAATAAATTGAATGAAATACGAAACACTCATTTTATTTCTATTAGATCTGAAAATGTTGTGTAATACTACAACCTGAAACGACAAATAGATGTGTTGGCCTCTACAGGAGATAAAGAAAAAAACAACAGCTGAGAAATGGAATAGTCCAAATCACCAAAGTAAACTGGACCTGGGCTTGTTGCAGGGATCTGAAGTTACTAAACATCTTGTGAGTGTATGAACTCACACTTAGGACCATATAATAATAAATATGTGCATGATGAAAGTTGGGCAGCACGCTAACGTCCTTACTCCACTCTGTATGCTCGTATGGGTCTGACACTTTCACTCCTTTGAGTTTTTCCTTGTCCTTTTTTTTGCCTTTTCGTCACGTCTGTCTTTGTACGGAGCTGCCGTGTTCTCTGTCGTTTTGTACATCACTGTTTTTGGGGCAAATAAAATGCAAGTAGGGATTAAAACAGCAGAATTAATGATTACTGGTGCTGGAAATGCTAGCGCTTGATGCAGTGTTTTGATTTTGTTGCCACGGGTACCCACAACGCAATGCGCGAAAGTCACATGGTCTGTCAATCTCAAGTCCCATCAGGTGTATTTGGAAAAGTGTCTGCTGAATTTCTGCTAAAACATCTGCTCTACCTTCTGAATGACTGTGCTGTAGACTGACCGATGATGAACTTGAATCTGAACAAATGACTGCATGTAATGGCCTCATGTCTTCTACCCACTGAACAGCTAATAATATTGCGAGCATTTCCCCAGTGTATACGGAAAGTCCAACACTAATCCTTTTACCTATTTCCACCGAAAACTGGGACCACAACTGCTACACCGGTTTGACCGGCTGTGTTCTTTGAGGCGTCTGTACATATTTGAACATAACTATAATATTGGACAATGTAAGCCTGAACTGTATGAGAGTTTCAAATAAATGCCTCATCCTTATTATTCTTGTCCAACAATGTTAAGTCTACTTTAGCATCAGGAAGTATCCATGGAGGTATTGCTGGTAACGGCACTCTGTGACTAATGTTTAACTGATTTAAATTATGCTGGTTGTCTTCCCACAATCCATCCAAAGCTCTTCGTTTCCCTCCTTTCTTTCTCCCAGCAAAGGCTTGGGCTGCTCGGTCCGCCATTTTATATCTGGTCATGTGACTGCATGGCTACGTCTGATTGGTGAAAGAGTTACCGGTAGCTCCAGTGGTGGCATGATCCATAATTTATTATTAGTATTATCCAATATGTGAAATTAATTATTAAAAAAAAAAAGTAACGAGTCAAATATTGCCAAATGTAGCGGAGTAAAAGTACAGTTTCTTCTTCACAAATGTACTCAAGTAAAAGTAAAAAGTATCGTGGAAAAAAGGTACTTTAACAGTACATTTTTTTCAAAAACTTACTCAAGTAAATGTAACGGAGTAAATGTAACTCGTTACTACCCACCTCTGCTCAGCGGGCAGTATTAATGGGAGATTTCATTCTTTAGCGAGTGACTGGTCGGTGACACTCAAACAGTGAGACGTCTCAGCAGTGATTGCTGGTGTATGAACTAGAGATGGACCGATCCGATATTACGTATCGGTCCGATACTGACCTAAATTACTGGATCGGATATCGGAGAGAAATAAAAAAAAAAGTAATCCGATCCATTAAATAATCAAAAAAAGCACCTCACAAAACTTGCGACATGGCGTAACTCGGCTCATAACCGTAGCACGACGGAGCAGTATGCATCACGTGATAGAGCAGCTGTAGCGTGCAAGACCTGTCGGCGGTCTGGTTGAGCATTTGGAGACTCGCTACCAAACCGGCATTTCATCCCCGAGGAAGTTGATGATGATGAGATAGCCTTTAGTTGTCAGTTGCAGGTCTTTTGCCCACAACCGAGATGACAGACCTTGCCGACCGTACATCCAATACACAAACATCACATTGGGGAGACAGGTCAGGCTAGGTAGCGAGGAAAAAAACATTGAAATGTGTAACACAGAAGGATAATACAGGAATGCACAGATATCAACACACCATAGCACAATAAACACAGACAGCAACATGGGAAAGAGTTCCAGTGTGTACATCTGATCTGGGACCGCTGCAATCTTTCGACTGCACCTCCAACTGACCCAATGTCCACATCAGAGGGGAGGTAAGCATTGGAGGTGGCGTTGGATCCGGGGTAGGAAGGGTGATGTGTCAGTGAGTGCTTATCAGTATCAGTATATGTATGCGTGTGTGTGTCCATAGTTCAGCTGAGACAGTGTCCTTCGCCCTGCCAGGCTAAGTAAACAGTCTTCCAGCCAACCCAGGTGGCCTTGTAGGGAATGGGAAGGAACAGACTAAACACAGTCATTATCAGGGTGTTGTTGTTCAGCTGCAGCCTTGCAGCTGGCGCCGAAGGGGTATCCGCATGAAGTGATGGTGCTTTTTACTTTAGTGCGAACAGCTCATATGAATTTCAAAGCAGTTCTACAGTCCAACACTGGTCTCTCAATCTCCCGTTGGAGAGCCGCGAGCTTCGCCATACTTGCGTTCTGTGATGTTGTCATTTCTTGTGCTCAAGGAGTCAATTTCTGAGAACTCACGGCAGTGTGCCTCCCCGAGATGTCATCCAATTTGCGCCCAGAGACTTTATTCTGAGCTAGCCCTTCCGAGATGTATCCAGTCTGAAGTCAGAGATCTTATTCTGAGTATTCACAGCAGCCGTAGCCTCTCCAAGATCTTATCCGTGCTGCACTCAATGAGCCCATTTTGAGAAACTCACGCCTCTCCCATCGTTCCAATCCCAGCGGGCAGCCTTGTGGGGGTTTGAACAGCCAGTTCCATTTTCTTAATTCTTCGATAAGTCAGGGCCAAGCCAGCTCCGATCAGCCAGAACCCTGTTACCATGGTTCCGAATAGGTAGATATCTTCAGCACTCAGGCTCACCCAAGCCCAAACTTCTTGTTGAGAAAGGGGTGTCAATTGCATTTAGGGACCAGTTGATCCAATCCATAATTCCTCTTTTAGGTTTTAGAGAACAGACTGTGAGAGAATGTTCCAGGGAAAAGTAATAAAAAACACAAGACAAGGACACAAGAGGCTAAGCAGGGAAGATAAGGGAGAGGAGGAAAAGTGCGTCCGCCTCCTCCGAGAGCCAAAGAAGAAGAGAGAAGTAAAGCAAGTGTGTAAGTTCATCTCTGAATGTTTGTAAACTTTAAACTTAACAACCGATATAAGGAGCAACTGCCTCCCTCCCTCTCCTGCTACTACTTTAATCGTTAAACAGATCAATGATCAGCTGATCGCCTTTTCTGTCGCGAGTCCGTCTCTCTCTTGTTTGTTTTTGGCCCACTTTGCGCCAGAAAGAGGAAACCAGCGGCTGAACAGCAGCACGTTTAAGCTTGATAAGCTGTTGTTAGAATTTATTTAACATTACTTTCTACACTAGGATCTTTTTTTATGCAGCTGACGGCTGGTAACTGTGCAGGGGCGGATCTAGCAAAGTTTAGCCAAGGGGGCCAATAGGGCATGAACAGGGAAAAGGGGGCACAAAGACATACTTTTCTTTCTTATTCTCATTTAAAATGTCGAGCTTTTAATAAATAATTATCTGAATCTTACACCCAAAATTTTAATCTGATGTAAAATGTATAGAAGTCCATTACTGTATATAGTAACTGTTAAGTCTAATATACCCTAGTAAGCTATAGTACTTTTTCCTTTGGGAAAGTACCATCTGTGCAGTCTGCAATTCTGTTGAAGAAAGATGTTGAATCTATTTAATATTTCTTGAAAAATAATTTATTTCTGTGCATTTTTTTTTTCCACACTGCATCAAATTAAAGTTGATTACGTCGATTAAGCATCATGAGGTGGAGCGTGAGGGGTGGTTCCCTTTTTTTTTGGGAGCTTGCAACCCTATTAGTTAGGTTGCTTACTCTTTAAAATACCAGAATAGGGCTTTAGCTTTAGTGTTTGTTTTTTTTTTGCTTGAACTTGAGTATGTACTTATACAAAATGCAGCAAGATATTAAAAAAAAAACAAGCAAAAAAAAAACAGTTTTATTGATTAAAAACACTATATCGGATTCATATCGGTATCGGCCAATATCCAAATTTATGATATCGGTATCGGACATAAAAAAGTGGTATCGTGTCATCTCTAATTTGAACTCAAACCTCAGTCGTTTCTATAGTGAACCAAGCAGCCAGTGAAAGTGAAAGTGAGAGAGTTCAAAGACACTCAGTGATTGTTTACACCACCTCCATCCACCCACCTGCTTACATAGGCTTTATATCAAATGAACATGTTCTGGGTGGTTATTACAAAGTTAACTCTAAAAAAAACATCTTTTTAAACTGAAACTTTTAAATTTTTCTCATAAATATCAGGAGAAGCAGACAGAGGACTGTGAGAACAAGCCTCTGATATGAGGATCTGTTAGTATATGAAGAGCTCAGAATGTTTCTTCAGTGATTGAGTTACAGAGCTTGCAGTGTTTGAGGTTTTAGTCCAGGTATACCTGAGATGTTAGAACAGTTTTGTTAAAGGAACAGAAATACGGAGAAGCAGAGACCTGAGTGTGACCATGAAAACAGGATTAAGACCTACTGGTTACACAGCAGGGGAGATGATGGAGGATCACACTCACTGACATCTGTCTTATTGTTCTGTTCTCAGATTACCCAGTGGAGATGGTGGAGGTGGCACAGGGGGAGAAGTCTGTCCTGCTGCCCTTTAAAATTAATGAAGAAGATGATGTTCCTCAGGACGTCAAAGTGGAGTGGAAACACCAAAACATGACGGTCCATGTGTATCAGAACAATGAACACCAGCATCTCTTACAGGACCAGGATCACAGAGACCACAGAGATGAATGAAGATCCTCTGAGAACTAAAGACTTCAGTCTGAAGCTGAAAGACCTTCAACTTAGTGGCCATGGTGACACATGCTGCTACAGAAATCAGTGACTCTCAGTGTCAGAGGTGAGTGTAACAGATGGTTTTTTATTCATTTATGAGCGGTCATTTCCTGTGTAGCAGCAGTATGTCCCTTGCTTTGAAGTAATTTACCAGGAGCCACTGTGCGAGACATTAAGGTAAAAAGGTACTCAAATTCTTACAAAGCTGCATGGTATCACAAAAGTGATTGTACAATCAAATACATCTGCATAGAGAATCAGAATTACTCACAAAAGACTTTGAACACTTACTCTTCTGGCTAAAGAGACATGTGGAACATGTTTTTGTGAATAACTCAATTGGCCTTATTTAAGGTCTGGGCAAAAATGACCTCCAAGGGAGAGTTCTAAGAATAAAACCACTGCTGACCAAGAACACCACAAAGGCTCATCTCACATTTGCCATAAAACATGTAGTTTATCCCCGAGGTAATGAACGCCAGGACTGCCATAATGAATCAATTAAATACACCATATTTAATCACATAAATATTTACAACACATGTAATTAATTAATTATTGACACATTTGATTAATTATTGACATATTTAATTAATTAATAACACATTTAAATAATTATTGACAGTTTTAATTAATTATTTAATGATTTATTTATTTAAGTACTTGTACTTGATTATGCCCCGGAGATACAACGTAGAACAAAAGAATATGCGGCAGCGAAGAAGGTGCTTAAGGGCTTCCTCTCTTTGCTCTTTAAATGCTTTGCTTCTTTTATTGATTTTAATGCTGATTTTTTTCTCTTTTTTCCGTATGAGCTTACCTGCGATAGCTTCTGGACACTTATAGATCATCAGGACTAAAGAGTTCTTAACAGAAAAAGCAACATTTTTATAGTTACCTTATCCTCAACGCAGGCATCTGTTTAAAACAAATGGATTTAATTTTAACAAGTCAGGGGTGAAACTGTTCACCTCCAACTTGTTTTATTCCATACGTCATCCATCTGTGCTTGGTGCCAAGGCTGAGATAAACGAGGAGTTATCTCATAAAGAGGAACAAACAGTACTCCAAGAACAGACAAAGCCCAGCAGAAACCTTGAGGAGGAGCTCCATTTGCCCCCACCCGGGAAGAGCCTCAGAAAGGAGAGACATCTGAGGCAAGAAGAGGCAAGAAGAGGGGTCCCTATTTGCCTCCAACTCTCTTAACAACACCAACTACCAGGACCAGGGACCACGACCTTCCCCAGTCCCCCAAACCCCTGACAGGCCATCACCCCCATCACCCTCCTCCCCCTCCCTTTCTCCCTCCTCGCCACACCTGAAATTCACTGAGGAGATGATGGAGCGGGTCAATGCTGGGCTCAGATCTACCCCCCATCCCAATCCCTTTTTGTCCCCCATAAACCCCCCACCAGAGCGGCCAAAGGTTCGCCATCGAGCCCCACCCTCAACAGAGCAATCGAAGTCACATTGCCCAGCCTCGCCCCCCTTAGTTCCTCCTTACCACCTTCATGCCCTGTCTCCACAGTGTGATGTGTGATGTGTGAAGGGTCCGGGCTGTGAGGATTATGGCAGTGATGACTTTTCCCAGGAGAAGCTGGGACCCTGTTTACTAGAAGGTTTTAAAATTTCTGTACTCTTAGGTGACAGGAGACATGTGGCCTGGTCAAAACACAGAGAGCTGCACTCTAAAAGATCCTTAAACATAGTAAACATACCTTGTGTGCCACAGACTGCTCCCAAACACGAGGGGACAAGTAATGCCTCTAAAACACTTAAGTTGGCTTTATTAAACGTTAGATCTTTAGCTGGGAAAACATTTTTAATTAATGATTTAATCACTGAGCACAGCCTTGATTTTATGTTTTTAACTGAAACTTGGTTGGACCAAAGTAACAGTGGAGCTGTTCTCATCGAGACGACCCCTCCTAACTACAGTTTTATCAGTGAGGCCAGGGTGAGCAGGAGAGGAGGAGGGGTTGCTGTCTTATTTAATGAATCATTTCAATGTAAGCAGCTATCTCCTGGAAGTTTTCAGTCTTTTGAATATGTGGCTTTACAGCTGAAGGCCCCATCCAAAGTTGTGTTTCTTAATGTTTACAGGCCTCCCAAATACTGCACAGACTTTTCTAATGACCTCAGTGAACTGCTGTCTGTGATCTGTGTTGATTTTGACTGTGTAATTATTGTTGGGGATTTTAACATCCATGTGGACAACCCTCAGGACAAAGGGACTAAAGACCTGAGTAACACTCTGGGCAACTTTGAGCTGACTCAGCATGTAACAGAGGCCACACATAATAGAGGACACACTCTTGACCTACTGATCTCCAAGGGCCTGAGCATTTCAAAGGTTACTGTGTCTGATGTGGGCCTGTCTGATCATTACTGTGTTTTCTTTGAAAGTAAAATCTCAGCCCACATAAATATATCAACAGCAGTGATCACAAAACGGTGTATAACTGAACACAGTAGTGCAATTTTTAACCAGGTCTTCCCATTAACACCTGACCTGTCCAAAGGTTCAGTCAATGAGCTCGTCAATAGCTTCAATGCTAACATGTTAAATGTAATGGACACTATTGCTCCCATTAAGGTGAAGGTTATCTCTGGAAGGAAAAAGTCTCCATGGAGAAACTCCACACTAGTGAAAAATGAAAAAAGAGAGTGTAGGAAAGCTGAGCGCAGATGGAGAAAAACAAACCTCCAGGTTCATTATGACATCTATAAAGAGAAACTTCACAATTATAATTTACAACTGAGGAGTGCAAGGAGGTCCTACTTCTCTGACATCATCACTAAAAACAGCCATAATGCTCGGGTCTTATTTTCTACAGTTGACAGGCTAACAAACCCTCCTGTGTCAGTGACAGCTGAACTTGATTCGACCATGGCCTGCAATGACTTTGCCAAATTCTTCACAGAAAAAATCCAAAAAATTAGACAAGCAGTTGGTACATCAACAGCAGATCCAGGATATGTACTGTGTCCACCGAAAAACTGTTTAAACACCATGAAACAGTTTCACCCTATTAACAGCAAAGACCTGGAGGACATCTTAGGTCAACTGAACTCCTCCTCCTGCTGTTTAGATGTCCTGCCAACAAGTGTTTTCAAAAAGGTCTCAAAGACTTTAGAGTCAGACCTGTTACAGATCGTCAACTTTTCTTTATTATCAGGTGTGTTTCCAGAACCACTAAAAACTGCTGTAATCAAACCTATACTGAAAAAGGACAATCTTGACAAGACACAAATGAACAACTACAGGCCGATCTCAAATCTCCCGTTTTTAAGTAAGATCATTGAAAAAGCAGTTTCTCAACAGCTCAGTTACTTCTTAAAACAGAATAACTGCTACGATGCCTTCCAGTCAGGTTTTAGACAGAACCACAGCACTGAAACCGCTCTGACCAAAGTGTTTAATGACATATGTCTGAACACAGACAGTGGAAAAATGTCAGTCTTAGTTTTACTGGATCTCAGTGCAGCATTTGATACAGTTGACCACAACATATTACTCAAACGACTGGAGAACTGGGCAGGTCTTTCAGGAACTGTACTAAACTGGTTCAAAACATACTTAGAAAACAGGAAATACTTTGTATCAATAGGTAACTTCACATCTGAGCAGACAAGTATCACATGTGGAGTTCCCCAAGGTTCCATCTTGGGACCCCCTCTGTTTAACATTTACATGCTCCCACTGGCACAGATTATAAAGAACAACAAAATAAACTACCACAGCTATGCAGATGACACACAAATATATATCACAATGTCACCAGGAGACCAAGGCCCTGTACAGGCTCTTGGTAAATGCATTGAGGAAATTAATGACTGGTTGTGCCACAATTTTCTCCAGCTAAACAAAAACAAAACTGAGGTAATAGTCTTTGGCGCCAAAGAAAAACAATTACAGGTCACCAGAGAACTTCAATCTATACATCTAAAAACCACAAACCAGGCGAGAAATGTGGGTGTAGTGATGGATGCAGACCTAAACTTAGAAAAACACATTAAGACAATAACAAAGTCAGCTTACTATCACCTCAAGAATATATCAAGGATAAAAGATCTGATGTCTCAACAGGACCTGGAAAAACTAGTCCATGCATTTATCTTTAGTAGGCTTGATTACTGTAACAGCATCTTTACAGGTCTACCTAAAAAATCAGTCAGACAACTACAGCTCATTCAGAACTCTGCTGCTCAAGTCCTCACTAAGACCAAAAAAGTGGACCACATCAGTCCAGCTCTGAGGTCTTTACACTGGCTGCCTGTCCGTCAGAGGATAGACTTTAAAGTTCTGATGCTGGTCTATAAAGCTCTGAATGGTTTAGGACCAAAATACATCAGTGACCTCCTGACCCAGTATGAACCTTCCAGATCCCTCAGGTCATCTGGATCCGGTCTTTTATCAGTTCCCAGAGTCAGAACCAGACACGGAGAAGCTGCATTAAGCTTTTATGCTCCTTATATCTGGAACAAACTCCCAGAAAGCCTCAGATCAGCTGAAACACTCAGTTTATTTAAATCCAGGTTGAAGACTCACCTGTTCTCAGCTGCATTTGAATAAAACAGCAAATCCGCACTTTTAAGCTTAAATTTTAAATTTAAATTTTAACTACTGATTTTATCTACTGTTCTGATTTTATCTACTGTTTTTTTAAATCAATTTTAAATCGTGCTTTTTATTTGTTTTTGTTTTTTAATGTCTCTGTAAAGCACTTTGAATCACCTTGTTGTTTAATTGTGCTATATAAATAAACTTGCTTTGCCTTGCCTTATTGTATATGCACCTGATTGTTGTTGGAACACTTTCAAGTATTTGTACAGATAATACCTGAGTTTACTTTTGCTTCATTTCATGTAAAGCTTGTTTATAGATTTGGTGTTTGGAAAGATCTTGGACATGAACAGTTTCTCTAAGTTCTAAAAATGATTCATTAAACATGTTTGTGGCTTTCACAGTAAAAATCAGACTTTTCTACTGTCAGCTGGGAGGACTTCAGTGAGCCTCCAAACATGGCTGCTGCTTAGTTTTCCACACATCTGTACACATCTGTACACATCTGTATGTTTCAGCTTTGTCTTTCAGTCACAACATGGTTCATTTTCATCTTAACTTCCTGCTTCTATCATGGTTAAAGCTCATGAATCCTGTGGACATCAAACACTGATGGTGTTACTGGAGCTGAGTGAAGTTTGATGGCTTTATTATCCAGGCTGTGACACATGGCAGCTGTCAGAGCAGAACACAGGAAGTCAGCAGGTGTGTTTCAATTCAGGCTCTGCTTCCTCTGAAGGTCCATGACATCACAGCGAGGCCAGGAAGGCCGTCCAGACTCCCAGGCTCCCACAAACGTGTCCTTCTTCTCCCTGGATTTGAATGACAGGTGGGCCCACCCTATCCCAAGATGCATTGCAGCATAGTGGTGGAATATATATTACGGTCCAGAGATGGAGCAGCGCTCTCTCTCTGAGTCTTTGAGGCTGTTTCTGTTTGAGTCTGGCTTCAGTCTAATTTAGCAGCTGTGACATCAGAGATTGTAGGGGAGGAACAGCCACACCCACAGGTGAGTTTCCCACCCAGAAACAGAGCGTGGACATCACCTATGTCTGCACTGTGTTGGTCACAAGCTTTGTTCTGGGCTTTTAAGTGGAGGCTGGAGCTTGTGAGTGATGGAGGCTGAGAGCTGTGTTTGCACATGCTCAGTGTGACAGGATGTTGGCTGCTGTGAAAGCTGAATGCTCTCTGGTTAGAAGTGATGTCATACATTAGGATGACTGTGCTAGCTCTCTGTCAGAGTACCAGGGCCTCGCTTTGACCACATGACTCTCAGTACACAGCATGATGTGCGCTGTAAACAGGAAGCAGAGGAGCAGGACTGAGGTAAACCTCCGAGGGATCAAACTGAGACTGAGCTCCAGATGTTTCCACATGTTTCTGCTCTGCATGTGTTTGATGATTATTTCAGGTATAGATGATGGAATATGACCAGTCTGATGTGAGCCTGCTTCTCTGACAGCGCCTCACCTCTCTGTGCTGCCCCCTGCTGGCTCTGATCATTACTGACTGAGTCCTTGCTGCCACTTTATTAGGTACAGCTTGCTAACATAGGCTCAGACCTGCTTTGCCTTCAGAGCTGAGCCTTAAATCTTCATGGCTCAGATTCAGCAAGGTGCTGGAAACATCCCTCAGAGTCATGTGATCAGTAAAGTGCATCCACATAAACAGGATATATAATAATAATAATAATAATAATAATAATAATAATAATAATCAAATGCTGATTTTTTTCAGCCCTTTGTCTGGTGCTAATCCAGCTGTGTGTGTTTGTGATGACATTAAATAAATGTCAGACTTACAGCTCCTGCTTTACTGCATTAAAGTGATAAGATGAGTTCAGCACTTTGACATGGATGGCAGTGAAAGCAGGAAATGACAAATGTAGCACAGCAGCAGCGTTTAACACGTCTGAGCTGGAAACAGAAACCTGGTATGAACATCATTCATAGAACAGCTTCCAGCTTCTTTTGTTCGGCTACAGTCTCGTTGGATTTGCATTTAAAGATGCAAAGAGACTGAAGTGGATAGGGTCAGGAGGTCAAAGGTCAGAGCTCCTGTGGGTCTGAGGGCGGCCTCATGCTGGAGAAGGATGAAGGAGTCTGACCTGATCCAGTGTTTGACATGAACACATCAGCACTGCTGTCAGTGAGCCTAACGACAGCCGTTAGCATCATTTCAGTGTTTCAGTCATTTAAACACTTCCTGTCACTGTGGTGGTTACAGTGACATCATGCAGTTTGTGCTTTGACCTCCAGAGGGCGACAAATCAGCACAGACAGAGAGCTCCATTCAAACTTTGCTGCCATCAGGAATAATTCTTCAAATATAATCATCAGTGTTTGAGCAGTTATGATATCAGGGACAATCTAGACACGTGTGACAATACTGAACATGTCACATGACACACCTTCAACATCATGTGATCCACTCTCAGTCTGCACTTTCATTCATGACTTCAACAGGTTGAAATGAGCTTTGAACAAACATCCATTTAGTGCTGAAATATTCAAACGCTGCAGGAAGAAGAACAACAAAGTGATGCATGATGTTTGTGCTTCAAACAGGAAAACCGAAATAAATCACGACCTGCCAACAATATGGGAGTTTCTGAGGTGCACCTGAACGCAGCACACAGTTTTCGATGCTCGTGAGTGTCCTCAAACGCCTCTCTGCGTGTTTCCGTCCTGCTCAAAGTTTACTTTCACTTTCCTGAGCTTCGTGGAGTGTTGTTGGTGTGTGTGTTTGAAGAAACTGTAAGTTTGCTTTGTTTCCTCCTTTAACAGTTTGTCTTTTGAACTTTACTGTTTGTTCAGCTCATGTTGGATTTCTTCACACAACAAACTGTGTTTGTATTTCCGGTCTCTCCATTAAAGTCAGTGTGTAATGTTTTTCAACGAGGTCGAATGTGTCCGCCATTTTCTCTAAGTGTGTGTGATCAGATAAAACACGCTGAATGTTGCCTGAGCTCGACCGGAGAGCTCCGGGACTTTTTATTCGCAGGGACAGCAGCAGACGGAGAGCGGACATCATAAACGAATGTTTTGTTTACATGTGTGTTAGGTATAGATTCAACTTGTTGTTCTTCAAAAAAGAAGAAGAAGAAAGTGGAGACATCAACTGTTGGCTCCGCTCCAACCCTCCTGAGCTGAGCTTCAGGTTTAAACCCGCCTCCTTCCAGGAAGCAGCTCACCTGTGTGTCCGTGTTTAGTGTCCAGGGCCCTATTTCAGGAAGCCGGTTTAGTGCAAACTCTGAGTAAGTATACCCTGAGTTAACGAAAACTCTGGGTTTTCGGTTTCACAAAGCGAGTTTAGATTAATCCTGAGTGAGTTACTATGACGACACACTCCGTGAAGCTAACCTGCCCCCTAGCAGGTTTACTTCAACTAACCCAGACTTTCTCCGCCTCTTTGTCAGAAACCTGACTGTAGGAAGTGTCAGACATGGCGTGCTCCTTCCTTGAAGAGCCAGTAGATGTTGAAGCCCAAATTCTCCGCAGAGCTCTCCGCCGGGAGAGAGTGATTAGAGCGCGTTCGGACATTTCCTGATGATTTCCTGTGTGAACGTTACCGTTTTTCAGCACAATCTATAATTTATTTGAATAACATCCTCAGGCCTAATATTGCTCATGTGACACATCGCGGACATTCTCTCAGTTCTGTACTTATTATTTGTATTGCACTTCGGTTTTTTGCAAACGGGAGCTTTCTGCATAATATTGGTGACGCTGAGCACGTTTCCAAGGCTACCGTCTGTCGGGCAGTCAGGAATGTTACAGTTGCACTGAAACGTCTCCTGTACTCGTCTGTGGTGTTCCCCGGTCATAGACCCACAAGATTTATCAAAGAGGGATGCCACAAAGTTGCAGGTATCAGGATGAACAAAACTTAATCCATGATGTGGTGATACTTGGACTACTACTTAAATTTTACATTTATTCTCACGGTTCCCAGGCGTGATTGGCTGTATAGATGGCACTCACATTCCAATCATTGCTCCTTCAGTAAATGAAGGAGACCATGTGAACAGGAAGTCTTTCCACAGCATTAATGTACAGGTACATAGTTCCCTGTAGCATTTCAAACTAACAAATTATTTCATTATAGTAATGGATGCTAATTTGTGTTCTCTGCACTGTGAAGATCATATGTGATGCTGCCAACATTATCACAAATGTGGAAGCCAACTGCTCAGCCTCTGTGAGTGGTGGTGGTGGAGGACCCCCACCTGTTTTTCGGGCCTCCGCTTTTTTTCTGTTGGCTATAACGGGTCACATTTGAGCATACAGAGTAAACAAATATGTACTTGTAATGTGCTCAGATAGTTTTAATAAGTGCTTACAGAAAGAAAATTAATGTAGCCTCTAACTGCAATTGATTTACATGGGACAAACAGACCAAGCACTATGGCTCATAATACAATTACACCTTACCTGTTTGGACTATATTTTTATATTTCATTTTTACTTGCTGCCAGGAACGTTTGGGGCCTGTTGGGTTGCACCTGCGCTCACATCACGTCACAAAATCAAATGTATAAAATAAAAAATAAAATAAAATATAATAAAATAACGTGTTAAATGGGTGGAAATCCCTAGATCAATGTTTAAATTAACACTCACGCATTGACTCTGTCGGCTATGTTTTGCCATGCATGCTCCCTTTCTTTTGCAGCTGGGGCTGTGTTACTTTTTTTCCGCGGAATTTGCATGTTATCGGCATATGCTGCCATCAGAATTTCAACCTCAAGCGCTGTAAGATACATTGACCGCGCCTTCTTTCCCTCCGTCTCCATGGTGACTCGCTTAATCTGTGCTCCACTAATCAGGGCTTTATGTATCCTCGTGCGCGCGCTTAACTTGGGGTTAAAGCAACTCCGTGTTGATTGAACTACTTGTTATCAGCCTTTCTGAAACCGAATATTCCGAGTTGGACAGTTTGGGGTTACTCAACCCTGAGTATCGTTTTTCACTCTGAGTTTTCTAAACCGGCTTCCTGAAATAGGGCCCAGGTGTGGCGTGGAGCCTGTAGTTGGTGTGTGAAGAAACTCTAAGTTTGCTTTGTTTCCTTCTTTAGCAGTTTGTCTTTAGCGTTATAACAGGACGTGGGACATTTCTATTTACATAACATAAATCAGATCAGTGAATTAGGGTGCAAATCAAATAAACTACTGATGTATGTTAGTCTTTATATGGCTCTGTTAAATAGCATGTTGTTATTGTTGATACTTCACAAAGGTCAGCTGTGCTGCATGGGGTTACTAGTTTTGTTTGTTTGAACTTTTATGAAGTATCCTTGACTAAAGCACCCAACATCATAAAAAAAGCTTGTTTCCCTCCTCATGAGTATGATGTCACATAGAGGAGGGAGCTGCTTGTGTTCTTTTTTCTTGGGTTTAACCCCAATAAGCAGCTCCCTCTACATTATAAGTCCTTCTGTATCTAATGTCTGCATATGATTCCTCATCTTCAAGCACGAGTATTTAAACTCTGTCAGTTTTGCTTTGCTGTATCAAAATCCCAGGACCAAAAACATGTGAGGCTCAGCTTTGAGGTCCAAAGGGAGATCACATCTATATGAAGGCTAACATCATTTTTGACTTAAGTTAACTGAAATAACTGTTAAAAGTTTGCTCACACACCATCAACATCCAACACACAAAAACTCAAAAGACGCTAAAGCGTGTTCTTCATGTCAGAGAGCTGCTCAACATGTTTTCATGTTAGTGTCTCTAGGACTTGATAAAAAAAGCCCTGATTGAATTCACTACCCAGGTCAAGTGGAATGAGTGGAATATTTCCCAAACAGAGAAATCCAATAACAAAAGATAAGATCAGTTTCTTTTTTCTATCTTCTCTTTTCTTATGGTAGATTTATTTCTCTGAATCTCCACAGCAGCAGGTGGAGGAGATGGTGTCATCATAGATTCTGTTTATAGAACCAAACTCAGTGGAAAGGCCAGACTTTAAGGATAATTTAAAACACTTTCAGACATCAGTATATGTAGCCACTGAAGCTGGTAGGTCTGAATTTCCCACAGAAAGTTCTTTCATATAAAAGGAAAAAGGAGGAGGTGAGCACTCAGGGCACAGAGACCCCCCCCCTCTCCAGCACACATGATGGAAAGGAGGATTTCAGTTGATGTGCACATGAATGATTTGTGTTTCCTCTGCAGGTAGAAAGTGTGTGTGAGCTGAGCAGCATGGATCAGTGTGAGGACAGAGAGGAGGGAGTCCCTCCCTCTAAAAGCACTCTGTGTGGGGAACATGAGAGCCAGACCAAAGCTCAGAGGTGAGATGACCATCTCTAACTGTCCATGACTCTTCTCCATGTCACAGCTCAGCACTCACATCACTGCTCCATCATTATTCACAGGAATAAACGAGGAACTAAATGCAAACATGAACCTGGACCCAGCTCTGTCTCCTTAAAGAGTGACCGGTCTAAAGCTGACATTATTGGTTTTAAAGTCCAGCCTGTGTCTGCTGCAGAGAGGTGAGCTGTTAGTAACATGAACTCTTTGATTTAACTGCTTGATGTTGTTGGACATAAACTGTAGTGCAAACACTTCACTGCTCCATCATTATTCACAGGAACCAACGGGGAACTAAATGCAAACATGAACCTGGACCCAGCTCTGTCTCCTTAAAGAGTGACCGGTCTAAAGCTGACATTATTGATTTTAAAGTCCAGCCTATGTCTGCTGCAGTGAGGTGAGCTGTGAACTCTTTGATTTAACTGCTTGATGTTGTTGGATATAAACTGCAGTGCAAACACGTCATTCCCTCAATCCCCTTTAAACTGTCTCTTAAAAACAAGCCTTTGGGTTCTAAACAACTGAAAATCGCCTTAAGCAAACCAGAAGTAAAACATATTAAAAAAAAATTTGGTCTTCTCCAAAGTGGTTAATGTAGTTGTTTGCGATCCGGCTGAGGAACCTTCACATTACAAATTTTAATACTGCATGAATTACTGGAAATAAAATGCCACAACAGAATGAAATATTTGCTTTGTGAAGAGAAACAGTGAAATAAAATCATTAATTTTAAATCAGGCACGTGTCCTCCTGCAGAGAGGTAATGTGTGTGTAAATGTTGCTGTGACTCAGTGTTTGTGAATAAATCTCCATCATGTTTAATGTCAGCTCAGCTCTCTTTCACACACATTTCTATGTTCATATGTGAAGCGGTGTGTGTTGGACTGTTTCAAAAAACACAGCAATCAGAATGTACAGAATGGATTTTAATACTAGGAGGTGTTTCTGTTGCACACACACCCATCATGGTCAAGTGCATCGAGTGGTTCATTATGAGGCATATTAAGGCCCTGCTACCACCATCTTGGACTCATTGCAGTTTGCCTATTGCCCAAACTGGTCAACAGACGAGGCCATTGCCACCACCCTACATTTTGCTCTCAGCCACTTGGACAATAAGGACACATGTGTGAATGCTGTTCATAAACTTCAGTTCAGCATTCAACACAGTCGTTCCTCAGCACCTGATTGGAAAACTGAGCCTGCTGGGTCTGAACACCTACCGTAACTGGATCCTAGACTTTCTGATGGAGAGGCCTCAGACAGTCCAGATCGGTAACAGCATTTCCAACACCACCACACTGAGCAATGGAGCCCCTAAGGGCTCAGCTCAGCCCACTGCCGTTCACTCAGCTGACTCACAACTGTGCAGCAATGCACGGTTCAAACTACATCATCAAGTTTTCCGATGACACGACTGTGGTGGGTCTCGTCAGCATATAGAGAGGAGGTGCAATAGTTAATGGACTTGGCAAATAATTTACAGCCAAAGTATTCACTCACTGTGTCTCTACTGTTTCATTAGCTTAGCTTAGCTCGTAGCCGACTCGTTAGCACCACGGCTTCTTCACCAGTTCCTCCTGCACTTTCCTGCTCATTGTGTCAGATGTTTAGTTACTCCTCGGCCTCCTTTAGCAGTAATGATACTTGTAACAAATGTAGCATATTTGCAGCTCTGGAGGCCAGGATTACTGAATTGGAGACTTGGTTCCCCCCCGATACACCCGTAGCTAGCCAGGCCCCTGTAGCAGGCCCCTGTGCAGCCGAAGATGGCGTAGGCCCCACTAGCTGTTCCCCGGCAGACCCCAAGCAGCTGGGGAAAGAGGGCGGCTGGGTCACGGTGAGGAGGAAGCATAGTCCTAAACAGAAGCCCCAGGTACACCACCAACCCGTTCATGTGTCTAACTGTTTTTCCCCACTCGGCGACACACCCGCCGGGGGTCAAACTCTGGTGATTGGCGATTCTGTTCTCAGACATGTGAAGCTAGAGACACCGGCAACCATAGTCAATTATCTTCCAGGGGCCAGAGCAGGCGACATTGAAGGAAATTTA
Organism: Simochromis diagramma; assembly: GCF_900408965.1. Classification (NCBI taxonomy): domain Eukaryota; kingdom Metazoa; phylum Chordata; class Actinopteri; order Cichliformes; family Cichlidae; genus Simochromis; species Simochromis diagramma. Next base: position 716,271 of record NW_024387035.1, on the reverse strand, counting down.
AAACCGCTGGCAAACTGTAAACGTAAATTCAGTAAAATCATAATTCACGTCGGCAGTAATGACACCCGGTTACGCCAATCGGAGGTCACTAAAATCAATATTGAATCGTGTGTAACTATGTCGGACTCTTTAGTTTTCTTTGGTCCCCTCCAAAATCAGACCAGGAGTGACATGTTTAGCCACATTTTCTTCTTAAACTGCTGGCTGTCTGAGTTGTGTCCAAAAAACGATGTGGGCTTCTTAGATAATTGGGAGACTTTCTGGAGGAAACCTGGTCTTTTTAAGAGAGATGTCATTCATCCCATCCTTTGGATGGAGCAGCTCTCGTTTCTAGAAATATGGACAAATTTATTAACCCCCCCCCAAAATATGACTATCCAGAGTTGGGAACAGGGAAACAACCAGAAGCTTGATGTCTGTAGTGCACAGCTTCTCCCTCACAATGACTGTAGAGCACCAGCTGCTGTTTACATGCAGACATGCCGCCGCCATGTTGCTTATGGTGCGTTCATGGTCTCCGTCCAGATGAAGAGGTAGTGAAAAGCCATCAATGTGCAGCGTGCTGTCGTCATCACTCATGCAAGTGGTTGACGCAGGCTTGCAGCTCGTCCAGCTTGTTGCAGAGAGAACACACATTAGGTTAATGGACAGGAGTGCTCGTTGTTTGTGTGTCTCCCTCTTGAGTCTGGCTCTCACCCCTTCTTCTTTAATCCCCTCCTGGTTACCTTGTTTTTGTGAGTTTTTTGATTTCCGTGTCCAAGAGTATTTCCTCGCGAAAATAGTCTGTAGGAGCAGAGCGGAAAAGCCGGAGCCTGGGCTGCAGCTGCAGCTGAATGAGGGACTCTCTGGTGTAGGTGAGCCTTGGCGTCATGTCGGAGTGTCAGAAACAAGTCCACAAAAATGAGAAAAAGGAAAGAATACGAAATGTACAGAGTAGACGGCGAAAAACAACAATGGAAAGAGCATTAAAGTTAGAAAAGAATGCAAAACTGCTCAGCTGACCGGCCATTCGACCACACGAACAGTGACCTGGAACTGTCCATCCATCCATCCATCCATTCGCTTCCGCTTATCCTTTTCAGGGTCGCGGGGGGCGCTGGAGCCTATCCCAGCTGTCATAGGGCGAGAGGCAGGGTACACCCTGGACAGGTCGCCAGTCTGTCGCAGGGCCAACACACAGGGACAAACAACCATTTGCACTCACATTCATTCGCACATTCACACCTAGTGACAATTTGGATTATCCAATTAACCTATCCCCACAAGCTGCATGTCTTTGGACGGTGGGAGGAAGCCGGAGTACCCGGAGGGAACCCACGCAAACACGGGGAGAACATGCAAACTCCACACAGAAAGACCCCGGCCTGATGTTGGAATTGAACTCAGGACCTTCTTGCTGTGCGGCAACAGTGCTAACCACCGTGCCACAGTAAAGTTAGAAAAGAATGCAAAACTGCTCAGCTGACCGGCCATTCGACCACACGAACAGTGACCTGGAACTGGAAACCTCAAATCACAGGCCGAGGGGGCGGTGTGGCAGCAATTTTTCACACCAGCCTATGTATAAACGTTACACAGAGTTTCTGTCTGATTTCTCAGACCTTTTATCTGATTTAGTGCTCAGCTCAGATAAAGTAATTATTGTGGGTGATTTTAACATCCATGTAGATGCTAAAAATGACAGCCTCAACATGGCATTTAATCTGTTCATTAGACTCAATTGAAGTATCTCAAAATGTAAAAGAACCCACCCACCACTTTAATCACACTCTAGATCTTGTTTTAACATATGGCATCGAACCTGAACATTTAACAGTGTTTCCTGAAAACCCTCTCCTGTCTGATCATTTCCTGATAACATTTACATTTACAATAATTGATTACACAGCGGTGGAGAGTAGACTTTATCAAAGTAGATGTCTTTCTGAAAGCGCTGTAACTAAGTTTAAGAATATAATCCACCCACTGTTATCATCTTCAATGCCCTGTACTAACACAGAGCAGAGCAGCTACCCGAACGCTACTCCAACAGAGGTCGATTATCTTGTTAATAACTTTGCCTCCTCTCTATGTTTAACACTGGATACTGTAGCTCCTGTGAAAACTAAGGTCTCTAATCAGAAATACCTGACTCCGTGGTATAATTCTCAAACACGTACCCTAAAGCAGATGACTCGTAATCTGGAGAGGAAATGGCGTGTCACAAATCTAGAGGATCATCATTTAGCCTGGAGAAATAGTTTGCTGCTTTATAAGAAAGCCCTCCGCAAAGCCAGAACATCTTACTATTCATCACTGATTGAAGTAAATAAGAACAACCCCAGGTTTCTCTTCAGCTCTGTAGCCAGGCTGACAAAAAGTCAGAGCTCATTGAGCCAACCATCCCTTTAACGTTAACTAGTAATGACTTCATGAACTTCTTCACAAAAAAAAATGTAATCATTAGAGAAAAGATTACCCATAATCATCTCACAGATAATGATATTATCTACAGCTACTCTTAGTACCATTGATGTTAAGTTACTCTTTTTCTCCAATTGATCTTTCTGAGTTAACTTCAATAATTACTTCCTCCAAACCATCAACGTGTCTTTTAGACCCCATTCCTACAAAACTGCTCAAAGAAGTCCTGCCATTAATTAATGCTTCAATCTTTTTTTGTAAGTATGTTTATTGAGATGTTTTGATATAAGGAAAAAAGAAAGAGACAAAAAAAACAAAAAACAGACAACATAACAACAAGGGCTAAAACACACAAATAAGACAAAATATTACACTGCAACGACAAAAATACTACTTCAACATCAGTTGAAGTAGTATTACTAGTAAAATTACTATTGTAAATTATTCAAAATTACTTCAACTGGCAATAAACAGAAATAAAACGCTAAGGTGGTAGGCCGAGTTATTGGTGATCGATCAAACAGGACTTTGCTTTAATACATGGTCTAAAAATGGCTGCCACACATCAAAGAAATTACTAAGTTTGTCCGCTAATGTGTACCTAATTCTCTCCATATGTAGTAGAGCAGTCAGTTCTGTTTGCCACATTTTGAATTGAGGTACAATATCCGACTTCCAGAGAGTCAAGATAATTTTCTTAGCAATTACCATTCCGAACAAAACTGTAGTTTGTGCAGCAGGGCTGAGGTGTAAAAGGGAAGAGGAAGTTCCAAACAATGCAATTATTGGGTCCGGCTCTAATGTGCAATTATAAATACCAGAAAAATCTTTAAAAATGTCCAACCAATAGTTAAGCAATTTGGGACAAGTCCAAAATAAATGAGTGAGAGAGCCTTCTCCAAGTTTACAACGATCATATATCACAAATCCTGTGCAGTTTAGTTTTTGAATAATGAAGTCTGTGAAGCACTTTGAATTGAATTAACTGATGCCTTACATTTATAGAGCAAGACTGGATCCTACACAGACTCCTCTCTCACACCTCATCTCCAATTTGCAAACCAAGCTCCTCCTCCCATGCCATCTTCAAAAAGTCAGATTCAAAATTTAAATACTCAGAAAAAGCTTTCACAAAACCAGAAACCAACTTTTTAGAATCCGGGGAACTCAGAAGGAGTGTAAAAATTGACCCCTCTTCCGGAAGAGATGGAAAATTAAGGATACTCTGACGAACATAGTTTCTTATCTGTAAATAATGAAAAAAATGTGACGCACGGAGAGAGAACTTGTTCTGCAACTGGGTAAATGATGCAAACTGCCTGTCAATAAATAAGTCTTTGACAGTAATAATACCTTTCTGTGTCCAGACCTCAAAAGAGGCGTCTAAACATGAGGGTGGAAATGCATGATTACAATATATTGGAGTATGGATCGAAGTATCTGGTAGAGCACAACCTTTTTTGTTCTGACTAAAGATTTTAACGCAGTTCGAAACTATAAAATTATTGACCTTGGTTCGTGGATTAGAGGATGAAAAAAGAAGAGCAGGGAGGGAACTATTCTCAACCCCACCACTCTCTATGACCACCCAAGGTGCGGTATCGGCAGACATGACCTTTTTGTACCCTTCCTGCCAGTAAACAAGAGTTCTAGCATTTGCAGCCCAATAATAAAACTGAAACAGTGGCAGAGCAAATCCACCCTTAAGTTTAGACTTACAGTACATAGATGAACTTTTGATATCCTGTGAGTTTTAAAGCCCCAAACAAATGGTAATACTACTGAGTCGATCACTTTAAAAAATTGCTTATTCAAAAAAATAGGTAAATTTAAAAATAAATATAGAAATTTAGGAAGGGAAACCATTTTAATTACGTTAATGCGACCTACCATGGGAATAGGTAGAGCCCTCCATTTCTCAATGTCCTTTTTCAATTTTTCAACTTGTTCAAGATAATTCAACTTAAACATCGATTTAGGAACCTTAGGCAAAATAACACCCAAGTATTTCAATCTGTCTGTAATTTTAAAAGGCAAAACTTTCAAAATTGCAGTTAAAGCCACAAACTCACTCTTCTGCCAATTAATTGTATAACCTGAGATTTCCCCAAATGACCTCACCACATCTAAAAGTACAGGAACAGATTGCTCAGGATTTGACAAGAACAAAACAACATCATCCGCATATAAAGAAATGTAGTGCTTGAGATTCCCCAATCGGACAGGGTCAATAGAGGGCTCATTCCTAATGGCTACTGCAAGAGGTTCAATAGAAATTGCGAAGAGCAAAGGGCTCAAAGGGCAGCCTTGTCGTGTCCCGTGGTGTAAAAAAAAAAAAAAGGCGCTGATCTACCTTGGTTAGTAAGAATGGAAGAAGAGGGATGTCTATATATCATATCAACCCATGATATAAACTGTTCGCCTAAACCAAACTTCTCCAGTACCGAAGCATATAGGCCCACTCGACCTGGTCAAACGCCTTTTCAGCATCTAAGCTCAGTACTGCGATCTTGGAAGCTCCCTAGTGCCTATGATACATAATGTTCATCAATATTCGAACATTAAAGAAGGAAAACCTCTGGGGGACAAACCCAGTTTGATCCGGATGGATAATTCATCCAACATGTCCATTTAATCTGTTTGCCAAAATTTTAGTGAAAATTTTCATATCCAAATTCAACAAAGCAATAGGTCGATAAGAGGGACATTCTGTTTCATCCTTTCCTTCTTTCAATAACAAAGAAATATTAGCTTCATATAGCGTATGGGGAAATCTTTGAGTATGGAAAGAATGCTTAAACATTCTCAATAAAAGCGGGGCCAGCTTTTCAGAGTATTTTTTATACAGTTCAATGCCAAACCCATCTGGGCCTCGGGACTTTCCATTGGGGAATTACTTAATAGCTTTCGAAACTTCTTCAATAGTAATATCTGAGTTTAAAGCCTCTCGTGCAGCATCATTCATTTTCGGGAGATCCAGCTTCCCTAACCAATCAGTAATATTGCCCCATGATTTCGACATATAGAGCTCTTCATAATATTCTCTAAATCGCTCATTAATAGCTTTAGGGCTAATTAAAATTTCGCCTGATCTTGATTAAATTTTGTGTATAGCCCTACTGGCCTGTAGGCCTCTTAGCTGCCGAGAAAGAAGCTTATGGGGCTTATCTCCAAACTGAAAATGCTTCTGTCTGATCCTAAATAGCTGATCTGTTACTTGACTAGATAAAATTGTGTTATACTCAAACTTCCTTTTAATGATGTCTTGGAAAAAAAGAGGGACAAGAGGAGGCCTTGTGGTCCTGTTCTGTGTTAATTCATCTTCTATTTCGAACAGGCGTTTCCGGCGTTCTTTTTTTTTTTTTTTTAACGAAGATTCAAAAGAAATAATTTCTCCTCGCATTACCACTTTAAATGTTTCCCATAAAATCGAATCAGAAACGTTTATCATTAGCTTCCAAGAAATCTGATATTTTAGTTGTCATAAATTGGCAAAAGGATGTCTCACACAGGAGTGACGGGTGAAAACGCCAGTTACCCTGTTGTTTCGTACCACAGAAGTCCAGGACTAAAGAGGTTGGAGAGTGATCCGAGATCAATATGTTATGATAAGTTGAGCATACAACTTTAGACATAAATTTAGAATCAAGCAAAAAATAATCTATTCTGGAGTACGATTTGTGCACTTATGAAAAATAAGAGTAATCTCTTAATGCTTCAATCTTAAATATGATCAACCTATCTCTAATAATCGGCTATGTACCACAGGCCTTCAATCTGGCTGTAGTTAAACCTTTACTTAAAAAGCATCTCTAGACCCAGCAGTCTTAGCTAATTATAGGCCAATCTCCAACCTTCCTTTCATGTCAAACATCCTTGAAAGAGTAGTTGTCAAACAGCTAACAGATCATCTGCAGAGGAATGGCTTATTTGAAGAGTTTCAGTCAGGTTTCAGAGCTCAGCACAGCACAGAAACAGCTTTAGTGAAGGTTACAAATGATCTTCTTATGGCCTCTCACAATTATACATGCTTCCCTTAGCCTGAAACGCTCGCCTGATATTGACACTTAAGTATGGGTCTGTTGATTGATTTAACTGACTGGCTTCAAGTTCCACACCACATGGCCGCTGGACCTGCTAACCGGTCCTTCCTCGCTAGACTGCTATTACAATCACTGTCTTGCAAGCTCCATGACCTGGATGACTGAGAAACTACACAGAGAGTTATGTAGTTTCCAAGGAGTCAGGTATGGATGGCTAACTCTGTGCCTTAATCCTGGCAGGTTAGAAAACACTAATGACACATGTCATCTGTGTCATTACAGTTAAGATAATTAGACCATTGGAAATATTACAAAAGATTTACCAGTCTTTATTCTTGTAAGAGCTCCAGGTATTTAGTGGTGTAAGCTGTTTTTTTCCTTTTCCATTTCTCTTCTTTTTTCTTTTTCTTGTTTTTGCCAGCAGCATTAAGATGGTGTCTTCTGAGAGCCAAAACTCAGCATTTCAAATATTGATCTTTCTCCTGTGTTGAACTAATTCTTCATGATTCCTCCACAGAGTGGGCCAGCAGAGCTCAGAGGTTCCCAGAAGTCAGTCTACCCAGCAGCATCAAACACAGCTGGACTCCATATTTATGGTCTGTACATGTACAACATCTATTCTATTCAGTCATTTCTCAAAAAGAACGGCTATTTATACTTCAAACATATTGCAAGTATTAGTTTTTCGTAGTATTAATTGCAAGATAAGACAAGTTAGAAGCACAACTAAACACTGTTTCAAATAAACAATGAGCTTTAGCAGCTGGGCTGGTCAAAAAGATGTGTTTGTAATTTTATCTATACCCATGACCACCTTGACACATATTGCTACAGACATGTCCTTTAATTTTTGGCTGTCATGGTAGTGTCTAATAAACTATGTAAGCTGGATAAATGATTGGAAAACTTTAGAAAAAGTTATTTATCATATTATTATAGCATTTATTCCACTCTAAACAATGCAAAGTTGAGTTATCTGATCTCAGAATTTGATTTATTTTTTTGCTTCTTTTTTTAAACATTCCAATTTAACAACCTCCCTTGAACATACTGACTACAATTACCATGATGTAGCAATATTCACTCTGTTTCCAGAATCAAAATATGCTGTGGACTGCAACAGAAATATGATTATGACACCTTCATATCTCCTGGCTATTTCTGTCTGTTGTTCCTGGTCTCCCTCTGTTCATTGTTCCTCTCTTCTTCCACTGCACCACCAGTTGAGGTTGTAATGTAACATATTAATTGACACAATACTCTATTCCAGCTACTGCAGGACAACATCATCACTTTTGTGAAGAATGAACTGAAGAAGATTCAAAAAGTTGTCAGTCCAAATTATCTGAAATACTTGGAAGGTCAGAGAACGGTTGAAGAGAAAGTGGGTGAGGACGAGGAGCAGAGGAATAGCAGCAGAGAGGCATTTGTGAAGATCACATTGGACTTTTTAAGGAGAATGAAGCAGGATGAACTAGCTGACCTTCTGCACAAGAGTAAGAGGATTTCTATAAAGATTTAAGCTGCTGGTTGAACAGGTTGTTTACTAATGTCTAACCCTAAAGTGATAGTCAAACATAAATATAAAAATTCTGGACTGATATTTGTTGTCTATTCTGCTGTACAATGATGCGAATGTTGTTGTGGATTTGGCGCTATATAAATAAAATTGAATTGAATTATTCTTTCTTTTAGGAACTTCTAATAGAGACGTCTATTGGAGTGAGTGTAAACTTAAATCTACACTGAAGAAGAAGTTCCAGTGTGTATTTGAGGGGATCGCTAAAGCAGGAAACCCAACCCTATTGAATCACATCTACACAGAGCTCTACATCACAGAGGGAGGGACTGCAGAGGTCAATGATGAACATGAGGTCAGACAGATTGAAATGGCCTTCAGGAAACCAGACAGAGCAGAGACAAAAATCAGACAAGAAGACATCTTTAAAGGCTCACCTGGAAGAGATGAACCAATCAGAACAGTGCTGACAAAGGGAGTGGCTGGCATTGGGAAAACAGTCTTAACACAGAAATACAGCCTGGACTGGGCTGAAGACACAGCCAACCAGGACATCCAGTTCATATTTCCATTCACTTTCAGAGAGCTGAATGTGCTGAAAGAGGAAAAGTTCAGCTTGGTGGAACTTGTTCATCACTTCTTTACTGAAACCAAAGAAGCAGAAATCTGCAGCTTTGAAGACTTCCAGGTTGTGTTCATCTTTGATGGTCTGGATGAGTGTCGACTTCCTCTGGACTTCCACAAAACTACAATCCTAACTGACCCTAGAAAGTCCACCTCAGTGGATGTGCTGCTGATAAACCTCATCAGGGGCAAGCTGCTTCCCTCCGCTCGCGTCTGGATAACCACAAGACCTGCAGCAGCCAATCAGATCCCTCCAGAGTGTGTTGGTATGGTGACAGAAATCAGAGGGTTTGCTGACCCACAGAAAGAGGAGTACTTCAGGAAGAGATTCAGAGATAAGAAGGAGGCAAGCAGGATCATCTCCCACATTAAGACATCACGAAGCCTCCACATCATGTGCCACATCCCAGTCTTCTGCTGGATCACTGCTACAGTTCTGGAGGATGTGCTGGAAACCAGAGAGGGAGGACAGCTGCCCAAGACCGTGACTGAGATGTACATCCACTTCGTCGTGGTTCAGGCCAAAGTGAAGAAGATCAAATATGATGGAGGAGCTGAGACAGATCCACACTGGAGTCCAGAGAGCAGGAAGATGATTGAGTCTCTGGGAAAACTGGCTTTTGAACAGCTGCAGAAAGGAAACCTGATCTTCTATGAATCAGACCTGACAGAGTGTGTCATTGATATCAGAGCGGCCTCAGTGTACTCCGGGGTATTCACACAGATCTTTAAAGAGGAGAGTGGACTGTACCAGAAAAGACTGTTCTCCTTCATCCATCTGAGTGTGCAGGAGTTTCTGGCTGCTCTTCATGTCCATCTGACCTTCATCAACTCTGGAGTCAATCTGCTGGAAGAACAGCAAACAACCTCCCAGACACGTGAAACAAGAGAATCTGCAGAGACACACTTCTACCAGAGTTCTGTGGACAAGGCCTTACGGAGTCCAAGTGGACACCTGGACTTGCTCGTCCGCTTCCTCCTTGGTCTTTCACTGCAGACCAATCAGACTCTCCTACAAGGTTTGCTGACAAAGACAGGAAATAGTTCACAGAACAATCAGGAAACTGTCCAGTACATTAAGAAGAAGATCAATGACAGTCTGTCTGTAGAGCAAAGTATCAGTCTGTTCCATTGTCTGAATGAACTGAATGATCGTTCTCTAGTGGAGGAGATCCAACAGTCCCTGAGTTCAGGAAGTCTCTCCACAGACAAACTGTCTCCTGCTCAGTGGTCAGCTCTGGCCTTCATCTTACTGTCATCAGAAAAAGATCTGGATGTGTTTGACCTGAAGAAATACTCTGCTTCAGAGGAGGCTTTTCTGAGGCTGCTGCCAGTGGTCAACATCGCCAACAAAGCTCTGTAAGTAAATATGTACTCATTTTAAGGACTTTTGTAACAAAATGATACAGGGAGTGCAGAATTATTAGGCAAGTTGTATTTTTGAGGAATAATTTTATTATTGAACAACAACCATGTTCTCAATGAACCCAAAAAACTCATTAATATCAAAGCTGAATGTTTTTGGAAGTAGTTTTTAGTTTGTTTTTAGTTTTAGCTATTTTAGGGGGATATCTGTGTGTGCAGGTGGCTATTACTGTGCATAATTATTAGGCAACTTAACAAAAACAAATATATACCCATTTCAATTATTTATTTTTACCAGTGAAACCAATATAACATCTCCACATTCACAAATATACATTTCTGACATTCAGTCTCTGAGTATTGCACACCTTGTGCTCTTGGGCACTCCAGTGATGTTGCAGCTCTGAAATATGGCCAAACTGGTGGCAAGTGGCATGTTGGCAGCTGCACGCTTGACTTTTCTCAGTTCATGGGCAGTTATTTTGCGCCTTGGTTTTTCCACACGCTTCTTGCGACCCTGTTGACTATTTTGAATGAAACGCTTGATTGTTCGATGATCACGCTTCAGAAGCTTTGCGATTTTGAGACTGCTGCATCCCTCTGCAAGATATCTCACTATTTTTGACTTTTCTGAGCCTGTCAAGTCCTTCTTTTGACCCATTTTGCCAAAGGAAAGGACGTTGCCTAATAATTATGCACACCTGATATAGGGTGTTGATGTCATTAGACCACACCCCTTCTCATTACAGAGATGCACATCACCTAATATGCTTAATTGGTAGTAGGCTTTCGAGCCTATACAGCTTGGAGTAAGACAACATGCATGAAGAGGATGATGTGGACAAAATACTCATTTGCCTAATGATTCTGCACTCCCTGTATGAAGTGTATTTCTCTTGTCTACATGAAACAATAAAACTATTTTCAATAATAATTGTTTCAGACTAAGTGGCTGCAACCTCTCAGAGAGAAGCTGTGAGGCTCTGTCCTCAATTCTGACCTCCCCGTCCTCTAGTCTGATGGAGCTGGACCTGAGTAACAATGATCTGCGAGATTTGGGAGCGAAACTTCTGTCTGCAGGACTGGAGAGTCCATATTGTACACTGGAAACTCTCAGGTTAGAACTCAGACAGTCAAGCAGTCATTTACCCTTCAGAAATCAAAAGTGTAACTGGCTATTTTTCACTAACTGTAATGTGACCTTTCTATTCTTTTACATTAAAAGAAAATGTCTCGTTTGTTGGCATTCTATTCAACACAACCTCACGTTTAAATTGGCAGTTTCTTTGTTTTTTTCATTTTGACGTACTGCCTTAACACAACCTAAAATCTCACAAAAAACACTTAAAAACAATGTTTTTTATTTTTTAGCATTAAATCTCCAACATGTTTAAGAAATCATTTAAAACTTTAGCCGCTAATATTAACTAGAGCAAAAATGTACTGCTATTGAGTATAGTTTACCTTTCTTTCACTAGAGGAAGCCAAACGCACCATGACTGTAGTTTGCCATTCATACCACTAGATGGACTGTAGTTTCATATTCATTTCAATAGGACCAAAATTTGTGCAGAAATTTCATATATAAAAAGTATAAAGGGTTATAACCATCAAAAGTCATAGAACACCATTTGCGATCAAGCCAGACGAAACTATATAACATATTTTAATATCCCTCCGACAGAAGACAGAGACGATATGTTATCTGGTTACCGGGTGGGTTTTTTTTATTTATAAGAACAGTAACACAGGCTACCGTGGACCGTAGCCAATGCCAAAACTACAAGGGAAAAAATGTGTTCCCCTGAATCAAAACAAAAGTTTTTACAGAACCCCCGATAGAACCATGCCCAGAAAGCGACGCAACGTGTGCCAAGTTTGTGACACTGGAAAGTCCACAACGGCCTGAACTTTTTCAGTCACGGGCCATACCTGCCCTTGTCCCACTTGCTTGCCCAAATAGGTAATAGTAGCCTTCCCGAACTCACATTTAGAAAGGTTGAGCGTGAGGGAGGCATCGTTGAACCGCCCAAACACCTCAGAAAGTGTTGCGAGATGTTCAGGCCACAAGGTAAAATAGACAACCACGTCGTCCAAGTATGCCTCGCACTTAGACACTCCACACAGCACCTGCCGCATAAGACGTTGAAACGTTGCGGGCACATTACGTAACCCGAAAGGCATCACTGTATATTGGAGGAAGTGATCGGGCATTACAAACGCAGAGATCTCCAAAGCCCTAGGTGTTAATGGAACCTGCCAGTACCCCTTTAATAGGTCCAGCTTTGTAACATACTGAGCAGAACCAACACGATCGAGGCAATCTTGCATCCGCGGGAGCGTAAACGAGTCTGGTTTGGTAACCGCATTCACTTTCTGGAAATATTGTCCGCTATCGCTACCAGAATACAAGGCGAGCTCCACGCGTCATGACTGGAAATAGCAAGGCCATGCTCAATGAGATATTCAACTTCCTACTGCATCAAGCTCCGCTTTGTGGTGTTTACACGATAAGCGTGCTGTTTTATCGGCCTGTCAGTTTCCACCGTGATGTCGTGACACAGGACAGATGTTTGCCTACGGTAGTCAGAAAACAAAGGTTGATGAGCTTTCACTAATGCAAGAACATCCCTATGAGCAGGGGGTGGCAAATGAGAGCGGGAGGACTCCAAAGTGGCCAACATCTCGCAATTCCAATCTCCGAGCCCCCAGTATACAGCCACTTTTTTCCATCAAACCATCGTCTTGTGGGTGGTACTCTGTGGTGCCCAGAGCAAATTACATCACCGGTGGCGAGCTCTTTGGACACATAACATTTGAGCATATTAACATGACACACTTGCAACTTTCGCTTCCGATCAGGCGTTTTAATGACATAGTTAGTATCACTTATTTTCCGATCCACCTCATAAGGACCAGAAAATTGAGCTCGAATGCTAGACACAGTCACTGGAAGCAAAACCAGCACCTTCTCCCCCGGGGCAAAATTCCGAACCACGGATTTCTTGTCAAAACGTGCTTTCATAATGCCCTGGGCTCGCCTCAAGTGGTCGCGGGCCAACTGCACGAGAGAGACATTCCTTAAAAGCACACACATAATCCAACACATTATCCTCCACCCGATGCGATTCGGACAATAATTTCTCTTTAAGTAATTGCAACGGCCTGCGTACCGTGTGTCCAAAAACAAGATCAGCTGGGCTGACACGGAGGAATTCCTGCTTGGCTTCTCGAACGGTAAACAACAATAAGAGAAGCTAACTCAGAGGAGCGATTGCTTACGTAGCCCCCAAAAACATAACTAAACAACAATCACTTACCTCCCTGACTAACTAAACATGAGAAAACTGTACCCAACTGAAAAGGCGATCCACTCGAACTTCCTCATGACTTGCAGAGCAACACGGCATGTCGCAGCCCCAGCTGGTTGGGGTAAAACCGAGGATGGATGATTGCCGTCCTCAACCGCGCCGTCTTATACTCCTGGTGTACCATCTTCGGGATCCACCACTCCTGGAGGCGCACCTGCACACTCACATTTACATGTCATAATCCCAGCCCACGACGGCAGCCGTAACAGCAGTGTGTGTGACATTCCATCATTGTCCAACTGTTCTGACACACACACCAAACAAACAAACAAACAAAAAATGTCTAAATTGCACACTACCTACTAACTGTGTAAATTCTCTGTTATGACTGGTTTTCCTTGGCCTATAAAAAAAAAAATTACAATATTACATATCAGAATTTGATGAAATTGTCTATTTCTTCTTAAACAAATAAAACAAGAAATCTCACAAAGTTTTCTTCAGGTGTTTGAGGGTGCATGGAATTTATCCAACAAGTCTACATGTATCTTGTGGACTTGGCATTTGACTATCATTCATTTGTTTGTGACAAATAAAATTTGAATTTGAATGGGTATTTTATCCATAAAAATAATTGAAAATAAGCCTTTAGTGAAGTTTTAACAAATGTATTGGTTTTTTTGTGTGTGTTTATATAGTCTATCAGGCTGTCTGATCACAGAGGAAGGCTGTACTTCTCTGGCTTCAGCTTTGAGCTCCAACCCCTCCCATCTGAGAGAGCTGGACCTGAGCTACAATCATCCAGGAGACTCAGTCCAGAGTTTGTTGGCTGGACTGAAGGATCCACATTGGAGACTAGACACTCTCAGGTATGGAGAGAATGTCTGATAGAGGAGGAAAAGTTGAAAACATCTGCTGTGTCCTACATTCAGTTCCTGATTGTTTCATGCAGATGTCACAAATGAAGGGAAGTGCTTGCTCATTACAGACAATCTAAGGAGCTTGAAAAGAGCAACTGGGCTTTTTCTTGCAGACATTTCATATGAGAAGCTTCTTCAGTTCTAAAATAAAATTTTGGAGAGACTTAGGTATTTAATTTTATTTAAAATTTGGTTATCCCTAAACAGGGTCGTTGACCCATTATTAATTATGTGCCTCATCACATGAGCCAAGGTGTGAAATAGATAGAAATGTTCAGCTGAGTCTTTCCCTGTAAAGGTAGCGGCCATCTCTGTCCCACATCTTGGGTAGCACTGCTCTGTTCTGTCAGGGTCCCATGTATGGGGTGGGCTATGTTGTCCAACAGGGATGACATCTTAGCCACCATTCTCCTTTCTCCATTCTTACTCACCACCTCCACTGGGTCTAGAGGGCATCCTAGAACAGAGCTGGCCCTCTGAATCAGGCTGTTCAGTCTCTTCCTGTCACCAGTAGAGATGCTGCCGCCCTAGCAGACCACACCGTAAAAGATGGCTGAGGCCACCACAGAGTCATAGGTCTTCAGGAGTGGGCCCTTCACTCCGAAAGACCTCAGTCTCCACAGCAGGTACAGCCTGATCTCCCCTCTTCTGTAGAGGGTTTTTAAATTGTGAGTCCAGTCAAGTTTATTGTTCAGATGTACACCAAGGTACCACAGCCTCAAAATGTCCATACCTTGGATGTTTAGTGGTTGAAGTAGAGGATGTTTTTGGTTGTGGAAGTCTACCATCAGCTCCTTGGTTTTTCTTGTGTTGATCTGGAGGTAGTTCTGCTGGCACCAGTCCTCAAAGTCACTGGGTGAGGTGTTCCGGAACATGCCCAGAACACCTTACCCAGGAAGCGCCCAGGATGCATCCTTGTCAGATGCCTAAACCACTTCAGCTGGCTCCTTTCAATGTGGAGGAGAAGCAGCTCTACTCTGAGCCCCTCCCAGATGACTGAACTTCCCTACCCTCTCCTATCTCTAAGGGAGAGACCAGCCACTGTTCGGAGGAAGCTCATTTCCACTGCTTGTATCTGTGATCTTGTTCTTTTGGTCACTACCCACAGCATGTGACCATAGGTGAGGGTAGGGACGTAGATCAGACAGGTAAATTGAGAGCTTCACTTTTGCGCTCATCTCTCTCTTCACCACGACGGACTGGTGCAGCGGCTGCAGCATCAATCCGTCTGTCGATCTCCAGCTCCCTTCTCCCATTACTCACAAACAAGACCCCGAGATACTTAAACTCCTCCATTTGGGGTAGGAACTCGTCCCCGACCCAGAGTGGGCACTCCATCCTTTTCTGGCTGAGAACCGTGGCCTCGGATTTCGAGGTGCTGATCCTCATTCCCACTGCTTCACACACGGCTGTGAACCGTTCCAGAGTGAGCTGGAGGCCATCAACCGATGAAGCCAACAGAACCACATCATCCACAAAAAGCAGAGATGAGATTCTTAGACCACCTACGTGAAAGACCTCCGCCACTTGGCTGCGCCTAGAAATCCTGTTCATAAAAATTAAGAACAGAATTGGTGACAAAGGGCAGCTCTGGCGGAGCTTATCCCCCACAGGGAACAAGTCCGAATTATTGCCGGCAATGTGAACCGAGCTCTTAATGGTTGTATAGGGATCAAATAGCCCGTAGCAATGGGCCAGACACCCCATACTCCCATAGCACCTCCCACAGGACACCCCGAGGGACATGGTCGAATGCCTTCTCCAAGTCCACAAAACACATGTAGACTGGTTGGGCAAACTCCCATGCCCCCTCAAGTATCCTTGAGAGGATAAAGAGCTGGTCCAGTGTTCCGCAACCAGGACGAAAACCGCATTGTTCCTCCTGTATCCGAGGTTCGACTAGCGGACGAACTCTCCTTTCCAGCACCCTTGTATAGACTTTCCCAGGGAGGCTGAGGAGTGTGATTCCCAATGTAGTTGGAACACACCCTCCAGTCCCCCTTTTTAAAAATGGGGACCACCACCCTGGTCTGCCAGTTCAGGGGTACTGCCCCTGATCTCCACGCAACATTGTAGAGGCGTGTCAACCAGGACAGCCCTACAACATCCCGAGCCTTCATGAACTCGGGGAGGACATCATCCACACCAAGGGCTCTGCCACCAAGGAGTTGTTTAACTGCCTCAGTGACTTCGCCCCCGTAAATTGGCGGGTCATCCCCCTCATCCCCAGACTCTACTCCCTCCTTGGAAGACGTGTCAGTGGGATTAAGGAGGTCGTCCAAGTATTCCTTCCACCGTCCGACTATTTTCTCAGTCGAAGTCAGCAGCGCTCCACCAACACTATCCACAATACTGGTAGATGCCTGACAGTTTACCAGAATCTCTTTGAGGCAGTCCAAAAGTCTTTTTCCATGGCCTCTCCGAACTCCTCCCACACCCAAATTTTTGCTTCAGCCACTGCCTCAGCCACAATCCACTTTGACTGTCGGTACCTGTCAGCTGCCTCCAAAGTCCCACAGGTTAACCAAGCCTGACAGGATTCCTTCTTCAGCCTTGTGGCTCCCTTCACCTCTTGTGTCCACCATTTGGTTTGGGGAATACCACCACGACAAGCACCAACCACCTTGCGGCTGCAACTCAATGCTGCAGCTTTGGCAATGGAGATGCTGAACATGGTCCATTAGGACTCAATGTCCCCAGTCTCCCTCTGGATGCTGTTGAAGCTCTGCCGGAGGTGTGTGTTGAAGATTTCACGGACTGGGGCCTCTGGGAGGCGTTCCCAGCACACCCTCACTACATGTTTAGGCGCACTGGGTCTGTCCAGCGTCCTCCCCAGCTCAGCCCCTCTCTTTACCTGAGTGTCCAGAACATATGGTCGCAGGTCTGGTGATACGATTACAAAATCAATCATCGACCTGTGGCCTAGAGGGTCCTGGTGCCACATGCACTTATGGACACTTTTATGTTCGAACAAGGAGTTTGCTATGGCCAAATTGTGATTTGCACAGAAGTCCAATAAGAAAACACCACTTGGGTTCAGATCAGGGAGGCCGTTCCTCCCAATCACGCCCCTCCAGGTCTCGCTGTCATTACTCACGTGAGCATTGAAGTCTCCCAGTAGGAAAACAGAGTCTTCAGGTGGAGCACCCCACCCAGGGACTCCAAGAAGGCTGGGTACTCTGAACTGCAACTCGGCGCATAAGTGCAGATGACAATCAGGACTTGTTCCCTGAACCTAAGGCGCAGAGAACAAACCCTCTCATCCATCGGGAAGAACCCCAATGTACAGGCAGCAAGCCGAGGGGATAGTAGCATACCCACCCCAGCCCGCCAGACTGAGACAGAGTCCACCCCCTCTCCAGGAGACTGGTTCCAGAGCCCAAGCCATGCGTAGAGGTGAACCCGACTATATCTAGCCGGTACCTCTCAACCTCATGCACTAACTCAGGCTCATTCCCCACGAGAGAGGTGACATTCCATGTCCCAATTGCCAATTTTGGTAGCCGGGGATCGGTCCGCCAGGGCATCTGCTCCTGGCTGTCTCCCGGCACACAATGCACCCGACCCCTACGGCACCTCATGCGGGTGGTGGGCCTGCAGGAGGATGGGCCCATGTCCCCTCTTCTGGCTGTGGACCTCAGTAACCCTATCCGGGGCAGGATAAACTGTTGTCTCAATGTTTTCCTCATAAGTGTATTCGTGAAAATGTTGCACTGTTCCTTTTATCAGTGTCTAACAGTATGTATATGAGAGCCATGTAATGTCCAGTTGTGTATGCTGAAAGAGACTGTGCTGGTCTGACACCCCCCCCCCCTCCTTTCAGGGTGGAGCCTGCTGGAGTCCAGTGGTTGAGACCAGGTCTGAGGAAATGTAAGTGGGTTTTTAATGTGATTCATGAAAACAAAGCAGCACACATTCAACCATCTTCAAACTGTCACATCACTCATTTACATCTCTGATGTCAGGAGTCAATCAATGAACAGATGATCAATAACTGCAGCTGGATTGTGTTTGTTCTTTCCATCAGATTCCTGTCAACTCACAGTCGATGCAAACACAGTACACACAAAACTCCAACTGTCTGACAACAACAGGAAGGTGGCACATGTGGAGGAGGTTCAGTCATTTCCTGATCATCCAGACAGATTTGATTACTGGCCTCAGCTGCTGTGTAAAAATGGTCTGACTGGTCGCTGTTACTGGGAGGTCGAGTGGAAAGGAGGGGTTTATATGTCAGTGAGTTACAGAAGAATCAGAAGGAAAGGAGACAGTAAAGATTGTTGGTTTGGTTACAATGATCAGTCCTGGAGCCTGATCTGCTACGATGATGGTCCTCATTCTGTCTGGCACAATAGCAGAGGAACATCCATCTCCTCCTCCATCTCTGTCTCTAACAGAGTAGCGGTGTATGTGGACGTTCCTGCCGGCACTCTGTCCTTCTACAGAGTCTCCTCTGACAATCTGATTCATATTCACACCTTTAGCACCACATTCACTGAAACTCTTTATCCTGGGTTTAGATTCAGGTATCTTGGTTCCTCAGTGTCCCTGTGCTGAGCTGAGTTTAAAGTAGGGCTGCTCAATTAATCGAATTTTAATCTCGATTACGATCTGGGCTTTCAACGATCATTAAAAATGACCGAGCCGATTATTAGCCCCTCCCTCGTGCTTTACTCTCGCGCTGCTCCGTGTGGCAAATCGAGCGCACCTCTCTGCATTTCGAACACGCGTCACAACAATTAAGAGCAGCGGTCTCCAACCTTTTTTGCGTCACGGACCGGTTTATGCCCGACGATATTGTCATAGACCGGCCTTTAAGGTGTCGCGGATAAATACAACAAAATAAAACTAGTACCGGTACCGAAAAAAAGAAAATTTATTCCTAACACACGTGAAAAGACCAAGGAAAACCGAGTAAATGATAAAAATGATAACAAAATAACGCTGAAAACCGATAAAAACCCTGAAAACTATACATTTCACACCTGAGCCTCAACTCTCGCGGCCCGGTACCAAACCATTCACGTACCGGTCCGAGGCCCGGGGGTTGGGGACCGCTAATTAAGCGGACCCGAGGGAAGCTCGGAAAGCTAAGCCAAAGTTATTTGGAGAGGAGAGTGACTGCCATTGGTTGAAAAGAGAGGTAAAAAAACTTCAGTGGTGTGGAAACATTATGGGTTTGAGGGGTCAGACGTGGATCAAGTGGACACAGTGTGTAAACTTTGCTACGGTGTCGTAGCTGCACCACAGAGCAACACTGCAAAGTTCACTAAACACAGATGTTTACATTTTTCATTTATTTTTATTTTGCAAACATTTGCACTGTTATCAGTATTTGCACACTATTTTATATTATTTTTTGACAATCTTTAAAGTCATTATTCAATACATTGTTATTGTTAAATAAATATCGTCAAATAATCGAGATCTCAATGTCAGTGAAAATAATCGTGATTATCATTTTTGCCATAATCGAGCAGCCCTAGTTTAAAGAGTGTCCTCCTGTTAGAGAAACACTCTGACTGTTGAACAGATAGTTCAGTCTGTACATGTCTGTCTCTTTCACTCAGAAACACGTTTTCAGATTCATGGATTCAATCAGTTGATGTTTGAAACTGTTCTAAATGATTCCTTGTAAACTTCTTCCTCTTCAGTCCTTTAAAGATGGAAGCTCCCGTTATTCCAGGATCCACATGTTGTTTTTCTGTCTTTTTACACTCAAAGCTTCAGAGTGAATATCAATATGTTGTTTTTCTCTGAAGCTCAATTCACAACCAGCTCCTCTGCATTTTCAACAAGTCTGAGCTCATTAAAATGAATCCAAATGTTTGATTTCTCTTTCTTAATGGGATGTTTCCAAACTCTCCACATCTTTTACTCATTGTTGGAAGCTCATCATTTCAAAATGTTTCAGCCATATAAGCTGAAAATATTGGCTCAATTGTTTTGAATGCAGTTCAAGCAGAAAATGATTGTATTGTACTGAGGGATCATAATGCATGCGGCTTATTTGAAACTAGTCTTGTGTTTTTCCCATTTTGAACAAGACCAAGAACATGGTGCAGGATGTTGGTAACAGCTTCGTTATCAAACTCTTAGAAACATGTAAATATCTGTGTTTAGCACTGCGTATGTTGTGTATCACTTTAGTTTGTATGAAACATGAAAAATATCACAAAGGGTCCTGGTGAAGAATATGCTGGAATTTGGTGACAAAGATGCTCTGTATCTCATTGTACAACTGTATAGTGACAATAAAGGCATTCTATGCATTCTATTCTTTGACGTCAAACTTTTAGAAGCTGTTTCATTGTTCATCATGCAGCTCTAGTTTGATAAAACGCTGCATCAAAAACACAGGAAATAATGTCACATGTTTATTTCCACAAAGCAGAATGAGTCTATTGCTGACAATAAGTGATGTACAAACAGAGTGAGCATTTCTGAGCCCCCCAAAATAAACTGAGTAGTTCACTAAATGAAAAATGGACTGTGAGCTCAGTTCCTTCATCATTAGTATGTATTATATATGTCTATGTATTTTATTACTATAATATATATCAGGTACCACTGCTGCTAGTTTCAATCATTGTGCAAATGTGCTGTTTATAAGGTTGGAAACCTGCGGTCAGCTAAGACTGAAGAAGTCACCTGGATCAGTGACCAAACGTTTCTGCCACTGAAAACGTCCAGATGAGCAGAATCAACCTTTTGGGATCAGCCAGCAATGCAGCTGTCAGGGTTGCTGGGTCATTGACCCAGTGATTTCAGTTTGTTCATGTTCAGTTTATTTTGCCACATCAATGTTGTTCTCACTTCCTGTTTTTCCCGTATCAGCTCGTCTCTCATGTCGTTAGCCAGATTATGTTCAGCTGTGTACTCACCGGTCTCTCATTATCATCCGCATCAGTCTGTGTATTTAAGTCCTCAGTTTCCTCCAGTTCTTTGTTGTGTCATTGATGTTGATGCCGTCTCTCCGCATATATGTTCAGTTCAGTCACCCAGTCAGTCATTTCAGTTCATGTTCTGTTCATCCAGCCTACCTACAATAAAACACCATTAACACCATTATCCTGCACCGTGAGTCCAGCGTTTGGGTCATGTCTTTTTTTTTTTTTTTTTTTTTTTTTTTGTATCTCGTTTGGATCTTTAGCCATCAGAATTGTTGTCTTAAGGCCAAGAAAGATGCCAAGCGGATTTATTTTACCAAGTGGATCATCATGGCCTTGCCATATTGGTCCATTTGATTGACCTTTATTATAATTATGAATTTATTTTATTTTCAGTTGCTACAAACGGGACAGACATGACTGGAGGATAGGACAGGGAGAAAGAATGAAAGAAAGAGAGGGAGAGAAAGAAAACCAAATGGGAGAAGAGACGGTGAGAAGGGGGGGAAGAAAGAAAAAAAAAAAAAAAAAAGAACAAAACTCCTGGGTCACCTGTATGGAGAAAAAAAACAGAAGAGAAAGCAAACAACAAAGAGCAACATAATAAATAAAAAAAAAACGGCACCATCACAATAAACTAGCTAGCAGTAGATACTAAATAATAAACGATATTGTGCAGCACGCAAGATAGACAGCGCACAGTGTGCTTTGAGGCAGCAGCCAAGAAAGCTGTAGTCCGCGTCTGTGAATACCCGTGTGTACACCTGTGTGCATACCTGTGTGGATCAGCATGCTTGCATTCCAAAGGTTTCTCCATGTAATGATCTGCTAGAGGGTGTGGGGGGGCCACAGCCCCGTCCTCCAGGGCATGAAGCAGGTATGGAGGAGATCAAAACTCCAGACATCCAGAGGCCCCCAGAACACAAGAGACCAAGGAAGACCAACAGAGGGGCAGCCGCGCCACTGTCCCAGTAAGAGCTGAGGAGAGTCCCAGATGAGGGCTCACTCAGCAGCCGCGGAGCAGAAGCCAGGGGGAGTTGCAGTGACGCGCCCGTGAGCTCCGCCGGCAGCCAGCTGTGCCTGAGTGACCGAGCCCCAGGCCGAGAGGCCGGGGGCACCCCACCTCCGAAGTGGCCCGAGCGAGCCCCAGGCTCCAGGCCCCGATAAGCAGCCGCCAAGGAGTGAGCCGGTGTGTACCCGGACGCCCATCCCCGGACACAAAGAACCACCAACGCACCGACACCTGAGGGAGTCCGCCACTGGCAGGGGAAGTGGTGGTGGGTGGAGATAGGCCTCCAAACCTTGGAGGGCCTAAGATGTCCCCAGAGAGGTGGCGTCTGATACCCAACCTGACATATAGACACAGACATACAGGCACACACAGACACAAACATCCATTCCCACCCTCATGCTCTCATATGCACTTACTCCACACTCAACCAACATGGAGACAGACATAAAGAGACGCTGTACACACGGTCACACTCCCCAAGCGTACTCTACGAACCGGGTCTAGGTACCCTTGCCCCTGGAGGGGGGAACTGCACCCAGACCCAGGTGGTGTTACCCTTTTCCCTGCGGTGGGGGGAGGCAGACCGCCCCGACTCCGCAGCAGCAGGGAGGCCCCACACTCCAGGCCGCAGTCGGACGGCCAACTCCTCCTCCTAGCCCCCCCGCTCCAGCAGGCCGCAGAGAACGGGGGTGAGAGAAGACTCCAAACCTCCCTCCACCCGCTCATTGTAGTGTTGATGCATGTGTGTTCTAAGGTGCAATTAAAACCCAGGAGGGCATGGAGCTACCTGCCAGAGAGCAGCAGGTAAGCGCATAGTCCCTCCTGCTAGCCCTCAATGTCTACGTGTATTCAAAATTGAGAGGTGGGCAACGACGCCAGGGGTGGGGTGTACACCCTGATGGTAATTTGGACTCCGTGTATCGTGCCCACCCCCAAGATCCTATATGTATGCGTAATGAGAGTGTGAGTAATGTGAATGTCTAAGTTGTGGGATAAAATTGAGGCAGAGGCAGCCAGAAGGGGACAGAGGGGGGGGGGTAGCCTCCTCTGCACCCTGGTGACATACCCCTACTCCAAGGCCCTACATGTGTGGGTGGTTGTGGTGGAGCGGGAAGAGGGAGGCAGCTGGAGATGGGGAGGGAAGGAAGGGAGGGGCAGGTGACCCCTCCCTGGGGCCAGCTCCCCCGCTGACCCCAGTAGGCACTCCCATACTCCGCGACCCGCCAGGGAAAGGGGGCCCAGGCCCATCCAGACCGGGGCCCAGCGCAGCAGCGCCCCCCGGCCCCACAGAGCCCGGGACAGTCCACCCAACCCCACCACAGAGAAAACTGTGTTTGGGTCATGTCTTCCTCACCTCCACACACAACATGCCTGACAGAATGACACGACCCGTGAGCGGCAGGAGGCAGAGCTCTCCTTGTGGGCAGAAAAGCTTAAGGAGAGACAGCCGCCCGTCATTAGATTTACTGCAGAAACTGGATCAAACTGGATCCAACTGGAGCTCTTGTTGGGATCCAGGGTGCAGCACGTCTGTGCTGAGCAGAATGAATAAAGCCAATAAGATGTCTCTGTATGAGGAGGCGGGGTCACAGGAGGTTATCAGAAACTCTGCAGCAGCATCATCAGCTCACATGGAAACTTTGATGATTCACTTCTGTGGTGTTTTTACAGAAACACGTCACAAAATTAGCTCCACCTGTTTTGTGAGCTTTGAGTTTCTTGTCTTCATCCTGGATTCTTGTGTTGGTGTTTTTACACACAGCAGATATTTCCTGGTTGCTTCCTTGATGACCACATGAAGCTTTCTGAAGCTTGGATTGAAAACGCTTCATTACTCAAAGCTTTCCAACACAGGCCTCTGTGGGGCCATCTAGTGGAAAAACATATGAAGTGCAGCGTGAAGCTACATTTATTTATAACATACTATAACCCATATAACTATATGTATAGTGTATTATGTAGGTTTTAGAGCTGGGGGTAGAATTGTTGATGGCCTGGTTTTTATTTATGTTCCCCATGATTCACCAGCTCTCACACAACACCGATGATCCACGTCCTCATAAACCTCTGAATCAGGTCCTGAAGCTGTGACGTGCTGAGTGAAGACCTCACTGATCACATGACTCTGGTCACCTGGACTCAGTGTTTCTGAAGCAGTGTGCTGGGTTTTTACAAATACGTGGCTGCTGCCTGATGTTGGGCCCACAGAGGAAGACGACTCACTCACTCTTCTTCACTTCCTCCTTAAACATGTGGAAGGAGAGCAAAGTGCTGCCAGACTCTTATTTCTGACAGGAACAGAAGAAACCACAGCAAACTGTTCCAGTTCTTCATCTTCATCACAATCTATTTATTTCCAATGGTGTCTTGAGTCTGAGGGTTTGAAGTTTCCATGTCTGTGTGATGTGTGGTGTGAAGGCTGCTGGTTAAACTGGGACGCACTGTTTAAAGCACTGAGTGCTCATAGAGAGATGCTCCATGAGTCCCATACGAATTACCCACGTCTCCCACTGGGGAATTGTAGAAAAGGGGAGAGGCAAAAGGGGTACACTGTATTTATAGGGTTGCACCAAAGAAGAACAATGAGGAGGGGCTCTAACTGATAATAAATATAACTACAGGCTTGAAGGTATACAGTCAGGTATAAAGAACACATTTTGTGAGAAGTGTTGTTTGTTTATTTACAAAGTTTGCTGTTTCAGTGATAGTTGTATATCACGTTATATCACTTCAAACAGAGGTGATCCAGTAATGCTGCACTAATGAATTAGACTAACTATTCACTTTAGCTAAAGTTATTAAGTCAGCTAAAGAGTTGGATGCTGTGTAAGACATAAATAAAGCTAAAACACAAAGGTTTGGACATTTGCATGTTGCCCTACTGTAGGGGTCTCTGCAAGCATACAGGGCTCTGACAGGGTACAAGATGACAACTTTGTCAAAGCTGAACCAGGGCAAACTACCAGGGTTAAGGGTTAACTACCAGGGTTAACCAGGGTTAAGTTTAGCTTTGCAGTTTTTATTATTATATATATATAATATATATTTATTATTATCATATAATAAATTCATAGATAATTATGGCTTATCATGTACTCAGAGTAAATTCATTACAGTTGTGAAAGCCATTCCCCCTGCAATGATTCAGATGGCTAAAGCCAGTTTAACCTGTTCTTCCTCTATAATTCGTGAGCCGTCCTTAATTATTGATGATCGTCAATTTGAAGGAAAGACATGCAAAATTCTAACCAAACAACTTTTTCCTTCTCAATTAAAAAGAAAATATTTGTTTAAAGATTATAACTCGAGGTTTTTGACTGAGTATCTTTCTTTTCCAATTCCACCAAAAGCAAAAGAAAATCACTTTAAAATCTTAAATGCCATATACCCGTCCAACGACTGTCTTCACAAGAAATTCAGTATAGATACGAACACACTTTTTGCAACACTGATATTGAGACTACAGAGCACCTTTTTTATTCATGTGAAAGTTCCAGATGTTTGTGGGATGATTTTCAGTCCTGGTTAACCTCTAAAAATATTGACTGCCCTTCTCTAACCTTTCAAGTAATTAGATTTGGCCTACGAACAGAAAATAAGAAAATAGAATTTGGGATTAACAACTTGTTTATAGTTGCAAAATTTTTCATTCACAAATGTCGCTTCTTGAAAATTACTCTGATTTTTGCTTTAAAAATGAAGTCCACCTATTGAAGGCTTCATTGGACAAGTAACTCCTTACTTGAATTTTTGATGCAGCTTTTCAACTGATGTACAGATGTACTGATGTAGCTGGACTGTGTGTGCGTACTTTTGTTTTCTTTGTTTTTGTTTTTTAACTTTTTAACTTTTATATGGAAGGTCACTTAATGTACTTGTATGCTGCTTTATGTTATCTCTGACTTATACTGTTCTTTTGTTCTTTGTTCGATGGCTGCTTTGTTCTTAACCACCTGTACTTGTACATATATTTTTGATTTGTAAGATATGCGCTGTAATTGTTAGTTTGTACAATAATAAAAAAGATTTAAAAAAATAAAATAAAATTCAGGGAACTGAAGGACGCATTTGAGGGCTGCATTTCGAGCAGCCTTTGAATTGGGACAGCCTAAGTCGCGTCGCTGTGACGTAATCGGCCTTAAAATGCGACCTTTAAGGCTGCAGACCCTGAATTGGGATACAGCCATTGTGTAGTTAGTGTGTAGTTAGTGTGTAGTTAGTGTGTAGTTTAGTCAGTAGTTTCGTTGTGTGTCAGAACAATGAGGCGACTGCTGAGTGTTACAGGTGTTACAGCAGTGACACATCTGCTGCTGTCAGGCCTGCAGGTATCAGGCTGTTGTTCTCCTTCATCTCATAGTGGACAGAAATTATTTTTGGAGCGGCACAAATAATTTGTGTGGCATCAGATTTGATGCAGAACAGCTGATTGTTCTGTAAATAGTTTGAAATGTTTATTTTAAAAACGCCTTGGCTGCATTTTTAGGTAAACAGCTGCAAAACACTTTGTTGTTTGCATAACTCAGTTACTTTTTTGAAGAAGTAACTATATAATTAACTGCCCAACATTGGTCATTATTTACTGTATTTTGCAGACAGAGTTACAGACTCTCTCCCAGACCACAGACTCATAATACAAGTCAGAGCTTTATTAAGGCAAGGCAAGGCAAATTTATTTGTATAGCACAATTCAACAACAAGGTGATTCAAAGTGCTTTACAGAGACATTAGAAACAAAAACAAATAAAAAGCATGATTTAAAATTGATTAAAACAAGCAAACAAACAAACTAACTAAACACACACATTTCACACCTGTTCGCGCGATCTGAACCCTTATCGTAAGGGGAGCTACCAGTCCTTCTGTGGACGAGCTACTTTCTATTTTAAATTCCCTGAATTTAAAATACTCTCTAGACCCAGCTGGGGAGCTACCCAGAGCTATAAACCCACTTAACAAACAAACAAACAAACAAACAAAACAGTATATAAAATCAAAACAGATAAAATCAGAAATAGATAAGATCAGTAGTTAGTGTAAGTTTTGAAATTTAAGCTTAAAAGTGTGGATTTGGTGTTTTATTCAAATGCAGCTGAGAACAGGTGAGTCTTCAACCTGGATTTAAATAAACTGAGTGTTTCAGCTGATCTGAGGCTTTCTGGGAGTTTGTTCCAGATATAAGGAGCATAAAAGCTGAATGCAGTTTCTCCGTGTCTGGTTCTGACTCTGGGAACTGATAAAAGACTGGATCCAGATGACCTGAGGGATCTGGAAGGTTCATACTGGGTCAGGAGGTCATTGATGTATTTTGGTCCTAAACCATTCAGAGCTTTATAGACCAGCATCAGAACTTTAAAGTCTATCCTCTGACGGACAGGCAGCCAGTGTAAAGACCTCAGAGCTGGACTGATGTGGTCCACTTTTTTGGTCTTAGTGAGGACTCGAGCAGCAGAGTTCTGAATGAGCTGTAGTTGTCTGACTGATTTTTTAGGTAGACCTGTAAAGATGCTGTTACAGTAATCAAGCCTACTAAAGATGAATGCAGGGACTAGTTTTTCCAGGTCCTGTTGAGACATCAGATCTTTTATCCTTGAAATATTCTTGAGGTGATAGTAAGCTGATTTTGTTATTGTCTTAATGTGTTTTTCTAAGTTTAGGTCTGCATCCATCACTACACCCAAATTTCTCACCTGGTTTGTGGTTTTTAGATGTATAGATTGAAGTTCTCTGGTGACCTGTAATCGTTTTTCTTTGGCGCCAAAGACTATTACCTCAGTTTTGTTTTTGTTTAGCTGGAGAAAATTGTGGCACAACCAGTCATTAATTTCCTCAATGCATTTACCAAGAGCCTGTACAGGGCCTTGGTCTCCTGGTGACATTGTGATATATATTTGTGTGTCATCTGCATAGCTGTGGTAGTTTATTTTGTTGTTCTTTATAATCTGTGCCAGTGGGAGCATGTAAATGTTAAACAGAGGGGGTCCCAAGATGGAACCTTGGGGAACTCCACATGTGATACTTGTCTGCTCAGATGTGAAGTTACCTATTGATACAAAGTATTTCCTGTTTTCTAAGTATGTTTTGAACCAGTTTAGTACAGTTCCTGAAAGACCTGTCCAGTTCTCCAGTCGTTTGAGTAATATGTTGTGGTCAACTGTGTCAAATGCTGCACTGAGATCCAGTAAAACTAGGACTGACATTTTTCCACTGTCTGTGTTCAGACATATGTCATTGAACACTTTGGTCAGAGCGGTTTCAGTGCTGTGGTTCTGTCTAAAACCTGACTGGAAGGCATCGTAGCAGTTATTCTGTTTTAAGAAGTAACTGAGCTGTTGAGAAACTGCTTTTTCAATGATCTTACTTAAAAACGGGAGATTTGAGATCGGCCTGTAGTTGTTCATTTGTGTCTTGTCAAGATTGTCCTTTTTCAGTATAGGTTTGATTACAGCAGTTTTTAGTGGTTCTGGAAACACAGCTGACATTAAAGAAAAGTTGGCGATCTGTAACAGGTCTGACTCTAAAGTCTTTGAGACCTTTTTGAAAAAACTTGTTGGCAGGACATCTAAACAGCAGGAGGAGGAGTTCAGTTGACCTAAGATGTCCTCCAGGTCTTTGCTGTTAATAGGTTGAAACTGTTTCATGGTGTTTAAACAGTTTTTTGGTGGACACAGTACATATCCTGGATCTGCTGTTGATGTACCAATTGCTTGTCTAATCTTTTGGATTTTTTCTGTGAAGAATTTGGCAAAGTCATTGCAGGCCATGGTTGAATGAAGTTCAGCTGCCACTGACACAGGAGGGTTTGTTAGCCTGTCAACTGTAGAAAATAAGACCCGAGCATTATGGCTGTTTTTAGTGATGATGTCAGAGAAGTAGGACCTCCTTGCACTCCTCAGTTGTAAATTATAATTGTGAAGTTTCTCTTTATAGATGTCATAATGAACCTGGAGGTTTGTTTTTCTCCATCTGCGCTCAGCTTTCCTACACTCTCTTTTTTCATTTTTCACCAGTGTGGAGTTTCTCCAGGGAGACTTTTTCCTTCCAGAGATAACCTTCACCTTAATGTGAGCAATAGTGTCCATTACATTTAACATGTTAGCATTGAAGCTATTGACGAGCTCATTGACTGAACCTTTGGACAGGTCAGGTGTTAATGGGAAGACCTGGTTAAAGATCTCACTACTGTCTTCAGTTATACACCGTTTTGTGATCACTGCTGTTGATATATTTATGTGGGCTGAGATTTTACTTTCAAAGAAAACACAGTAATGATCAGACACGCCCACATCAGACACAGTAACCTTTGAAATGCTCAGGCTCTTGGAGATCAGTAGGTCAAGAGTGTGTCCTCTATTATGTGTGGCCTCTGTTACATGCTGAGTCAGCCCAAAGTTGCCCAGAGTGTTACTCAGGTCTTTAGTCCCTTTGTCCTGAGGGTTGTCCACATGGATGTTAAAATCCCCAACAATAATTACACAGTCGAAATCAACACAGATCACAGACAGCAGTTCACTGAGGTCATTAAAAAAGTCTGTGCAGTATTTGGGAGGCCTGTAAACATTAAGAAACACAACTTTGGATGGGGCCTTCAGCTGTAAAGCCACATATTCAAAAGACTGAAAACTTCCAGGAGATAGCGCTTACATTGAAATGATTCATTAAATAAGACAGCAACCCCTCCTCCTCTCCTGCTCACCCTGGCCTCACTGATAAAACTGTAGTTAGGAGGGGTCGTCTCGATGAGAACAGCTCCACTGTTATTTTGGTCCAACCAAGTTTCAGTTAAAAACATAAAATCAAGGCTGTGCTCAGTGATGAAATCATTAATTAAAAATGTTTTCCCAGCTAAAGATCTAACGTTTAATAAAGCCAACTTAAGTGTTTTAGAGGCATTACTTGTCCCCTCGTTTTTGGGAGCAGTCTGTGGCACACAAGGTATGTTTACTATGTTTAAAGATTAAGAAAAAAATAATAATAAAGTTGTGTTTTCAAAATTGGAGTTCAAGTTATTTTTACTTCCAATAGTGTTAACATGCTACACAGGTCATGAACAAGATTTTATTTTCATTGTAAGTGGGCTAAAGCAGTTAATTAAAAGTAGTCTAACATAAATGCTGTAATTTGATTATTTTAATAAATATGTAACTTGGATGGATTGGATGCTGGCGTGACCACAGTGCACACGTCTGCTGTTGCTCACAGTGGTCCAAGGGACGCTCAGGGAGTTTGTGTGCTCAGACACATGAAACATTAGAGGGAACGTTGGTCATCAGGTGTATTCCAGTCAGCTGTTTCCTCGTGTGTTTCTACTTCCCCTGATCACCTCCTTGTGTGCATTTAGTCTCTGTGTTTCTTTCTTTTCTTTTGATCAGCTGTAAAACTGCCTGTTTCAGTTTAAGCATTGTTTTAAATAAATTGCAGGCTCAAAAAATGTTTTCTCCCATTTCTTCTTGTTGCATGTTGAAGCTCTACTTGGAACCTTGTTAAGATCCAACCAAGCAAAACAGGTCGGGATCGGGACTCTCAGATAATTTTAGCTTTCAGAGCCTCTGAACAGCTTTACTGCACATTTTCCCTCTTTTCTCTTTCTCTTTCTCACTCTAGCTTGTTCTTTCTTCTTGATAATCTGCCCCTCCCAGCCTGTCAGCTCAATCATATTATTAACATTAACATATTATTTATTCACATACAAGATAAAAAAACTGACGAAGCATTCAGATCATAATTCTCCTTCTAAAGCTGCTGAACAGGACAGAAAAACAACAATAATAATAAATCTCAAACTAAAAATCAATCATTTTTAACCCTTGCATGAAAATGAAAGTGAAAGTAAGCTGGTGTTTGTGCAGCAGCCTCTGGGAGTGTCTGCAGTGCTGCTGCGTGTGTCTGACTGAGGATCAGATTTAACGGGACTTTGCAGGATGAAGATGCCACTGATGCTGATGCTCCTCTTACTCGGTAAGAAAGCTGCTCTGATACTCTGCATGCACACACACACAGACACACACACACACACACAGGTTATTATATATGCAGTGCACTGATGTCTGCTCTCTGTCCTGCTGAATGAAGCCCTCCCTGCTCGGGTGATGCAGGGTGGATCCCACCACATGGTTCAAATAACTGAGATCTATGAAGCTCAGTGAGGTTTTAGTTCATCATGAATAAAGCACTGACTCACATTCACACAGATCTCAGTGTTTTATTCATTTTGAAGCAGCTCATGAAGAACAGGTTGATGACTCATGAAACACAACATCACAGCAGTTTGTTTAGAAGCTGTATATATTTGAAGGTTGAAGTAAGTGTCTTCAGTTTTTTACTTCAGTATCTTAACATTTCAATGGTAACTTTGTTAATATAACATTAGGTCATATTGAACTTATTGTGAACAAACTGCATCTCTGCTGTTCACCTGTTTCATGTCACAGTAGCATCTTTTACATATTTGTCAGCTTCGTTCAGATTATTCTGATTCATTTTGCATTAATTGTTGTAAATATACAAACGAAACCTTACTGATTGTTTTTCATCAGAACCCAACACAAAGCTAAATTCTGCTGCATCATCTCCACACTGAAAGGAAATTCACTGTGTGTGTGTGTGTGTGTGTGTGTGTGTGTGTGTGTGTGTGTGTGTGTGTGTGTGTGTGTGTGTGTGTGTGTGTGTGTGTGTGTGTGTGATTATATCGTATGACATAATCACAGACACACATACAGTGTAACTGTTTTGGTTGTGCTGCATGAAAGACGAGTGTGTATTGGGGAGGTTGAGTTACTCAGGAGAAATCTCCCCGTACATCAACTGTTACTGTACCCCCTTAATAAACCATGTGCTTAAGACTCTGCGTGAAAGTTAAAATATCTATGTTCAGTGCACATAGATAGATAGTCTATATAGTTATATAGGTATACATGTCACACACAAATCCACAAAATGTTCCAGCATCAGAGCTGTGTCCATCAGAGGGACGGCTCAGAGTCAGACAGGCTGACATGTTTGCACATGAGGACGTCTGCTTCTACTGAGTCACTCACTTTCCTGGTTGTTGACTCAGTCGGCTCCTCTTTACCTGTTTAGTTCATCTGTGAACCATCAGGAAACTCTTTGGAACTTTACCTGATGTCCTGTGTCTCTCAGCTGTTACAAAATCACAGCACTCACCTGCTTTATATTTTTATCCTCAGGTTCCCAGCATGCCTCAGGGGTGGAGGTGTATGAGGGGGTGGAGTCTGTCCTGCTGCCCTGTCAGGTACAAGCTGATGTTACCATTGACTCCATAGCAGCAGTGTGGGACCGTGAGGAGCTCAAGGACCCAACGGTCCACGTGCGTCTGCCGAGTGGTGACGATTTTAAAGATCAGAACATTCGTTACTTCAGTCGAACATCACTGAGAGCCGACGCTCTGCAGACTGGAGACCTCAGCCTCACTCTGAGGAAGCCCACAGTCTCTGACAGTGGAAACTACACCTGCACATACCGCAAGTATGGACAAGATCGGAACAAGGCCTATGTAGACCTGAAGGTCACAGGTCAGTGCTGTCAGGTCAGATGCATGCTCATGGGAAGTTCTAAAAATCTGTTGGTTGATGTTCAGGTTGTTTGTTGTGTGTCGATCACAGAACTTCCTCCTCGTTCTGCAGTCTGGTTCAAAGTCCTCTCAGGTGTCCTGGTTCCTGTGGTTCTTCTGGCTGTTATGTTTGTTGCATGGCTGTCTTGTAGATACAAAACGTTAAAGAACAAAGAAGGTGAGTGTTTTATTGGACCATCTGATGAAATATCAGAACCTTGAAGGTAATCAGCAAAGTTTGATTTGGTGATTTGACAGCACCATAGCTGTTGTCTCTGTCCTGAATGAGTTGTTAGTGATCTTTTCATCACTGATGGTTACCAAGAACTGTTAGATCCCAGTTATCCTGTACAAGACGTCTGGACCGACTCTTTGTTTGAAGGGCCAAAGTTTCTGGTATTATCATTATAGGCTAACAGAAAGTAACTAAAGCTGGTAGTGAGGAGATGCGCTGAGCTCTAAGTGCCTGCAGGAGTGTCCATCCTGCTATCCACTGATGATGCAACTGACTGATAACATAACAGTTAGGTGCAATCAATAACCACACCTGTTAGTTTCAGCTCTCCTCTGATGATCCTTCTCTTGGTAAGATGGATTAGTCTTATAATAGTTAAAGAAAAAAGGCCCCATGGATAGAAAAAGCTGTGACAACCATTGAAGAAGCTCATCTCCAGGCTGGAAGCAGGACTTCAGAAAACACAGAGTAACATCAGGACAGCAGGTCCATGCGTTACGCTGTCCATGGTTTACTGTAAGTGCAGTCAGATGTGTGATGAGTGTTACAGAAACACTGTGTCCACTTCTCCCTCGAGCTTTTACACTCTTCACAGCTTTGACTGGAGTGAAACCATGAGACGCTGAAAGCTTTGACTCTGTGGTATCTGGCAGACACGTTCAGTTCAGCTCTGCTGCTGATTGGACACCAAACACAGCACAGTCTCTTCATGGAGCAAAGGAACACGTTTCAGACTGGAACCAGTCCAACATGTTTTACTGCAAACATTTCACTTCATCCTGTCAAAGGAAGTTTGCTGCTGATGCTGTGCAGCTCATGTTGTGCTTGGTTGTTCTTTCAGTTCGTGAGGTGGAGGTGGGTTCAGGTGTGAAGTCTGCCAAGCTGCCCTGCAAAGCCACAGTTCACCTGTCCAAGGTAAATAAAGTCATGTGGAAGGACAGAGATGGCAGGACAGTCCACGTGTATCAGAAGGACTCTGAGCAGCCTGAAAAACAGCACAGACGTTACAGGAACCGAACAGAAATGATTGAAGACCCGCTGAAGACCGGAGACCTCAGTCTGACCCTGACATACCCCACACAGACAGACAGGGACACCTACACCTGCACCGCCTACAGCAGGGAGGGAAAAGTCCTGATGGAGAAAAAAGTGGAGCTGAAAGTCGAAGGTCAGTGCAGCAGATGATCCTTATTCACAGTTTGTGTTTGATAAGTCAGTGGTTTGTAATGACTGAAGTAATTTGTGGGAGAGAAACTGGTAAATGTCAGCAATTAAAGCATCAACCAGGCTCAAAGATAAGTTTGTGGGAAACTGTAAATTTGATTCATTTTTGTAGTGGTTCAGATATTGTGAGGACGTTCATGAGATGAGATGAGTGTAAGAGAATCAGACATAAGACTTCAGAGTTCTGACTCTATCAGCCCGGCTATAGTGTTGCAAAAACAAACCCTGAGCTCGTTCCCAATGTCCTAAAATGAGACGAGTGATGGAAACCTTTACAACAGCAGCAGGCGTGTGAGCCGGAAACATCCTGGTCTCAGTGTTGCATACAGATTTCCCTAAATGCTTCTTCCAAAGCTGGATAGATGCTGTCTCTCCTCATCAGAATCTCAGAGACCCACATGAGTCTACACACCACTCAGACAGCCAATGGTTTAAGGATGATGCTGGGCTATGAACAGGCTGTAGACGTTTTATGTTGGTTCAGCTTTTATGAATCAACATAAAAACTGGTGGATTAAGTAAAAACATAAAGTCCACGACTGGTGTGTCATCAACAACAAGTAAAATGTTAACATGCTCACGTTGTTTGTTGTCCTCTCAGAGTGTCGGGTGGAGGAGGAGGAGGGGGCGGAGTCCGTCTGTCTTCCCTTTCAAACCACAGAAAACCTGCCTGACGACAGTGAAGTGGTGTGGAAATGTTATGAACCAGAATACAGGAAGGTCCACGTGTATGAGAACGGCTCTGATTGGCCACACAAACAGGACGACCATTACAAAGGTCGCACTGAGATAAATGAAGACGCTCTGAAGTCTGGAGACCTCAGTCTGACCCTGAGACACCTCAAAGTGGGAGATGCTGGGAGATACGGATGTGAGGTCAACAGCAAGGAGGCCTGGAGATACAAGAGGGTGTGGCTCACAGTCAAAGGTTAGTTAGTTCATTCATGTTTGTTTGTTTGTGTGTGAGTGTGAGGTGTGACTCTTCTGTTTCCTCTGCAGGGAGAAATCAGGCCGAGAAATAAGCAGAGGCCATCAGGATCAGCTCCACTGATCCGTCTGCTCTGATCACTGATCAATCAGTTTGATGTGTTTATTTGATTATTGATCAGTGAAGGACATCAGTGAAGAGACGGTGCTGAAGATGCTGTCAGCTGATACTGAGGCCTGTTGAGGCCTGTTGTGTCCTGTGTGTTCTCAGTATGATCACACAGCTAATGTATAAACTCCTACAAACCTGTGTTCTTGGAAAGTGCACTGTTGGCTGTTTCTGTAAGTCTGACCAAATATAAGGTGTGTCAGTGTCATGTGGAGTAACCGTTAACAACACTGTGTGTATCTGTGGGTGTTTGTGGCTCGGCTGCAGGGGAGGGGAGGGGCACGGGAAGCTGAGATCCATCACTGACCACACCTTTTTAGGAGCAGTGGGTGGAGCATGCTGGACACAGCTGTGTGCAAGGGCGTAGATTTCGTTTTGGCATTGGTGGGGACGAATGATTCAGTTTTTTTTCCTTTTTGTCTTTGCTTCTTGATAAAAAGGAGAAATGTACTTGCCTACATATGCTATTCTACATGCTTTTAAACCATTTAAAATTACAATTGATAGTTTTATATGTGAGTTATATAATGCTAAATTACAATTAAACAAATGACTAAGTAGTTTAGACTTTAGTTTACTTCAGCCATATTCAATATAAATCAGGTATCATACAAAAATAAAAATAACTTCAAATTCAGCAGGGCTGGACTGGGACAAAATATCGGCACTTTGACTAGTGACCGGCCCACCATGGTATTATAGGAAAAGTCAAAAATCCTTTAAAGCCTTTATAATAAGCTTAAACCTACACCACCTTCCCTATTCTGGTATTCTAAACAGTAGCACACAGAAACAGTTCAGAACTTCCCTTCAACTCATTCATGTCACCTAAAAGGTAAACCTGTTTCTCCATCACAGCTCTGATGATTCAGTAAGGACATCTCCTGGTTTCATCTTCATGTTTCCCTCTCACCAGATAACCAAACCAACAAAATGACCAGCAGCTTTACAGCTGTGGCTCCAGCAAACATCAGCTGATACTAGAAATTAATATTAAATAAATGCTAACAACAGCTGATCAAGCTTAAACATGTTGCTGTTGTTTAATGCGACCTCCGCTGGTTTCCTCTTTCTGGCGCAGAGAGAAAAGCCGATCAGCTGATCATTGATCAGTTTCATGATTGAATTAGCAACTTTCTAGCTGAAGTAGTACGGCACAAATCCCGTTCCTTTTCACCTTAACTTTAAAGTTTGACCTCCTCGGCTGTAATTGGTCCAGCCCAGAGTCGATCATGACCAACTGGCCAATCCACCACCTTTCATTTATACTGTTAAAAAAAGAAAAGGAAGAAAACCCCATCTCCCAATAAAAACGAAAAATCACGAGCAGCCCACCGGGCAAATGCCCGGTATGCCCGACGGCCAGTCCAGCCCTGAAATACAGTCATGACAATAAACGAATATGAGTTCAAAGACTTAACAACATTACTTCAGTTACATTACACCAACATAAAAAACAGCTTTTACCAGATATCTAAAGCAAAGCCGTTCCTTCCTTTAAAGGACCTTGAAAAGCTTATCCACGCATTTATTACATCCAGTGTGCTGCCCCTTTAAGGCAGACATGATCATTTGGGTGTGTGTTTTTTGTACCAGCAGACTTGCCGTAGTACCTCACCAGTGAAAAACAGTCCTATAGAGATTGACAGACCACTGACTTTCGCGCATTGCATGCCGTGAACTCGTGGCAAAACAATCCAAGTACCTGCATCAAATGCAAGCATTTGCAGCACCGCAAAACGTTCATTCTTCGGTTCCAATAAATTCTTGCTTTTTCTTTGCCCCCCAAAAAGGTATGTACAAAACGAAGGAGAACAATGCCGGTCCGTACAAAGACAGACTTGATGAAAAGTCAAAGAAAAGATACAAGGAAAAAAATCAAACCAGTGAAAGGGTTAGACCCGTACGAGCACACAGAGGGACAAAATACGTTAGCGTGCTGCCCAACTTTCACCACGCTCAGATTTATAATTATACTGTTCTTGGAGTGAGTACATACACATACATAAGCCCGTGTACAGTTTACCGACAGATGGGTACAGGACCTTGAAATGCACCGTGTAGAAAGTAAAGACCATCGTACATATCATAAGTTTACCAGTCTCACAAATCGTCTTCATAAATACACATTCGTTAACCGTTTATTAATAGGACCTTTGAGCTCAACGGTAATTAATTAGTAGTGGAAATAATTTCTGGTAGCATCACAGAAATGTAGCAGTGACAATAATATTGTATGCTGTAATCGCACTGGGCAATTAGTGATACAAAACAACTGTTTTATCCTGTGAATAAAAGTATGTTTTTGTCAGTGTACCATGGTAATAACAGAAGCGAAACGCAATATTGTGTCAGGACAATTCACTATTTATGCACAATAAATAAAGGAGCATAGCGCGGCCATTTCTGTTCAGCGCCAGACTTGCTTGTAACCTATATCACCAATTATGTTATGAAAAATGACGCATTAACTACAACAGCAGACTGACCTTTGTGGGAATGCTTGGAGCAGACTAACCTGTGAGCTGGAGGGTTCTGGGACGTTATATTTGCTCTTTGAATGGCTGCAATCCAGGCCACCCGTCGCCTCTTTGTTACTTCGGAAACATGGCTCGAACAATTTCTCTTCAACGACGTAATCTGATAACAACCGATCTCTTTACCCGTCGGCTTCCCGTGGCTGTCATGCGACCGGCTATTGCAGTTAATAATACAACAGCTTCTTGCCATTCTTTGTGTTTCTTTTTATCGCTGTATAACTGATTTCAATTGAAAGCCTGCGTGCGCTAGTACCTCTTGCCACGAGTTCCCAGAATTCTTTGCGGTTT
This sequence comes from Simochromis diagramma, assembly GCF_900408965.1. Classification (NCBI taxonomy): domain Eukaryota; kingdom Metazoa; phylum Chordata; class Actinopteri; order Cichliformes; family Cichlidae; genus Simochromis; species Simochromis diagramma. Next base: position 678,234 of record NW_024387035.1, on the reverse strand, counting down.
TACCCCTGAGTGACGTCACATTTTCAATCTCTATAGCCAAACTGTTGTCTGTTCCACTTTTTCTTCACTTTTTCTTGCTGAGCCTGAGAGAGCACATGCCTGTAAGTAGTTGCTATCTGTTTTGTAAGCTTTCCCGCGATAGTTTTGTGTAGCAGTTTAGAGGTTTGTGTGGAAAACTTTCTTTTGTGAGGAAAAAACGGCCGCGATGCTAACACGTTAGCCCGTCTATGGGATTTCCCATGTAATGTTAGCATTAAGCTAATCGCTAAATGCGTGGGCCTAATAACCAGTGAAAGGGTTTGGATAAGTTTGTGTTTATGTGTTATATACATTGTAGTGCATGGCTTAATGTTTGATGTTGTAAAGAAAATGCAATTACAGCAGAAATGTAATATTTTATTTTTGTTTCTGTACCAGTTTTACAGTGCTTCAACAGTAAACATCTAAAACGTATCCGCTGACTCCTGGATGTTTATTGTGGACCTGTTAGCTATCTGCCAAGCTAGAAACCCGCTTCACACCCTAGTGAGGGCAGAATATCCAGACTGGATGACTGTAACTCCCTCTACTCGGGCCTCCAACACTCCTCTCTTTGTCGGCTCCAGTTAATTCAAAATGCAGCGGCGCGTCTTTTAACAGGTACGAGAATCCATGAACACATAACTCCAATTTTAGCCAAACTACATTGGCTCCCTGTTAAATATCGTATAGATTTTAATATTCTGTTGTTCACTTTTAATATTCTGAATAATTTAGCGCCCAGCTATCTCTCTGAACTACTCCACTTATACAATCCCAACAGAGCACTTAGATCGTCCAATCACAATCTCCTAGCACAACCTAGGACTCGAATGAAGTCGAGAGGTGACCGGGCCTTTGCATCCGTGGCACCCAGACTCTGGAATAACCTCCCTGTTTATATTTGCACTGCCGAGTCCATCTAGTCTTTTAAATCACGTCTTAAAACGTATTTTTTTACTTTGGCTTTTGATTCTGTCTAGTTGGCTGTTTTAGCTTGTTGTGTTGTTACCTATTGTTTGTTGTCCTCTTTTATTGTTTGTTTTAACTGTCTCATGCTTTTACTGACTGTGAAGCACTATGGTCAACACTGTTGTTTTAATATGTGCTCTATAAATAAATTTTGATTTGATTTGAACATCTCTGATACATTAGCACTAAGGGAACAGTGAATGACCTGGTGGTTTATGTCCATCTAAGATTACCACAAAGTAAAAGATCTCTCAGCAAAATTATGCAACATTTTAGCCACACTATTGCCCCGATCAAATCAATGAGTTGGGATTTTTTTATTCTAAGTATGAGCTACTGTTACAGCAACAGACATTAATACTACTGGCATCCCACAGAACAACTCAATGTCCACTATGTGAAGCAGCCAAACACAGGCCTGCTCCTCTCGTTAACTGAGATAAACTGCTGGCATATTGGTTTTCCATCTATACTGTCCAGTCTCTCCTGGTGGACATACAGCAGCATTGTTTAATCTCATTCGAGTCATTGTTGACCTTAGCCATGTTTTTAGTCTTCTGAGAGCACTGAAGCTTCTTTCAGCCTCAACTGAGGATACTGGGATGACTAAAAGCAGCCTGACAATTGTCATGATAATAAATACTAGTTAATCTATAGCACCATATCATCAGTCAGTCACCTGTGAGCTCGCCTCTCCACCTCTGTCTGAGCTACAACATGGCAGAGCTGCCTCTGTCAGCTGATGAATAACAGTGAGACACTCCACATACATGCAGTCACACATGTGCTTCAAATACAGTCATGAACCACCAGGTCATCATCCAATTCCACCTGTGATCTTGTGTCACCATTACTCTCTGAGCTTTGTGTTGGTTCTTCTGTCACCTGACAAACAGGACATACATGACAATAAGAATAAAATGTGGAGCTGCTTCAGTGTTTCTGTCACTTTGTGCAGATCTTGGCTCATCAGTAATGTTTGTAGGGTGAGTGCATTTTTACAACAATTTGTGCAAACTGCACTACAAGGTGGAATATTTGCAAAATCATGACTACCTCATGATATTTTGTCTCAAAAATTAACCCCATGAATATGTCAGTGTAGGATGAAATTATTGTGTCACCAACATTTAACATTAGACATATAATTCTAACAGCCTCTGTAAACTAATATCCTGGCTGCTCGAGGCTGCGTTTTCTCTGACAGCTTCAATCAAAATTAGAAATGCTGCTCTGAGACTGAGAGAACTGATAGTGCTGCTTGTTGTGCAGTTTACAAAACACGTTATTCATGGTTACATACAGTTTTAGACTGATGTGGGCCAAAGCCTAGCATAGCCTGTAACGTTATTGTGACACATTTTATGAGTGAACTTGGCTTTAAGTGACTTACAGGTTTCTATGAAAAATACTTTCTTATATCCGGGTTCTTCCTCTTTGCTGCCGTCCTCCTCTCCTCCTCACAGCGCAGGCTTGGCGCTGCTAAAACTAAACAGAGCTCCCTGAAAGGCTCAGCCAATCACATTGGCCATATTTGTCACATGACGTAGCACTCCAGTAAAGAACGTAATTTAACTCTTTCTGCACCGCTGGGAGATCGTTTTCTTTCTTTCTATCGGGTTGTTTTTCTTTACTCGAATAGATCAAATTATTGGTGGGGACACGTCCCTTCCGTCCATGCCAAATCTACGCCCTTGGCTGTGTGAGTGAAAATGTCTCAGAGCAAAATAAAAATGAGTTTGTCAGGAAACCTGTTCAGTCATCAGGTGTTTGTGTCACAGTGTCTGATGTAACAGCTGCCAAATACAAGACGTCGTTTTTTCTTTGTCCAGCTCAGGGTTAAGTGGGGGAGGCTGTCATAGGGGAAAAGGTGGGGCACCCCCATTACTGCCACCCACAGACTACGTCCACATACACAAAAAGAATCATTCCCAGCTGTGTTTCATATCTGCACTTGTGGAGATTCAAAGGTTCAAATACAGAACTGCAGACTGGTGGCTGCTGTCAAATACAGCTGACACCAACACGATGAGTTCACCTCGTGCCCACTAGAGGCCAGCAAAGTGAACCACAGAGGGACCCAAACACTCGAGCGTCCCACTGAGAGAAGCAGAACTCCGTTTGCTGTGTTTCACAGGTGTTCCTGAACGCATCACTGTGACCCTGAAGAAGAGCTGAAACTCTTTTCCTGAGAGGATTTCTGCAGCTGACGAGCATCAGATAATGAACTAACACAGATCCAAACATGAGTTTGATGTCTTTGAGTCTGTCCTGTCTGTGGATCATGGGACTGAAAGAATGTGATGATCTCATAAATGAAACAAAATCTCAAGACGACTGAGAAAAAACATCAAATGTTTAAACTGAGAAAATATTAAAAAAGCTTATTTGAACCTGCTGGCAGCAAAAGGCAAACATGACAACAAACTCCATGTTTTATATGAATAAAAATAAAGAGCTGCAGAAACATCATCTGGCATCGGGTCAGGAACATGACGGGTATAAAAACAGAGGCTCACCAGGCTGCAAACAAACACTGAAAATCTACATCTTTAGAGCAATTCCAGATCAGTTCCTCAAACTAAATCACTTCAAATTCATCAGCACATCAGAACATCTGGCATATCTAAGCAGGCATGTGGGGGGGGGGGGGGGCTTGAGTGCTTCTTTATGGGTCCCACCAGTGGCCTTTTCTTGAGGGTTTTTCTTTTCATGTGTGTGTGGAGTCCTGTCTGTGCCCCTCAACAAGAATATTTAACTATTAATCACAATTTTGTTAAATAAAATGAGCTGGCTCGCAGCAGTCACATGACTACCATTAACCAATGATGGCTCTTAACGGCAGAGCGCACTGGTTACGAGGTGGGAACGAGCTCACAAAGAGCCACATGGGTGGTGCAGAGCTGTAGGAGAAACACAAACTGGGAGACAGACTGATGCAAAGGAAACCAGTAAGCAGGTGAACAGCGCACACTGTAGTCTGTAACACACAGCAGTATCAGCTTATTATGGACACGTTCAGCTGTTTTGTGGCAACTGATGAATTGAAACAGACGAGCGTGCTGTGTGTGTAACAGCGCGACAAACATCACCTGTGTGATGCTCGTCAGCTGCCAGCTCACTGGGTACAGCAGGCGGGTCTGTAGGTCTGTGCACCGTTTTAGGGAACATCTTTAGTTTCACAGTAAGCTGCAGGGCTCTGTTTCTATAATATCTTTCTATCATTACTTTATTATGGATCAGGTGTAGAGGTGTCATGTGTGGATACTTAAGTAACAGATCAATACAATAGCAAAGTGTTCTCAGATGGACAGCACGTGGAGAGAAGATGGAAGGAGGAAGCGAGTCAGACAGTGATTCACAGGCAGAGTTTATTTCTCACAGTTTTGTTGCCTTGTGTTTCCAAGCACTGTCATTTTATTATTATCTCATAACACGTGTTTAATCAGCTCCCATCTCTCCTGTGGACTCTGTAATGTCTCAGACCGACAGCAACATTGTACCCATCAGGTAAAACACAGGCTACGTTTGCTCTGCATCGTCACATGATCACAGTGATGTAACAGGATGTGGTTCCATATGAGGTTCTTGATGAATGTGTTGTTGTTCTCCAGCCTGGTTTTTTAACTTTGAGCCCCTTCAAACGTCTGTGCACGGCCCTGCCTCTGAGGAGCAATCTAAGTGTGTGAGGGGAAAGGACAAAAGAAGACTGAAACATCTTTTCTACCATTGAAAAAACAAAGTCAGATTTTTAACTTCCTGATTCTTCTTCTTCCAATTATCTGCTCGTGTTCTCTAAGTAGAGAAGCCCAGACCTCCGTCTTCCCAACACCACTGATATGATCTGCTGACTCTGCTGGAGTTTGCTCTGTGATAAAGACATGAACAGTCTGTGCAAAGTAACCTCAGGGTGTCAGAGCTTCAACACAACGAGGCAGAGCACAAGAAATAAGACAGCGAGAGAGAGAGGGCCTCTCCTGAGTCCTCACATATACACACTATACTATGCTAGCATCACCATGGCAACTGCACAACAGCTCCATCACATCCCAGTGCGCTCTGATAAGCTCCTCCTTCTCCACCCTTCAAGGCCTGTGTACGCTGCTGGGTGGACCTATGAAGCAGAGCTGCCCAATCACAGCAGCACACAGCAGACATGTAGCATCAGCAGCTCCTCACATCAACATCTGTCAGCTGTCTGTGTTTATGGTAAAGCTGATCCTGACTCTGTTCATGCCCATGATACCGGTCCTGCCTGAGAGCTGCTCATCATCACCAGCACAGACTGAAAGTCCATCACTTCCCTTTATCAGCAACGGCTCGCGGTCTAAACTCCTTTTAAGGAAAAAGATGAAGCAGGAACAGAAACAGTTTCAGGAGCATCATGTAGAGACGTGCAGGATAGAAACACAAGCTGAGAGTCGCAGCACTGAGCAGGACCAAAAGCTGACGCTGCAGGACAAACGCACAAACATTTAAATCCACACACAGAGAAAAATGTTAAACACACTGAGCAGGTGTCAGGACTCCATCAGCTCAGGATGAAGGTGATGGAGTCAGGAGTCTGTGCTGACCACTGTGTTATAGCTGTTTACTCCACACACACTGATGATGACCATCAGCAAGGATACACAGCCGGACCTTTTCCTGGAAGCAGGAAGCCCCTCCCCCACCGAGTTAGCCCGTTTCACCTCCTTTGTTCTACACAGAAGCTTCCTGATGGGCAGCTGGACCTGATGAGTCACATTAACATGTGCAGAGATGAAATCAAACTCAGTTACAGAAACAAGTTTCTGTTTGGTGAAAATGAGGCCAAACTGACTCATTTAGTGCAGACAAAGTAAAACTACAATAACATGGTTACACACATGTGCATTTGTTCACCAGTCACAGCACATTGATGTTGGATCAGCACGCACACCACCAGCAAACCAAAGGAAAGCTGCTGCAGTCAGAGCAACAACCCTGGTCCACAGAGAGCTTCAACACAGCATCAGAGGACCACAGAGAAGGAGACCAGACCCTTACATACATCAGAGATCAGTGAAGACAACACGCAACAACAGACTTCCTCACAACATGTTGCTGGGCTCAGACTTCTCACGCTGAGCCTTCAGTCAACTCAAACACTTTTAAGCATCGTGGTTTAGCACGGGAAGAAGATGAAAGTGTCCATCAGCACCTTCAGCTGATTGATCAGGAAGCATTCTAGCAGCATCGGGGATTCGTCTCTCTGGACAGCTTTGAGTCATTTTGTCCATGAGAGCGAGTAATGCACGTGAGGATCCCCTCAACATCTCACCTTCTTGCTCCCTTCTTGCATAAAAAACTTCCTTACTAGCAATAAAAGACACGGGGCGACTTCCTGTTTGATCCAAACAGCTTTTTGAGACAGTAATCTGTGTCTTTGTTGCATCTAGGCTGGATGATTGTAACGCACTTTATTGTGGGGTTACTGATGCATCCATTATGAGTCTGCAGCTTGTGCTGCAGCACGTCTTTAACTGCAACAAGTCTGAGCACATTACCCCATTTTAATTTCACTCCACTCCCTACCTGTACATGTGAGGCTCGTTTAAAGTCTTTTATTTGGTTTTAATCTCTTAATGGGACTGCACGTGCTGTGAAACAATTCATTCACAAGCTTTAATGCTACTTCAGGAAGTGCTTCCTGCTGCTCTCCATCAGTCTGGATGATGAGTCTTCAGCCTGAACTCACCTGTGAGCCACAAGAGCCCAAACATGGTTTGTATTTCACCTTCATGCAGTTGTGTTTATAGTGTACATGTTAGTTATTAATGCAGTCTGCACTCCTCTCTCACACTATGTCAGTCTGACTTTGTTTTTAACCAGCTTCATTTCTACTTTACTGTAAATATAAAAGTTCCTGCACTACATCACAGTATGAGACCCTTACCTGTGACTCTTTAATGAAATGTGTTTATTGTAGTCTGAACTAACTTATTGTTCTTTATCACGCTGCTGTTGGATCTGTATAGTTAACCTGCAGCTTCTGTTAAAGACCTGGATGAGCTCTATTGGTTAAAAGGGCTTTGAGGGCTTTGACAACAACCTCACCACTGAGCTGATGGAGCCTCTCGATGACTCGAAAGTTTGAAAACATGTAAACTCTACAGAGTCTCTGATCTGTTCACTCATCCATCAGTAATCTCCAATTCATTTTTGAGGTGAATGAATGAATGAAAGTGTGGAAACATGAATCCGACTGCCTGATAAACTCAAACTAGTCTCAATACAACAACATGCACTAAATGAAGAAACTAGGGACGTGTAACAGAAACACAGAGCACACTCGTGCTGTGTGAGAGATCACACAGCACGAGTGTGAAGCATGAAATGAACAACAGGAGACAATAAACACACAGCAGGAGAGACACAAACACAAAGTGCACGAGACCAGAGACTCACAATAACACAGAGACTAACCTCACACAGGTGCCCACACAGAGACACCTGACTGACTTCATAACAGGGACACCAAAGGACAAAACTCACAGAGGACCAGGAGGACAAAAGAACCAGACGTCACCTACAAGAAGCCCAGAGACACAACACTGAGACGTCATGGTAACAGGAACCAGGAACATTTCACCAAAAACATGAAGAAGTTACAGAAACTCAAACACTGGACCTACGACCCCGACAAACAGAGCCGAGCTGAAGGAGGAACACCATCAGGACGCTACACCCCCAACACACTGAAATAACCTGTAATGACAACATCCACAGACCAACCAGGAGAGAGCACACAGAGCAGGACTGATCTCATTGGCTGGACGCTCGCTTCTATTTAAATCTAATGACAGCAGCTGCGTCACACCTGAACATGACACTTCTGCTCTCGTCATCTACAACTGTGACTTTAACGTCAGCGACACCAACATCTGACATTATTGTAACAACATGTTTCATTATATCATCGTTTACAAGCTGCAGAGCAAACACGCTGAGGAGTCAGAGGTCAAAGGTCAGTGGTTTGATTCTCCTGTGAGCAGAGAGAGGATCTGAAAGTGCAGCAGGAAGTGTTGATCAGGAAGCTTTGGACAGTTTCAGACAGTAAAGGTGACTCTTTAATACGTCCTGATTCACACACAGTTACACAATGATGCCATCAATAACATGACCTGCTGCCATGTGTGGTTGCTGTGGGACACCAGGACCCCCTGACATCCCTGTGACAGACCCTCTGTGTGACGTCTCATCTAACCCATCAGCAAAGACCAACAGTTCATCCACCCTCCTCTGGTCTCTGTGAGGAGCAGTGAGGGGCTCGTAGCGTCTCTGTGCTTTGACAAGATTTAAAGTCACCAACAGATTTTTGTGTCACTTTGAAACTGCACCACAATCTGAACGTGACAAGAACAATTCAATAGTAAAGCAAAGGGTTTAAGTTCTGTACGAGAGTTTAGATTTAGACGTTTGTCTCACTGGTGGATGCAGGCGATGCGTGCGCTGTAGAGTGTCAGGCAGCAAAGTTACCTGTTAGACTGTCCAGTAGGTGGTGCAGAGGGTGGAGGGGATTCTTCATGATGACAACAGCTCGTTTAATCATCACAGCCTCAGCAACTCATCAGAGTAACACAGCAGCACACTCACACAGAGAGCACACACCCGATGAGATCAAAGGGAAGCTGGAGGCGTCTCTCAGTCAGTGCAGACAGCATGAAGGCTGCAGCTGCCTCCCTGCTCCTGCTCGCTGAGTCTCACCTTCATTCTTTCACTCTCACAGCTCAGGAGGTCGAGCGGGCACCTGTTAAGACCCTGGAGGTTGGTAGTTTGACTCCTGGCAGCTCCAGGCTGCATGCTAAATATCCTCGGGCGGGACAGGAACACAAAGTTAGATGCATTGGACTGTGGATGTGTGTACGTTAGACAGAAAGCACTTTGATAGAAAAAGCACAGAAAGAAGTGTTTGTGTGAGGCGAGTTTCATACAGCCAGTAAATATTGAGTAAAGTGAGAGTTCAGGTGGTGTAGAAGAGCACTACATGAGAACCAATCACAGCACAGACTCCAACAGGACTGGAGGCTTTCAGCCAGTTTGGACTGAGCAGCTATCATTTCTACAAACCCAAATGTATGATGTGTTCAATGCTGTGATCATGATGTGCTGTTAGAGCATTAGAGCAGGCTGTAGGTGTCGCAGGTGCAGTGGTTTGTATCATATCTCATTTATGTCATCAGTAGGAGGTAAGTGTACAGTTTCACTGACATGCAGGTGACACCATTTTTCTTTTGCCTGTCCTGACCTGTAACCATCAGAATAATCAGAACAATCTGAAAGCCAAGAAAAATGCCCCCACAGTTATTTCCCAAAGGGATCATTATGGCTTTGCTATGCTAAATGTAATAGTTTATTAGATTTGTTTTACTTTTGAGTTATTACACTCAGAACAGACAGGACTGGGCCGAGACAGAAGAAAGACAAAGTAAAGATAAGGAGAGAAACACAGAGGAGAAGAGGGACAGAGAGAAAAGACACTAAGATCTGTTTGATCACATCCTGCAGAAAAAGAAGCAAAAAGAAACAAAAAGAAGCAAAAAGAAACAAAAAGAAGCAAAAAGAAGCAAAAAGAAGCAAAAAGAAACAAAAAGAAGCAAAAAGAAACCAGCACACCAAGGAAACAACAACAACTTTATTTGTAGAGCACATTTAAAAACCAGCAGTACACCAAAGTGCTTAACATAAGACACAGAGAAGTAACACGAGTCTTATGAGGCCTCAGCGGGGAGCAACAACCGAAGTTGTGTGTTCTGACTAAAAGAGATGTAACGCAGGGCGAACGAGAAAATTAGTGACCTTCGGGAGCGGGCATAGGAGATGGAAAAAATGAAGCGCAGGGAGGAAGATGCTCAACCCCACCCCTACCATGACCACCCAAGTGCACGGTACGGCCAGACATGCCCTTATGGGTGACCCTTCCATCCAGTCAACAAAGTGTGCTAGCATGTGCAGCCCAATCATAGAAAATCTGAAACTAGTGGCATCAGAAAGCAAAGCCACCCTAAGTGAGACTCGACATAGTGAACTTTGGGGATTCCTGTGAGTTTTACAAGCCCAAACAAATGTTGAAGACACTGAGTCGTTCACTTTAATAAAAATGCTTATCAATCAAAAAATAGGGTAAATTAAAAATAAAGATAGAACATGTAGGAAGGGAAACCATTCGTCTTAATGGATCATCGGAATAGGTAGGCGACTCCATGGGAAGAGGCCCTGCCAGGCGGTCAGTCGCTTTTTTCAATTTTCTTACTGTTGCAAGTAATTCAACGGAAAATCAGCGATTTTGGAACCTTAGCAAATAACACCCAAGTATCTTCAATAGCTGTTCTAAGTTTCAAAGGGCAACGTTCCTCAAAATTGGCAGTTGTAAAGCACAAACTCACTGCTGCGGCCAACTTATTACGAACTGAGATTGGCCCAACTGACCATCACCACATCTAAAAGTACGGAACAGATGCTTAGTGGATTTGAAGAACAAAACAACATGCATCCGCGATAAGAAATGTATGTGCTTGAGGATTCCCCAATCGGAAGGGGTCATAGCGGGTCTCATATCCTAGGCTACTGGCAGAGAGTTCAATCCAAACTTGCGAAGAGCAAAGGGCATCAAAGCGGCAGCCTGTCGTGTCCCTATGGTGTAAAAAACAAACAGGCGCTTGATCTATCTTTGTGAGTAAGACATGGAAGAAGAGGGATTCTAGAAATCATAAGCAACCAATGATCTAAAACGTGTCGCTAAACCAAACTTCTCGAGTAACCGAAGCATATAGCCCAATCGACCTGGTCAAACGCGCTTTTCATGCATCTAACGCTCGGACTGGCGATCTGTGAAGCGTCCCGTGCCATGGATCTAAGGTCCATGCATATTATTGCCCCCCGACCCCCGAAAAACAACTTAAAAAAAAGAAAGAAAGGGAAAACAAAAAACCTCCCCTGGGGGAAAAACAAACCCAGTTTGGATCCGGCATGGATAAATTCAAACCTCCACCATGTCCACGTTAAATCTGTTTTGCCAAAATTTCAGTGAAAATTTCATATCCATCAACAAAGCACATGGTCGATAAGAGGGACATTCTGTGTTTTCAATTTCCTTTCCTCTCGTTCGCAATAACGAAAGATAGTTGCTTCATATAGGTTGGTATGGGGAGAAATCTTTGAGTATGGAAAATAGCTTAAACATTCTCAATAAAACGCGGGCCCCAGCTTTCAGAGTATTTTTTAGAACAGTGTCAATTGCCAAACCCAATGCGGGACCTCGGCGAACTTCCATTCGGGGAATACTTCATAGCTTTTATGAAACTTGTTCAATATACTATGATGAGTTAAAGCCTTCTTCGTCAGTGTGGGGAGGTCCGCCGGTATGTCATTCATTTTTTCGGGGAGATCCAGCTTCCTACCAATCGCAATATTCCCATGATTTCGACATATAGAACTCTTCTAATATTCGTCTAAATCGCTCTCATAATAGCTTTGAGTGTCGAATTAAATTTCGCCTATCATCTGAATGATTAAAGTTTTGTGTATAGCCCTACTGGCCTGTAGGCCTCTTTAGCTGTTCCGAAAAGAAGCTGATTGGGGGCTTATCTCCAAACTGGAAAATGCTCTGTCTGATCCTAATAGCTGATTGTTACTTGACTAGAATAAAATTGTGTTTACCAACTTCCTTTTATAGGATGTCTTGGAAAAAAAGGGGACAGAGGGAGGCCGTGTGGTCCTGTCCTGTGTAATTCTCTTGCTATTTCGAACAGGCGTTCGGCGTTCTGTTTTTTTTTTTTGTATACGAAGATTCAAAAGAAAGAATTCTCTACTCATCGCATTACCACTTTAAATTTCCACAAAATCGAATCAGAAACTTTTATCTAGCTTCCAAGAAAGCTGATATTTAGTTGTCATAAATTGGCAAAAGGATGTCTCACCAGGAGTGACGGGTGAACACGCAAGTTACCCGTTGTGTTCGTACAAAGAATCCAGGACTAAAGAGGTTGGAGAGTGACCGAGATCAATATGTTATGATAAGTTGAAGCATACAACTTTAGACAAAATTAGAATCAAGCAAAAAATAATCTATTCTGGAGTACGATTTGTGCCTATATGAAAATAAGAGTAATTCTAATCTCTTAAAGCTTCAAACTTTTAAATATGGATCAACCTATCCTAATAATCGGCTATGTACCACAGGCCTTCATATGCTGTAGTTAACCTTTACTTAAAAAGCCATCTCTCGACCCAGCAGTCTTAGCTAATTATAGGCCAATCTCCAACCTTCCTTTCATGTCAAAAATCCTTGAATCAGAATCAGAATCAGAATCGTGTTTATTGGCCAAGTATATGTGCAGACACATACAGGGGATTTGGTTCGGCGGTAGATGGGTGGCTCTCGAAGCACCGCAATGTTCAATTCTCACACACACACACGTGTCTATATATAGACATACACATACATACACAAAGCGTATGT